>NC_141139.1:156066499-156388374 GCF_053477565.2 Lygodium microphyllum | reverse complement strand
ACCATTCATAGTTGTATTACATATAGAGAACACATCAATAAGATACCATTGCAAATATACTTCTATAGAAGGATACATAGTTATGCTTGTAGAGAGGTCTCCATGCTACTAACTTGCATGACTTCTGAGACTCAATATCATCATTTGGTTTGAAATTCTCTTTATCTCCTATGTGAACTAGAAGAACAAATCTTTATCCACTTGAATGTTGTCGTAGTTTCCTCATTGAGAAAGAGAGACAGAGACAAAGAGAGAGATTATGTGACTTTATCATCATCTCTCTTAGGGAACGTGAATTTTTTTTACCGAACAGGGGTTGCTAGCAACCCTTTCTGAGAGAGAGAGAGAGAGAGAGAGAGAGAGAGAGAGAGAGAGAGCTTTGAATTACAACTCCCCTACACATCTCTCTAAGGGGATATGAATTTTTTTGTCGCCAAACAAGGGTTGCCGGCAACCCCTTCTCGGTGAAAAAAATTCAAAAGTTGCTTCCATCTCTCTAAGGGGACTTATGAAAAAAATTTTGGCTAGATTGTTGATAGCTCCATATTTAGTGATTTTTTTTTAAGAGAGGACTTATGAAAAAAAAATTCACTGAGAAAGGGTTGTTGGCAACCCCTTGTTCGATGGAAAAAAAATTCACAAGTCCCCTCAAGGAAATGATGGAGGAGACTTGTGAAAAAAAAATTCATCTCAAAAAGGGCCTCAAGCAATCCTCTTCTTGACAAGTTGCTAGCAACCCCCTTCTCAACTCAAAAAAAAGTCAAAGCAAGTCACATAATCTCTCTCTCTCTCTCTCTCTCTCTCTCTCTCTCTCTCTCTCTCTCTCTCTCTCTCTCTCTCATTTGTATTTGTCTCTCTCTCTCCCCTCTCTTTATATTTTATTTAGCAATTAACTAAAAAATTATTAGTATGTCAGTTATTACCTAAGCAATAAATTAAGTAGTGCATGTGTGTATGCGCATCTCTCTCTCTCTATTTGTATGTGTATGTGTTTGTGTATGGCCCTTATCTTCATTTCTCATTATGTGTATCTCTTGCAACTCTCTCTCTAGAGTCATTAGGACTCAGTAGAGTCGAGAGAGAGAGAGAGAGAGAGAGAGCTACATATATATATATATATATATATATGTATATATATATATGTATATATATATATATGTATATACATATATATATATGTATATACATATATATATATATATACATATATATATATACATATATATATATATATATATATATATATATATATAGTAGCTCTCTCTCTCTCTCTCTTTAGAGTCATTAGGACTCAATAGAGTCGTGAGAGGAGATATATATATATATATATATATATATATATATATGAATGAGAGAGAGAGAGAGAAGAGGAAAAGAAGTTTTAAAATAATGTTTGATGAGAGAGAAGAGATAAAAAATAATTATTAGCTAGGAAGATCAAATTGTGTGTATATTTATGATATGTTTTAATGTGAGACATAGTAAATTGAGACTTTTTGAATTAAATATATTGAAAAGTTTGGACCTTATGAACAAAAAACAACCCTCTTTTTCAGAAAGTTTTTTTTCTCCTAACATAGAAAACTAACAATTAACATAACATAAAATGGCTATTGTCTTTTGCATTGTATTTTAAAAAAGTTTTATACTATTGAAATTACTTGGGGGGGGGGGGGGGGGGGGGGGGGGGGGGGTTGGGGTGTAAGGGCTTTGTAGCTATACCATGCCGTTGCTACCGAATGCACCTATATAGGGAGTAGTAGTGACTCAAAGCCCTACCTTGTTTCCACTCTACGTGTGATTCCCTATACCCAATGGTGAACCCTCTTATGTGCAGGGTCACGAGGGTGTAGTCCTGGGATGTGTCTATGTTGTCCCGCTTTTTGGATTGAATAATACAAGAGTATACCTTGAGCTCCTATATCGTGTTACCTTTTTGTGTCGTGTTGAGTGCGTAACGAGTGCACGTTTATCACACTTGGTATCAGAGCGACTCTTGCTCGGAGTGAAGGAGTGCTCACGGAAGCAGGAGGAAAGATCCAGTGCCCCGAAGAGATCGAAGTCGTAATGACCCATAGCGCGACACCCCGCATCGTGTCGCCCTACGTCGCAACGTCCCACATCGCGTCGGCCCCCATTGCGTCGCCCCACATCGCAACGCCCCCCAACGCATCGCCCCGACGTGACGCCCCAACATCGATATCCCACCGTCTGAAGACGTGACACGGCTTCCCCGCTGCACGACCCACACCACCACAGGCGAAACGCGGCTTCCCCGCATCAACACCACCACCAACCACATGGAGGACGAAAGGGAGAACGTCACCCTCCCAACAATGGAGGAGAGGAAGAAGAGGAGAGGGCAAGAATGGAGAGTGGCCCAAGAGGAGAAGGTGGCCGGACTAGAAAGACAATTAGATAGTATGTCAGGCATGCTAGAGTCATGGAACCAAAGGCCCAGTGCTCCTAGAGGGGCATTCACAGATACAAGGTGCCAAAACACCACCACCACCACGGCCGTGTCACAAACCGCTTTAGTACCAAGAGGAGCAGCAGGAAGATGGGGAAACAATCACTACAGGCCAACTCCTAGCACATCATATGGGCCCGCAGGATCAAATACATCATGGTGAAGACCCCCAGGCCCATCCGTCGGAATCAGATGCTTCAAATGTGGGGGTCCACACTACCAAAACAGATGCCCAATAGAAGATACAACTTCATCAATTGGATCAAGGGTGAATGCAACTAGTACATATGGAGGAGAAGAACCACAACCACCGCGTATCTAGGAAATCCCAAATGGGAGAGAGGAAAGCATGAACCACCCAAGGGTAGGGTCAGTTAGCGCCCAACCCCAATGCATGGCAGCCAGAGTAGCGGCAGTCCACCATCTATACATCAAAGGCCGAGTGGACGAAGGAAACCAACCTATCATGGTGGACACAGGAGCAACACACAACTTCATGACACCAGGGTGTGTAGCAAAACATGGATTAAAACTGTCGAAGGCCCCAAAAGGATTAACAGTAACATTCGCACAAGGAGAAGCCAAGGAAGTAAAACAAGTCTTTGCAGTCCAAGTGGAAGCCGACAAGTGGAAAGCAAAACTCAACTTCTTAGTAATCCCCATGGATGATTTTGAAGTGATATTGGTCTTGGAATTCTATGACAAGTATGTCATTGCAATGTTTGGTGAAGGTGTGAATGAGATTATGCTAGATATGCAAGGAGAAGGCGTCAGAGTACCATGTGAAAGAATGCAACTGCCTGGCAGGACCCCAATCAAAGTGCAAATGAAGGAGCATAAGCCAGGAGTATCATGCCAAATAATGAAACCAACTACAACCCAACCAAGGGGCCAGACCCAAAATGCACCAGTCCAAGGGACCGTTATTAGGCCACGTATCATGACATGTAGTGCCAAGTAGGTCGAAAAATCAGTCAAACAAGGAGATATGGTCTATCTGTGTATGATTTGACCAATTGAAGAAGAAGAAAATGGCAAGAAACCCAAACAACAGAATAGGAACACAGAGGGGCAGAAATACTTGAAGAATTCAAAGATGTAATGCCAGCCGAGCTACCCAAGGGTCTACCACCCAGGCGAGATGTGGATCACAAAATTGAGCTAATCCCAGGGTCTGCCCCACCGGCCCGAGCTCCCTATCGCATGGACCACACTGAGCTCATGGAATTGAAGAAGCAACTGCATGAACTAGAAGAACAAGGATTCATTCCCCCTAGCAAATCCCCCTTTGCTGCCCCAGTGTTATTTGTAAAGAAGAAGGATGGGGGACTTAGACTTTGTGTAGATTATAGGGCCCTTAACAAAATCACCATAAAAAACAAGTACCCCATGCCCCTAGTGGAAGACCTCTTAGATAGACTGCACGGGGCCAAGTACTTCAGTCGTATTGATCTTAGATCAGGATACCACCAAATCCGCATAGCCGAAGAGGATATTCCAAAAACAGCCTTCCGTACCCGATATGGTAGTTTTGAGTGGTTAGTATTAGGATTCGGCCTAAGCAATGGGCCAGGCACATTTTGTGGCCTCATGGATGGAATCTTTAGACCGGAGATAGATATCTTTGTCATTATCTACATAGATGACCTCCTAGTCTACAGCAAGACCCTAGAAGATTACAAGCAGCACTTACATCGAGTTTTGGAGAAATTACGACAGCATCAGTTATATGCCAAGCCGAAAAAATGTGAGTTCGTAGTGAAAGAGTTGGAGTTCTTAGGCTTTATTGTAGGATCAGATGGAATCAAAGTGGACCCTAAGAAAGTGGAAGCTGTCCAAAGATGGCCTGTACTGAAAACTGTAAGAAAAGTGCGGGAGTTCCTCAGCTTCACAGTATTTTGTCGGAGGTTCATCAAAGATTACAGCCTCATCACTGCCCCCCTCTCCCACCTCACCAAAGAAGATCACTCTTTTACATGGGGGAACGCGCAACATGAAGCCTTTGAGCAGATGAAGAAGTGCATGAGCCAAACTCCCGTCCTAAGGGTGCCGAATTTCACCAAACCCTTTGAAATCTCTACAGATGCATCTGACTACAGCATAGGAGGTATCCTAGTACAAGAAGGTTACCCCATTGCTTATGAGTCAAAGAAATTTACCGATGCTGAAACAAGGTGGAGCACACATGAGAAGGAAATGTTGGCAGTCATCCACTGCCTTAGAAAATGGAAGCACTATGTTCAAGACAAGCATACAATAGTCTTCACCGACAATATCTCCCTCAAATACTTCCAATCTCAACCCAAGTTATCGGCAAAGCAAGCCCGCTGGCTAGACTTCCTAGCCGAATTCGACCTGGAGATTAAGCACAAGCCCAGCTCCACTAACAAGATAGCAGATGCCTTGAGCCGGAAAGTTGACCTAAAAGCTGTCAGTGTGGTCAGCAGCAACTTCATAGAACTCGTCAAAGAGGCCCTAGAGCAAGGCCAAGAAATGCACAAGATAATCAAAGATGTGGAAGCAGAGAAGAGCCCACCTGGATTGTACACCTTAGAGGAGGGTATCCTATTTTTAGGCAAGAGATTGTATATCCCCAACAATGTGGAGTTGAAGAAACTCATCCTGCATGAGATACATGATGGCAAGATTGGAGGCCACAAAGGCCAAAGCAAAACCTTGGAGGCCCTTAGGAAGCAATTCTTTTGGCCAAATATGAAGGAGGAAGTGATAGACTACATCAAAAATTGCCCCACTTGCCAAATGGTCAAAGCACCACGATCGAGACCAGCAGGACTACTACAACCATTACCGGTACCCAACCGCCCATGGGACATCATCAGCATGGACTTCATTGTGGAACTACCTGAGTCCCATGGGTACACAATCATCTTTGTAGTGGTGGACTATTTTTCCAAACAGGCTCACTTTATCCCAGCCAAACCACCACTGAATGCCAAGGAGGTAGCACGCCTCTTCTTCACACATGTATTCAAACTTCATGGCTTACCACTAGCCATTGTATCAAATAGAGATGGAAGATTCATGAGCGACATGTGGAAGGAACTTTTCAAGACCCTGGAAACACAATTGAGATTCTCATCATCCTTCCACCTAAAGATAGATGGACAGACAGAACTAGTCAACCAAGGCATCAAAGATTATCTCCGGAGCTATGCCCGAATGGACCAGAAAGATTAGGCCTTGTACCTTGATGTCTTGGAATTCCACTATAATAGCTCTATCCACTCGGCAATGGGTACATCCCCTTCGAGTTAGCCACAGGAAAAGAAGTCATTACCCCACTGGCCTTAGCATCCAGAGTGGCCAAAGTGGAAGATCAAGATGCAGAAGAATTCTTGAAGAAATGGAGAGACCGCAATGCAGCAGCTAAGCAAAGCCTCGAGCAGAGCAAGATCACCATGACAGAGCAAGCAAACAAGAAGAGGAAGGCTGTACTATTCGCCAAAGGAGACATGGTCCTAGTTAGCTCCAAGAACATGTCACTTCCCAAAAACATGACCCCCAAGTTCAATCACTGATACTATGGACCCTACCGAATCACTGAAGTGCTGAACGAAGTCACCTACAAACTGGACCTGCCAGATAGTGTTTGTGTTCATAATGCATTTCATGCTCGTCTTTTGTGTAGGTTCTATCCAAACAACCAATGGGAACGGCACGTATCAATGCTCCATTCCAATGGTCCCTTCGAAGTAGAAGCATTCCTCCGACGCCGGGAACAAAGAGGCTTCCCCAAATACATCACCAAGTGGCGTGGGCATCCACTCAATGAGGCCACTTGGATCTCAGAAGCAGAGGCCCGCAAACACGAAAAGGATGCCTTCGCCCTTTGGCTCGAGGAGAACCCCCCTGCCCCTTCCAACGACCCTTGAGCCTCTCCAAAAAACCCAAAATAAGACGGTTCTCAATCATAGACCCCAAACGTGCCTCCACTCCTCAAATGTAATCGAATCGAGGGTGGACCCGCATGGTAACAATCAGCAAATAACCCCAAAAAACAAAGCCCCAACTTTCCAGTTTAGATGGGTAGACACTGACCAGCTTGCTAGAAAAGGCTGTGTTAAGACCCCCAAGTCCTAGTGCGGCAGACACTAACCAGTATGATAGTATAAACTGTGTTAAGACCCCGCGTCCCCTTAGACCGGCAGACACTAACCAGCTCGCTAGGAAAAGCTGTGTTAAGACCTCGAATGAGTTAAATAACAAACGCTACCCTTAGATTGCTGAGGACAGCAATCCAGTAAGCGGGGGTGAGTGTAAGGGCTTTGTAGCTATACCATGCCATTGCTACCAAATGCACCTATATAGGGAGTAGTAGCGACTCAAAGCCCTGCCTTGTTTCCACTCTACATGTGATTCCCTATACCCAGTGGTGAACCCTCTTATGTGCAACATCACGAGGGTGTAGTCCTAGGATGTGTCTATGTTGTCCCGCTTTTTGGATTGAATAATACAAGAGTATACCTTGAGCTCATATATCGTGTTACCTTTCTGTGCCGTGTTGAGTGCATAATGAGTGCAGGTTTATCATGGGGGGGGTGGGGGGGGGGTGCAAGGGGTCACTCTATACAAATCCTATATATCATGTGTGTTCATGGCATGTTTTATATAAATCCCTATGTGACCTTTTTTCTGATATTTGTTTGACCCTTCTGTGTTTTTTACCATAATTTATAAATCCCTTTCTGTAAGTTTACTTTTTTTATACAAGAATTTAAGAGATCCTTATGTAATAAATACAAAATACTAGTTTTATCGTAGAATTGATCAGGAACTAGTTGCATCGATGCCTATCTGCCACATCACCTGATCTGCTATATTTTACTCCTTTGCATCATTGCCAGGCTATCAACTCATCAGCCACTGCTATGTTCTTTGTTTTTAGCCTCAACTGCTCCATCAGACATTGATCTAACCTACTTGAGCTATGTTTACTGAAGCCTATCTCTGGAGATTTTTTGTTGTGTTTCGGGATCCGTCAAAGTATGACACACTCTTCAACTCATACTCTTTGCCTTGGTCCTCAAGACACGAGAGTTCAATGTTTAATATTCACCCTACATAGTGTGTTGTTTGCATTGAGAATGATATACATATTCATCCTACAAATTATTGAATGGGTGTTTGATGATGTCAATAGCCATATGTCCTCTAACAAGAAAGCGACTAGTAGGGCAACGTGTCTCGACAGCAAACACATACAATAGCTCCAAGCTGATGCAGCAATTGCAAATGTTGAGAGTGCTAGAGGTAGTAGGAAGACCATGAATTAACTAGGCAACAATTAAATAGGCATGCAACAGCTCAAGAGTGTCCCAAACCAACCAAGCAACAATTGTATACGAGGAATAGTAGTAGGATAGCTAGTAACAAGGCCAATAATCAGGTCACTTGGCATTGTAATAGTTGTGGACAATAGGATAGTACTTCAACAAAACTCCACAAACTGGCAATGTCCTCCCAAAGGAGTGAGGCCAGTAGTGGGCATTAGAGGGATGAATGATAGCTAGCTAAAATAAATAAATACTCTATAAATAGACTCCTACTTATAGAGTATTTGAGATGTAATCTACTACCAAAAGCAGGCCATTTAATAATAATAAAATAGCACGAATGTGCTTTTGGGGCTAGTTTAAGGAGTCTTAACCATGGATTACTAGAAATCCTAAAATTAGTGGCTAAACAATTACTCCATGGCTACGACAACTTTCCATGCCTCGGTAAGTTACCTAGATGTTGCCAAAAGGCCAACCATACAAGCAAAGTGATCTAGAGTAGGTGTCATGCTGTGGTCTTTATGCATTAGCTTGAAGTACTTCACCCAAGGGGACTAAGCTAGCATGGATGCATGCAACAAACACACAAGTTTGTAATGGAATCTACCTTAACACTTTGTTGTGGCATGTGCTCAAAGCAATGTCTGAACATTTCATCCTCTTGATTTTCACCATAGGTCTTAATCATTGTTGTCCATGCCACCATACCTTGGGAAGGTATCTTGTCAAACACTCCACAAGCTTTTCCTATCAAGCCATATTTTTGATACATGTCTATCAACATAGTATCCACACAAAAATCATTGCCTAGAATTTCCCTAACCTCTACTGTCATGGCATGTTTCAATGGCTGCTAAGGTGCTACAAGATTCGAGCAAAGAACATATGTGGGAGGATCTATAGACATGCCTAGAAATTACATCATCTAAAACAGTCCAGCACCTCCTTGGCACACCCCTATTTGGAGTACCTTGCAACTGACAAATTATTAAACATATTTCTTTTATTGACAAACCACTGAACATAAGTGAGCCACATTGGTGAAGTGGAATTGTGTAAAAGGATGTCTTAATAATGATAATAATGGTTGGAATCTTGATTGACGGCACCAAGTTTGTGGAGTTCTTCCATCTACACTATTTTAATAAAGGAAAAAAGAAATAAGGGTCCTCTATGCTATAGAAATCTTCAAGGATATAGCATGAAACTGACATCTTCAAGGACACTTATGCTTATTCAAGGTAAATTTAAAGGATGTAACATGCAATAGTGCATTAAAAAGAAAACTTGGGTTACCTATCGTAGAAGGATGGACAAAACTATGTAGGTATCTTGGAAACATTTGGTTTCTATTGCAAGCAAGTTCACAAAACTTACTCCTCCTCGTCACCATCACCATCCTAATTTGTCTCATGATCACAATACCACCTGCTATTTCTTTGCTTTACTAGATCCCTTGCTTAGCTCTCTGCAAAAGCCAATCAGTAAAATTTGAGGTGGAATCTTATGGGTGGCTAAATGCATGGAGACCAACAATAGCTACAGCAAGTACAATACATTTACTAGATTATATGATAACATCTTATACCATAGCGGCTATAGTAAGTAGGTCTACAACAACTACAACAAGTAGAATATATGATTGGAGCTAACAAGACTTGACTCTTCATCCAAATTGTTCCTTTTCATGGAGAGGAGATCTTGCCCTAGTCTACATCCAAGCAATTTGAGAAACATGGACAATACCATATTTGCATTCATGAAAGCCGAAGAGATGTACAAAGCAGCCATTATCCATGACCCTAGAAACCCTGCCACAGTACACTGCAAAAAACTCTACTCTCTCCATTCTTCCAGCTTCTATCACCATCCCAATACTCATTATTTATGTCATGGTTCCTGTGATGATCTTTAGCAGTCCTATCATAAGTATCGTGGTGGTCATGTTTTTTATCATTTCATTTGGTATTCCTATCTCCATCTCTATCCCTATCCCTGCACATGTCCCTCTCACTATACCTCCCCCTGTCCCTGTCCTTGTCTCTGCCTTTGTGTCTATCCCTATCCTTGTCTTTTTCTTTGTCCATGTGCCTGTCACTGTAAACCTGAGTGACTGCATGCATTGAGCATGCAAACAGAGCCACTTGGGTTAAATGGAGACACGCCCTTACATTGCATCTGTTCAAAACAGTCCAACACATCTACACTACGGGCATGAGGTTGCATACCCTACAATTAGAGCATTCCAAGAGACCACAAGACTTCAATCTCCCATGCATCCTCTTACATCCCAGCTGCTGCATAATTATTAGCCATATAGATGTAGGCTAAAGCAGCTGTTTTATCTATCTGAAGGAGAAAATCAAAAACCAGTCTCCCAAGCCTCACATTCTTCCACTTCTAACAAGCACCCAACAAAGCCATCCAAACTGGAAGATAATCAATACATGGATTCATTTCAATAACTGCAAACCCTCGTTAAACTCTCTCGCATGACCAAAGAGATCAACCATACAACAGTAGTACTGTGCATCTGGTGTGACACCAAATTTGGCACTCGTCTACATAAAATACATTTGGCCCTCATCCAGTGAGCATCCAGGAGACCTGAGTGGCTACATGCATTGAGCATGCAAACAAAGTTACATGGGTTTGGAGACACACCCTTCCATTGCATTTGTTCAAAACAGTCCAACACATCTGCACTACTGGCATGGCAGCATACCCTGTAATTCATGCATTCCATGAGACCACATGACTTCAATCTCCCATGCATCCTCTTACAGCCCAGCTTCTGCATAAATATCAGCCATGCAGATGTAGGTAGAAGCAGTTGTATTATCTGTCTGAAGGATACAATCAAAAGCCAATCTCCCAAGCCTCACATTCTTCCACTTCTGTCAAGCACCCAAAAAACCCATCCAGATTGGAAGATAATCACTAGATGGCATCATCTCAATAGCTGTTAAAGCCTTGTTAAACTCCAACCATACAACATTGGTGTTGTGCATTTGGTGTAACTATACATAGCTATCCATTATTGTAAGAAGTATAGAGATTAAGAGGCACTAAGAGATTCTTTACATACCTATCCATTATTGTAGGAAGTTGCTTTCACACATCCTGAGCCCTACGTCAAGAGCGTGACTGTACAAAGTTCTCAAAACACCATGGACCACAAAAGTTTTTAGCTTTCCATGCCTCGTATACAGCTAAAAGTGTTAAGTGATCACCCTCTGGTTGAAAGAACTTTGCTCTTTTTTTATCAACCTGTGTCTGCTTCTCACGAGGTCGATGAAATATGTTTTGTGCTTGGAGCATTGATATAATGGTCAATATCTTGTCACTACAATCCAAGTCCACACTAGATAATAGCATTTTCGATAAAGGGGGCTCCAAACCAAACTCTTCCATCTTCCTCCCTAACTTTGCAAGAAGCCCCTCCTCATCAAGTGCTCCTAAGCTATACAGCTACTCCACAGCAGAGATCAAAACCTGAGAAAAAAGTGGGGGGGGTTGTCTCCATAAAGTCAAATGATAATAAATCATTAATGACCATAGCCTTCATCTGTGAAGTTATCATACCAAGATTGATTCTCTAAATCTCTGGCATAGTTGTTGGCAACATCTCATTTTTTTATGCACTTTCTGTGTAGATCCAGCAGCACTCGCCTGGTCCAGTACTACAGCCAACTCTCCATGCGTGTTGTTTTGCAAATGCTTGATAAATGGGTGTAATGACAAGGGATTCTAAACCAAGCTTGGGATTGTAGACATTCTATTCTGCAAATCCTAATCAACTACATAATAAATGCCATCAATTTCAAAGAGGCTTCAACAATGTTGGTGGCTACTACTACTTTTCTTGTTCCTAAAGGAGTTGGCTCAAAAATTCATCTGCATCTCATTGGGGAGGGTACTATAGATACGGAGAATGATTATCTCAAGAACATTTGGGTTGAGCCCCTTCATCCTTTCATATAGAATTCAATGCTCATTTTCATAAAATACATTTGGCCCTCATCGAGTATACCTAAGTGACTGCATGCATTGAGCATGCAAACAAAGGTACCTGGGTTTGGAGACATGCCCTTATAATGCATGTGTTCTAAACAGTCCAACGCATCTATACTACGGGCCTGACTTGCAAACCCTACAATTAATGCATTCCAGGAGACCACATCCCGCACAGGAAGTTCATCAAACACTTCCCATGCTTTTGTGAATGTGCCACACTTGGCATACATATCCACTAGAGCATTGGCAATGCCCACATTTCAATGCTTCAAATTGTTCACCAAAAACTTGCTCACTAGAAACCCATCCTGTTGCCATAGCTCATTGCCACCAACAAAAGGAATGCTGATGGACTCCCCAACCCTAGAGAGAAGAGCCTTATGAACCTTGCACTGCTGAGTTCTTACAGGAACATTTTCCATAATTCTATGACCATAATTCTTTGCTTCTCTATCTCAGATATGAGTGTTGTAGCTCTATGGAAATCATTACAGACCCGGATATTTGTAGCAACAGTTATAGTTGATCATTCCCATGTGTTGATCAAGGCACAAGCAATTGCAAACTTCTCACTGTGCCCCCAGAGAACATCCTTCTTCATGTCATCAAATATGTTTTTTGAAACCAGACCCAAGCTTGGAGAATAACCCCCCCGTGACATCTTTTCTATTAGATTTTGTAGCATACATATTCACCAAAGCATTTCTGAGCACAGCATTTCCCTCCAACAACCCCAACCTAACAATCTCATCATGATTTTTTTACCCTTGTCAATGGCTCCTATCTCATCACATGCTTTGAAGGTGCCCAAGAAGGTGATTGCATTAAGAACGTGACCCTCCCATCACATCTTGTCAAAACATTTCAGTGCTTCCTTACTCTACCCATGCTGTACATTTCCTGCAATCAATGAACTCCGAGAGACAACATCCCTAATAGAAAGCTCATACAACACTACCTCTGCTTTTGCAAATACACCACACTTTGCATACATATTCACCACAAAATTGCCAGGCACACTATGTCTCTCCAACCACCCCAGTCAATTTATCTCATCATGAATTTCTTCACCCTTTACAACTGTTCCTACATCTCTCCTGCATTTGCATATGCTTTCAATGCACAAGTAAACGAGACTACAGTGGAGCAGTGCAACTCATGTCACATCTTATCAAAACATTTCAATGCCTCCTTCCCTTACCCATGCTGTGCATACCTTGCAATTAATGCACTCCAAGACACTACATCGCAAACAAGAAGCACATCTAAGAGATCTTGCACATTGCAAGTGCACCACATTTGGCATACATATCTACCAAAGTATTGCCAAGCACAACATTTCTCCCCAGCCACCCCAGTCTAACGATCTCATCACAAATTTGTTTACCCTTGCCAAGTGCTCCTACATTGGCACATGCTTTCAAGGCACAAATAAAAGTGACTATAGTAAAGGAGTGCCCCTCATGTTGCATCTTATTGAAAAATTTCAATTCCTTGCTTTTGTTGTGCATACCCTGCAATTAATGCATTCCAAGTCACTGCAATTGATCAACATTTGATGTGCTTTTGCAAACAAACCGCAATTGTCATACACATCAAACAATGTGCAGCAAACACAGTGCTCACTTTCCAAACCCTTCATGATCAACTACTCGGCATGTGATCACGATGTTGCACATTGTAGATTGCCGAGAAGACCTTTGTACTCACAACCATACGGCCAGCCATATCTAGCAAGCAGATCCCAGAAAGGGGAGTCCCATTGGCCCTTCTTGAGCCTAACGACATTAAACCAATTGTTCCTAGAATGGACATAAACCCTACATGCATACCTAGAGTGCCTGGTCCCTACGTGACCCATCTAGTCCACTACGTGGAGGAGCCAAATGAGGAAGAGACTTACGTATACCCATATGTCTCACACAACGACAAGGGCAATGCAGTCCTTATGGACTATCGACCAGTACCAATGATGGCATTAGGAAGAGACTGAGGTAGAGGCCTAAGAGGGCAGACGCAGGATCCAATCATATGTTGGACTTGCGGTTATCCAAGGCATGTCTCATCACATTGTCCTGAAAGGAGCAACCAAATAGAGACAAGGCATACCTAAGGTGCCCTAAGTGCAGAATCAATCATCTCTTCATTGAATGTCCCAAGTGAAAACCATCCTCAAGTTCAGCCAACGTGCCATCTGTCCCATTGGGGCTGTTTGGCGTCACGAACCTCAATGGGGAGGCCACACCTATCCCATTGCATGTCATGACCTGAGCATAAAAGAAGCAGGCTAGCATATCATTGCCAGGTCCTAGCAACCTCCATACAGCCTCGATTGGAAAGAAGAGCCGTATAGATGGAGAAAGAAGAAACCTGAAGCTAAGATTGTGCTAAAAACTAAGAGTGCCATGACTCTACCAGCTGGAAAGAAGGTCAGTAGCACAGAGGCAGAAACCTCAGCTCCTAAGATGGTTGAAAAGGGAAGTGCTAAGATAGGGGATACCCTCATCTAAAGCGCCAACTAGAGGCTATCGAGAAAGTGAAGGAATGGGTAAAAGAGGCCCAAGAGCACCTAAGAGATGTTGAGCCTATCCTAGAGGACGAGATCAAAGATCTCTCCAATATAAGCACGCCAATCTCACTCCCTCGAACAAAATCGAGAGATGCGATTGCATCGCAAGCGGTACCGCTTAGGCAAAGCCTTGACACTGTAGGCCAGCAAATCAGTCACGGCCATTCGCTAGGACAATCCGGAATAGGAGAAAGACAAGCAACCAATGACCTCCTTACCACGCTAGTGACCACCCCTATGACGTTGAGCCTGGGAGACCTGCTTAGGCAATATTCCACCCTATGGCAAGACCTGAAGTAGTGGGTTGAAGGATCATGAGAGCAAGCTATTGCAAACTTGCACGACCATGATGCAAAGACACAAATATCGAGTCTGATGATGCACTCTATGCCTAATTCCTTGCATGTTAATGCTTTATGGGAAGGCACTGAGATGCATGCGATCTTACCTATCTTAGCCCTAGGCGACGCAACGAGAAAGGGGATTGTAGACACAGGAGCGGGGGTTAGTGTACTGAGCCACGCCATGCTTCAAACTTGGGGAAACCCGCCTGTCGAGACCGCCAGGTTCAATGTCACACAAGCAAATGGTATGAGAGTGAAACCATTCGGGGTACTTAAAAATCGGCAAGTGAAAATCGCAGGCATCTAGTTCTTGGTTGACTTTATAGTCATGAAGGGAGTGGACTACAATATCCTATTAGGCCGACCCTGGATGCGCAATGCTAGAGTCATCGAAGATTGGGGTAACGGCTTAATCTTCCTTGGCAATAGAATGGAAGTTGTGAGGGTAGAGATGGACACTTGGAAGACCTCACCAGTCGACTTGGATGCCATCTCCGTGATGCTTAAAGGTAATGCTCAAGTCAAGAAGTCCTATGGGCCCTTAACCAAGTATATCCCATGCCCAGAGGATGAGCGAGATTGGATGCATGTCCTTGCTATGATCAACTTGCCATTCTTGGATCATGAGGCATACAAGCAAGCCATCAAGACAGTTGGCAAGTCAAAAGACACACCCTCCGTACCCGTCTGCATGATGGCAGGAACCCTTCGTGGGTGACCTAAACCTGTCACATTCCAAGTGCCAAATAACAAGAGGAAACTCCAAAAGATTCTGGAGTATTTGACTGGCAAGCTAGCTGGCAATCTAACATCAAACTTCAAGCCACTCCAAGATCTATTAGACAAACCAAGGTGGCAATGGACCAGGGTGCATGACTTAAACCTCATGTACAATTGGGCCCTAGTCCCCGATCAGAGATAAGAGATATACCAAAACCTAGGAGATGATGAGTAATCGGACAAAGATGACTCCAATGACGAGTATGAAGACTATCATTCTTTCAATGACGAAAGTGAGGGTGAGATAGACACAGTGGAATACGACACTGAGGGATGAGAAATAGAACAGATACGAGCGGACTCCAAGCCACAGAAAAAGAGTGACTTTAAGATAGAGAGAGAGGTCATGCGCATGGATTGTGACCGCACTTGGTTGGAACACATAGGAGCCATAGATTTCGAACAAGTAGGCCTAACCCAACCAGGTATGACACCAGTGCTTAGAATAGAGTCACCCTCTGAGCTACGACCACCAGGAGAAACCAGCTCTTCTAGCAAAAATGGTGAATTCGATTCTAAGTCAGAAGTAAGCTCAGATAGCGACCCAAAAATACCTAGACCATCCAAGACCAGACGCACTAAGAGGGACCTACCCATCCACCTGAGGCGCAAATGGTTGAAGGAAGAAAGGGCAAAACAGCCTAGGGACATGCAAACAAAAGAGCAAAGAAAGCCACAAGATCTCCCAAAGAGATTTACGAAATTCAAGAAGGGTGACAGGATAGTAATCCTGTTGGGTGCCAAATGCCAAGGGCAAACGAGTGAACCCATCGAGGGACCAACCAAGGTCAAGGAGGTGAACCTAGCACAGGAAGGGGAGACACCCTAACTAGTCTTTATTGCTGATGACTTGATTGAGGAAGAGGAGACGAGTCTTGTTGCTCTCTTGCAAGAGTATATAGACGTGTTTGCTTGGTCCTTCGAAGAGCTTAAAGGGGTAGATCCGAGTGTAGTGACTCATAACATACCCATGATGCCAGATGCAACGCCGGTCAAGTAGCGACCATATCCAATGCATACAAAACACGCTCATGCAGTCAAAGAGGAGATTGACAAGTTTATGAGAGTAGGATTCATTTATGAAATTGAGCACACATACTAGGTGTCTCCCATTGTCATAGTAGTGAAGAAAAACGGGAAGATTAGAGTGTGCATCAATTACAAGAAGGTGAACGCTGCCACTAAGAGAGACAACTACCCATTGTGGTACACCGTAAGCACATGCTCGAAAGAGTGGCAGGGAAAGAGGCCTACAGCTTTTTGGATGGCTTCTCTGGATATAATTAGGTGCAAGTGCATCCTTCCGACAGGCATAAGACTGCCTTCGCCACTAAGTGGGGCGTCTTTGCTTACATACTCATGCCCTTCGGGTTGACTAATGCCCCAGCCACCTTTCAATGCCTCATGTGCACCATATTTAAAGACATGCTTTGCAAGGAATTGGAAGTCTTCGTGGATGACTTGTGTGTTCACTCAACCTGGAGAGAACACTTAGACAAACTCCAAGCAGTCTTTGAGCAGTGTCGCCTATATCGTCTCTCCCTGAACCCCTTAAAGTGCCAGCTCTAGGTGAAACATGGATGCATCCTAGGGCACGTGGTGTCGAAGAATGGCATTGCCACTAACTTCTCGAAATTCAAGGTTATTGTTGATCTTCCGCCCCCAATCAACTATAAGGGAGTTCAATGCTTCTTAGGCCATATGGGATACTATCGACGGTTTTTGCTAAACTATGCATTGATTGTCAGACCTTTGTATAAGCTGTTGATCATCTTCGAGTGGACTAAAGCATGCCAATAAGCATATGAGGAATTCAAAAAGACTCTGACTACTGCACCGATTCTACGAGCCCCAAATTGGACCATTACCTTCCACGTGCATATTGATGCTTTGAAATATATCATGGGGGCAATGTTGTGCCAACCTAGCAAACACAACCTCGACTATCCAATGAGCTTTGCTAGCAAACAACTCACTGAGACTGAAATGAATTACTCGACGATTGAGAGAGAGGTTTTAGCCATGGTATTTGCTGTAAAGAAATTTTGGCATTATCTGTTGGCTACGCCTTTTACTTTCTTTGTGGACCATCAAGCCTTGCTATATCTAGTAAACAAACCCTGCGCTACAGGTTGCATAACTCGATGGCTCCTTTTGCTTTTAGAATTTGACTTCTCCATGGTTGTACAAAAGGGAAAATAGCACTACATGGCTGACCACATGTCACGCATCCCCACGGGAGAGGCTGCTCGACAAGGCATTGCCAATGAATTGCCAGACACCCATATGTTTAACCTTTCCAGCAATGAGAGAAATTAATACAAGGCTGATCTAATGCCATATTGGACAGATGACATCGTCCAAGTGCTGGAGCACGGACTATGTTAACCCCAAGCCGAGAAGGCGGAAGGACAAATGAAAAAGCAGAAAGAAGATGGAAAAGGAGCAAGGACACATAGGCAGGCGGGGCCAAAGCACAGTTTTAAATAAAAGGCACCTCAAAAACTCCAAAAACTCTTGTAAAAGAGTGCCAAGCTCCCTCTTGTGCCACCTGTAAAGGAATAGTCGAATATAGGCCTAGGGCACGAAGCAAAAGGAGGGAATTAGAAAAAGGGACCTTGCCACAATGGCCAGTCATGTAAAAAAGGATGGGTTCCCATGGGGTTGTAGGGTTTGTATATATAAAGTTCAAAAAGTGAATGGAAGCTCATTCTTTGGTGTGTACCCAACAAGAGCTCTTCTCTTCTTCTTCTCTCCTTGCTTGTGTGTGCTCTTGAGAGAGGGAGTGATTGTGAGAATGAGGGAGGGAGTGAGTGGAAGTGAGGGATTAAGGGGGTGAAGCTCTTCATCATCTTCTCTTCTCTTCTCTTCTATTTCCTTCTTTTGCGTACACGGCCATGGCAGTTGGAGCCTGGAGAAGGAGGAGGCTTGAGCATGCTTGGGCTAGCATCTAGGATCGTGGAGCTACCGAAATGCGCGAGAGAGGAGGCAACTCATATCGGCATTAAGGTAAGCTCACTACACTCGTAGGATCGAGGGCGTGTCGGCTATGTGAGAGGTAGCCATTAGAGCTCGCTTGGAACACTTGAACAATAAGCGGTCCGTGGGACTGGGTGGTTGAGCGAAAGCTCCCACATTTTGGTTCCATTGCCGGGACCACGGATTCAAGCTTGAGCGCGTGCGTGCCCCATATCAAGCATCGAAGTAAGGGATTCTCCCCCAAAACGGAGCTTGAGGTAGGTAGGAAGATTGGGTGTTTTGATCTTCGAAACAAGTAAGTATTTTGGGTTAGTTTGTTTGTTTGATGATTGAAAAATAGGGAGAAATCATGTCACTTTGTTGCTTTCGATTCTTGTTGCATTTAGTGTAGGATAGCATTAGGAAATCGAATCGGGAAAGGGTAGGGTTAACTGTTGTAAACAGGGCAAAACAGGGCATAAAACATGCAAAAAATGGAAAAATGCTAGCTTGGGATGCTTAATGTCGGCAAGTGAATGATTGAGAGTGTCAAAACCCTACCCGGGAAGGGGTTTAAGGGTCAGAAGGCCAAGGGAGAGCTCATTTCCAACCATTGCAATAAGAGAGTGTGTGTGTGTGAGAGAGAGAGAGAGCGCACATAAAGATTCAATTCAATCGCGTCGTCGGAGAGCCTACCGCTCAAATCAGGTATGCCAATCACTTCCCTTGGTTCCTTAGCTAGGATTTGGAAGTTTATGCAGGGGATGATTGCCTGACTAGGGAGATTCGATCGAAATCGTCATTGCGCGGCATTCGTCTTGCCGCGCTCGGCCCGTCTGAACGGCCCTTATTAGGCTGAGTCCCAGACTCGGCCCTCGAACCCGCCCATTCGGACCTCCACACGAAAATCCTACTCGATCCTCGGACCCGATATTCAACTCAACCCGTCTGAATTACTCGATTTGGCCCGTCGTCCGAGTTGCTCGACTTGGCCCTTTGACACTCGGCCCCAAGTCCACTCGGCTCGAGTGTCCACTTGGCCCAGGACACGATACTCGGCCCTCAGCCCAACATCTGGCTCGGCACGTCCAAGTTACTCCACTCGAACCTCGGCCTACAAAAAAACTTTTGGCACTCAGACAGATTTGGCCTGTCCGAATCACCCGCTCGGCCCCTACAATTCGGACCAGTTGGGCCGAGTGTGTGCCCCAACTCAGTCTCTCAGAGATTTGACTTGACCCAACTGGAGCTCAGCGGTGCAACCTGTCATAAGCCTTCCTGATGGGACCTAAAATGGGCCAGCACTGGCTATAGCACTAACCGGACCTCATGCTCATATCACACAAACACTCTCACGGCCTCGCAGACCAGGAGCGTCAATCTAATGCTAAGGGACACACTGCCCTAAAGCTTAATTCCTGCGTTTATAGGTTATAGTCCAACATTTCCCTTAAACTCCTCAGAGGGAGAACCCTTATACATTGGCAATGCCACGATCACACACATATAGGAGGCACTCCACCGACTAATAGTCGGATCCCCACTGCAGCTCTCCTACATCTCAGGGATTGGCCCTTTGATGCGCTACTAAACATATAACACAAACGAACACAAACTCCTCTCTTTTATATTTCTCATATTTCCAGGAGATATACCATGCTTCCTCACTTCATAGTCCCTTAGGAAACTGACCCTCTATGCTACGGCAAGGGATAACCTCACACTCTCAATCGTGGGTCAAACTCCTAAGAAAACAATTGCTATGCAGTCCAAGGGATGTTCCTTCAATACCATGAACCATGCATAGTGCATAATGTGAATGGTTTGGTGCACAACCAATAGAAAATCAGCATTGTGCATCGTGCGCAACCAATATTTTCATGATTTCCATGCTAACGTTTATGTATTGAAACGAGGAGAGACACCGAGCCTTACGCTCATGCTGCCTTTTCCTTTATTTTAAAACAACGTCCTATAGCCATGATGCAACACATAAATCAAATTTAAGATTGTACTTTGACGCTCAAACTCCCCTCTCACCCTACCGTTTAATGTTTTGCAATCGTTGATAGGTGTAAGAGTCATTTTATGTGTATTTCTTTGTAGAGAAAGCAATAAATACGGACAAAACATAGAAATGAGGGTAAATCGAGGCTAACCTCTTGCTCTACCTTCATTATACATTGCACAAACACTTATGTAATTTTTTGGAATTTTCTTTTTATCGTTTCCTAATTTTCTCCCATTTAAAATCCATTTTTCAATATTTTTTGGTATTTTTCCTCTATTATTTTCAATAAAAAATAACTAGAAATTGAGTTTCATTATGGGTTGTGGCCCTTAGGTTCTTTGACAGCAAAATTTTGGGTTTTATTGACGTTATATCTCATGTTTCCCCTTTATTTTACAAAAAAAAACTCAATTTTGCCTCTTAAACGCGTGTTTTACGGGTTTTATACCATTAATTTACACTTATGATTTTCTGATTTTTTGAGCATAAACCTATCAAACTCATAGCAAACAACAACATAATGCATAATCTGCCCATGGGAACAAATATTCATGAAGCAAATTGCATAAAACATCAATTTCCTTTGTAAAAATAAAATTACCGTTCTTTGCGGGTTGCGGGTTTTTATTTGTCATGTTTCGAGACTGATTTCCAGCAGCCATTAATGTCCATGACAGTCCGGAATCAGCAATCTACCCTCCTCTTGCATCACAGAGCAATCCCATCTCGGTTGGACAAGCATCCATCGATCCTTCTTCTTCCCACATGAATCTGCCTCTAGAGGAGAGAGAGGAAGGAGAGAGAAAGACTGATTTCTGTTCTCTTCATTCAGGCCACCATTGTATGGGCGAAGACAGGCGATAAGACCAATAAAGAGAGGGAAGATCAGCCCCATGACCGATTGTATGGGTTGCTTTCTGCCTGCATACTCCATCTCCATCATGAGAGGGCGCAAAAAATAGCCGCCATGTTGCTCCACGTTCTTTCTTCATCCCTCATTCTCTCTCCACGTTTTTTTATGTAGGATGCATAAAATTTTTTGGGGGGGCCAAAGGCTCCAAAGGGCACCCCTTTTGGCCCTCTCAAATGTCCACCTTTTCATATCTTGCCCCTTTTGTAGCCATTTCCCCGTCCTGGCTCCGATTCGAGTGCTATGAATTTCTGCGCGTTTGGCTTTACATCTCGCAATGACTGGTAACTCCTAACAACCTGTACGGTAGTCTGAGAAATTATCAAAAATCAACAAGTGTTGCTCGGGCGCCTTTTAAAAGTCGTATTTCACTTGGTGCTTAAAATCGTCCTAGTAGTTGGAGCCGCCGCCTTTGATGTTGAATATTTTTCCCTTGATATTTGTAATTTTTAGCTATTTTTAAGCACTTCTCGGCATCAAAACTCTGCTCTCATTGGCAACTACGGGATAGGGCGACTCAGCCCGTCGAATCCCACAGTAGATCTGCACAAAACAACCAAAGGAAGCATCAAGCTGATACAAAATAGATACATATTAAAACACACAGCACAGTGCTCACCCTACCCCCTGACAAAACCAAGGCATGACATCCACAAGGAGTAGGCCTAGCATAATTTGATAAAAGGACCGAAGCAAGTCACTAACCAACTGCTCCAACACGACCAGACTAAAAAGAACTATCAAAGAGGTTGCCCTAAGTGGTGGTCTGAACTACCTGCCCAATACAACCAGGAGCTCCTACTAGGCGAGGATTCATATAGCCTGATCAAGAAGTATTTTCTTTAACACATTGCTTCTTTTAGGGTTTTTATGTTTCATACTCGAGTATGTAAAAAGGAGGGAGCTGAGCGTAGTGACCCAAGGAGAACAGGGCATCGGCCTCAAGTCCTGTCTCGGCACCCAAGAACCTACCAAGCCCTCGCAAGGCGACACTTAATCCTTTTCTAACGCTCGCTTTTATTTTCGCTCCAACCTTCCTTAATTTCTTCTTTTTCAGCAAGAAGCCACCCCTAGGAAGACAAGGCATCGGCCCCGGGTCTGACTCGTCCCCAGGAACCTACCAGGCCTTCTCAAGGCGATGATCAACCGCTCATAAATTTTTCTTTCTTTTCTTTTATTTGATAGGGGTTAGAACCCCTTTTTACACACCTTTGTATTTATTTATTTTCTTGAAGACATTCAGGATTTCTTTTCCTTTATCCTCATTTTTCCTTTTTTCGGCAGGCTTCTCTAACTGCCTCACAACTAACAAGAACTCCTAGAATGGCTACCTAGCAGGCTAGCAGAACAGGGTCACAAGGACTCCCTACTAAAACAGGTCTTCTGATGCTTGACAATGTCTTTACTGGAGGCAACGACTACTCAGACCTCCCTCAACCATACTGACCCTAAACCTGGGACTTCATGCCTTGGACGCCAGTCCCCAATAAGAAACGAAAAACCCCTTAACAAGTACTCAACCACATATAGCATAAAAACCACAGTACTCATAAAGGAAGGATATCACCTGGATAGGGCCATGAGAAGCTTCCACGCAACAAAAGTCTCTGTCCAAGCTCGCCTTCAAACCTGTCTAGCACAGAACTCAAACAAGAAACCATTAACTGCACCCGCACTAAACAGACGACTGGCCCTCTTGGCCTAATGAAATAAAACACTTCACTACAAAACTAAATCGGCCCTCTTGGCCTAATGAAATAAAACAAAGTAGCACCTACACATCCTTCCTTGGAATAGCACAGATATACAATCATAAGCTCCTTTCCAAGGAGGAAAAATAGGCTCATAGCCCTAAACTAAATGCATGAGGTTATGACCCATCCCTCCTGCATAGATAGCAAGAGGCGTACGCATAATATGATGTCTAATCAACCTATGGGTCCCAGATAATAACGATATATTGGTCTCGGCTACTCTTTGCATCACCCATATCAACCATCATCTACCATATATTGCATGTTCTGATAACATCCGCCACAAGCGACTGGGTCCTATTTCATCATTGATCAAATATCCAAACTAGGACCACAATTAAAGAAGAGGTCTTCCTCATAAGCAAGATTTGCTAATGAATCCACAAACTGATTCCAATAACGTGGAATCAGCTGAAAAGACACTCTCTCAAACTCCTCAAGTAGGGTCATCGCAGTCCGATGATACATACAAAGAATGGGATTCCGCACTGTGTACGTCCCATCTAGCTGATTCAGGATCAACTGGAAATCCCCTTTTACTAACAATCGACGAATACCACCTTGTTTGGCAATATACAGTCCCATAATCAAGGCTTTATACTCCGCCATATTGTTAGTGAATCCTACCCCGAGATAAGTAGCTAAATTCATCGTAACTCTTCGTCGGGGGTCGCGGATTACTACTCCCACACTTCCTTTTCTATTAGGGCCCCTGGATGCTCCATCAAAATATAATGTATATGTCCACAATGGGTTTACACAGCCGGCCATCACGAACTCCTCTATTCGTAATTATGGTAATCAAAGTTTCGCATGTTGAGAGGATGAACTGACGGCTCCATCCCACCTTCTTCATTGAACTCAACAGGGATACTCGTCAACAGTCGCAAACAGTGATGGTAGAAGACTTTAATCTCCCACACAAAAGTTTCGTCCTCTTGCTCAATCACCTTATATCCTTTGCTCCATCAAATGAGTTTCCCCTGATGGTATCTTTGCTCCTGATATGGGTGCTCCAAATAAGGGATTAACCGACCCATCAATCGTCTTTTAAGCTCTTTTCCGCAGGTCTCAGATCATTCCTAGCATGGACCTACAATGCATTTTCTTTGTATTAGCAGACTTAGAAATAGTAAGGTTTAATCTTACTAAGATTAACTTTATTCTTAAACTCTACTCCCTGTAAATCAGCTAATAGGGCTGTAGACCTATTCTTCCCTAACCTAACGATTTTGTAGGGTCCATCCCAGTTAGGCTCCAATTTTCCTGGGAAAAGCTCCCTACGTGCATCATAATATAAAACCAGTTGTCCCTTCTTAAAGGTGTACTTCTTCGCTTTTAGATCATGCAATTGTTTCACGCGATGTTTAGCCACCTCTTGGTGTAATAGACTTTGCAACTTAAGTTCATCTAGGTGTGCTAAGGCCGTAAATCGCTCTAATAGGGCGTCCTCATTACCCAAAGAATGGTTTATTGCAAATCTAATGGTCGGAAACTCAATTTCTAAGGGTAAAATGCACTCTTCACCATAAACTAGTTTGAACGGCGTGCGGCCAGTGGCTTGCTTGAACGTGGTATTATATGCCCATACTGCCACATACAGCTTCTTATCCCAATCGCGTTTCTTTTCAAATACAACTTTTGATAGGATACCCACAAGCTGCTTGTTGGTACTTTCAACCTGCCCATTCGCCTACGGATTATAAGGAGTCGTTTTGTTGTGCTTGATTTGCCAAGCCTCTGTCAAGCTTTTGATCACCTTATTCAGGAAATGGGTTCCGCGGTCCGACACTAATTCTTTAGGGGGACCAAAACGGCATATTATCTGCTCTAAAAGGAAACTAGCAGTTTCTTTAGCATCATCTTTCCTTGTTGCACGTGCTTCTGACCACTTTGTGAAGTAGTCAGTTGCTACAATAATATACCTCTTTTGCGTAGTCGACGACAGAGTAATAGGACCCACAAAGTCTATTCCCCACTTCTCAAATGGAAGTATCGCCATAATAGGGGTGAGTGGTCTTTTCCTATTCTCTCGACTATCATGTCGTTGACAAATATCGCATCTCTTAACATACGCGAACGCATCCTGGAAAACGGCAAGCCACCAGTAACCTGCTCTTAAAGCCTTTTGTGATGTAAGCCGTCCAACAAAATGTCCTTCGCAAGCAAAATCATGGCACTCTTCCAAAATGAATGGCACCTCGTCAGGCATCACACATCGGCGATAGATGTCATCAACCCCTTGCCAATATAATGTACCTGCGATCAAGGCAAACTTTAATGCCTGTTGCTTAATTTTCCTTCTCTCAGCTTTAGATAGTTCGGATCCAGCCTCTCCTGTCGATAAATAATGTGTTATTACAGCATACCAGGAGGGAATAGATGCCGTATCTATCTTAAATAACGACTCCATGTCACTACCTTCAGCCACAGATTCTTTCGGCTCCCCAAAATCCACAAGACATTCCACAATACCTTGCAACCTTGGTGGCTTACTCCTGATTTCATAATCAAACTCCTGCAAAGTGATTAACCACTTCGCTAGACGATCAAGCGGCTATAGCTTATTCATCAATAATCGAAGCCCCTCCGCCTTCGTATAAAGCACAACTTTCTCATAGAGAATATAATGCCTGAATTTCTTGATCTCAAAGACCATCGCCAGACACAATTTCTCCATGTAGGTATAATTGATCTCTGAGAGCAGAATTTAGGTGACGGGAAGTGCTTAAAAATAGCTAAAAATTATGAATATCAAGGGAAAAATATTCACCGTCAAAGGTGGCGGCTCGATCTAGGACGATTTTAAGCGACAAGCAGTCGACGGGCGTCCAAGTGACACGTCCGGATTTTCAGTAATTTTTCTGTCAGTCAGGACAGGATGTGGGAGCTGCAGGCCTGTCCGGGATGCCGAGAAATTTACAGGCCTGTCCGGACGCCCAGAAATTTACAACACGTCAATCGGAGCTCGTATGAGGAAGTTGGCCCGAAACTGGTCGGGGTGCCCAAAAAGGGGCCAAATTTGAAATTTCAAAGGGTGTGATTAGTGGGGGGTGCCCTTTGGCTCCCCCACCCCCCCAATTTTTTTTCGTGGAGGGGAAGGTAGTGCCATGCAGAGAGCCGCCGAAAAAAACACGCCCCCCCCCTCAAATCGAGATTCAAGCTGTCAAGTAAGCCATGGATTCAATTATATCAGGCTTCCACATTCGATCTTCGCTCCGCATCGCTTCAATTCAAGCGGGGAATGGCAGCCTATAGAGGGAGAGAGAAATTCATTCTTTCTCTCTCCTCCCTCTCTCTCCTCTAAGAGGGAGTTCATGTGGGAAGAAGAAGGAAGAAGAAAGAATTATGGAGGCTTGTCTGGCATGGATCGGATTGCTCCACGGGCTGGAAATGGTGATTTGTGATCGTGCTGAGCATGAAGTGCTGCTGATTTTCAAATTTACAGCCATGGGCATGAAACCCGAAACACGCAAATAAGCGGTAATTCAATTTTTTTAAAGGAAATTTGAGATTTTATGGCTTTTGATTGATAAAATGTTGTTCATGTGGGCTAAAATTTGTTTATGTTGCTGTTTTCCATGAGTACTTGCTAATCATAATCAGAAAATCAGAAAAATATGCATCTTGTGGTTCAAAATAATACACTAAAACGCGTAAAATATGGAAAATCAAGGGAAAATGATGTTTTTGGGCATAAAAATGGGAAAATGAATAGGAACACCAACTAAATTTTCATTTTTGCTGCAAGAAGGAACTAAGGGCCACAGCCCATAACCTGTTTTGAATTTTCAGTAATTAAATAATGCAGAAAATAAGGGAAAATACAAGAAAAATAGAGGAAAATCACTAAAAATAGGGGGAAAATGCATTTTGGGTGCGGGAAATTAATGAAAATTAAGAACAATGTTTGTGAATGTTTGTGGGGACTGAAGCATGAGGATTTGCCTTAGTTCAACCCCACCTTCTTGTTCTAGTGCGTCTTTTTCCGCTTTTTACACATAAAATGATGGTAAAATGCCTCGTAAATCTATGCAATGATGCAATATTTAAACGGGGAAGGGTAGAGAAGTTGAAATATGTCTAAATGCCATGTGAGATGATGGAAAAGTTGCTTATTTCCATGCATAGCATTTAGGACGGATGATAATTAAAATTAAGAGCTTAGTAGCACGAGGATCACCTCGGTGCTAGGCCCAGGCAACGAAGCACGAACGGTAGTTGGAAGTCATTAAAAGAATGTTTTTGCACTTGTGCACGATACTGTTTTGCTAAATGTTTGAGCACTAGGCATCCACCAAATGCATAGAGCATGAAAAGAATTTAAAAAGTATCAGTGACCAGCTCCTGGACATGCATTGCAATTGTTTTATTAAAACATGACCTACGTTGAGAGGCAGTGAGGTACCCATGCTGTAGGTAGACGCGGGTCCCAAAGGAAAAAGCAAGTGAGGAGAAAATGGTACACTCCTGGACACGCTTATTTGGTACCTTGAGCGACTTTTGTGCGATGTGTCTATTTGTTGAGCGACGCACTGAGGGGCCAATCCCCAAGGTGTAGGAGAGTCGTAGAGGGTTGACGGCATTCAGCTGTAGGAGGAACCCCATGTGTATGTGATTCGAGCCTTTTGGCTATGTGAAAGGGACTCCCTCTGAGGAGTAATATTGGGTTAGGATCAGTTAGACTACAACGTATTACAAACGCAATGTTTAGGAAGGCAAAGATTTTGATAGACGCTCCTGGCCGCGAGGCCGAGGGGTTGCCTTCTGCGTAGTGACGAGGCCCGGCTAGTGCATGAGCCAGTGCCGGCCCGTTTTTAGGTCCATCAGTGGTGCGTCTACCGGGAGCCGCTCAAAAGTGGCGGTCCTCGAATCCTGGTTGTCTAGGGATCAACTAGCAGTTTTTGCCAAAGGATACTGAGATTGATCTGTTATTTATTGATAAGCATCGTCTAGTAGAAATCCAAAAGCAAGAAAGAGACAAAAGAGCTAGGCGACATGCTGAAATTTTTAGGAGATATTCCCCTAAGCGTAGCGGTACTGAACCCTTACGAGGGAGTGGATCTAGTGGTCTTGGGGCCACAAGCAGCAAGTTAGGAGAAGGTGGAAGCTCTAGTGCTCCCCTTTCTGCCATAAGCCAGCCTACATCAAGTACGGGAGGTGTAACCCCACTGTCCCCTATTCCTAGTGCAAATCCAATCCTCGTCATGGCGCAGCCTATTGCAATTCCAGCAGGAACGACGGATTTGCTGGCTCTAGGTTACCTGCTACCCATTTTTAATGGGTTAGTTGACGGAAACCCTCTTTTATTTTCTTCTCATAAGCACGAATATCCTCGTGTGGTTCTTGGTGGGTTACGTTGAGTACACGCAACCAATATTGCCCACCCCTTTCAGGGACAAAATCCCTTCGAAAAGCTCCATAAAATGAATCAATATTCAATATGGTTCCGGCTTCTAAACCATGATACCATATGGCAGCTCTTCCTTTGAGAGTCATGTTGAAGAACATCATTAAATGTCCTTCTTCTTGGATGCGACAATTAAACATCAGCTTTTGGAACTCCCTGATATGGAGTTCCGCATCCTCCTCAACTAGCCCATTAAAAATGGGTAGCATGTAACCTAAAGCCGGCAAATCCGTCGTTCCTGCAGGAATTGCAATAGGTTGCACCATGACTGAAATTGGATTTGCACTAGAAATAGGGGACAGTGGGGTTACACCTCCCACACTTGATGTAGACTGGCTTATGGAAGAAAGGGGAGCACTAGAGCTTCCACCTTCTCCTGACTTACTGCTTGTGGCACCAAGACCACTAGATCCACTCCCTCGTAAGGGTTCAGCACCGCTACCCTTAGGGGAATATCTCCTAAAGATTTCAGCACGTCGCCTAGCTCTTTCATCTCTCTCTTGCTTTTGGATTTCTGTTAGATGATGCTTATCGATAAATAACAGATCAATCTCAGTATCCTTTGGCATAAACTGCTAATTGGTCCCTAGACAACCAGGATTCGAGGACCACCACTTCTAAGCGGCTCCCGACAGACGCACCACTGATGGGACCTAAAATGGGCCGGCACTGGCTATAGCACTAGCCGGACCTCATGCTCATGACACACAAACACCCTCACGGTCTCGCGGACCAGGAGCGTCAATCTAATGCTAAGGGACACACTGCCCTAAAGCTTAATTCCTGCGTTTATAGGTTATAGTCCAACATTTCCCTTACACTCCTCAGAGGGAGAACCCTTATACATTGGCAATGCCACGATCACACACATATAGGAGGCACTCCACCGACTAATAGTCGGATCCCCACTGCAGCTCTCCTACATCTCAGGGATTGGCCCTTTGATGCGCTGCTAAACATATAACACAAACGAACACAAACTCCTCTCTTTTATATTTCTCGTATTTCCAAGAGATATACCATGCTTCCTCACTTCACATTCCCTTAGGAAACTGACCCTCTACGCTACGGCAAGGGATAACCTCACACTCTCAATCGTGGGTCAAACTCCTAAGAAAATAATTGCTATGCAGTCCATGAGATGTTCCTTCAATACCATGAACCATGCATAGTGCATAATGTGAATGGTTTGGTGCACAACCAATAGAAAATCAGCATTGTGCATTGTGCGCAACCAATATTTTCATGATTTCCATGCTAACGTTTATGTATTGAAACGAGGAGAGACACCGAGCCTTACGCTCATGCTGCCTTTTCCTTTATTTTAAAACAACATCCTATAGCCATGATGCAACACATAAATCAAATTTAAGATTGTACTTTGACGCTCAAACTCCCCTCTCACCCTACCGTTTAATGTTTTGCAATCGTTGATAGGTGTAAGAGTCATTTTATGTGTATTTCTTTGTAGAGAAAGCAATAAATACGGACAAAACATAGAAATGAGGGTAAACCGAGGCTAACCTCGTGCTTTACCTTCATTATACATTGCACAAACACTTACGTAATTTTCTAGAATTTTCTTTTTATCGTTTCCTAATTTTCTCCCATTTAAAATCCATTTTTCAATATTTTTTGGTATTTTTTCTATATTATTTTCAATAAAAAATAACTAGAAATTGAGATTCATTATGGGCTGTGGCCCTTAGGTTCTTTGATAGCAAAATTTTAGGTTTTATTGACGTTATATCTCATGTTTCCCCTTTATTTTGCAACAAAACCCAATTTTGCCTCTTAAAGGCGTGTTTTACGGGTTTTATACCATTAATTTACACTTATGATTTTCTGATTTTCTGAGCATAAACCGATCAAACTCATAGCAAACAACAACATAATGCATAATCAGCCCATGGGAACAAATATTCATGAAGCAAATTGCATAAAACATAAATTCCCTTTGTAAAAATAAAATTACCGTTCTTTGCGGGTTGCGGGTTTTTATTTGTCATGTTTCGAGACTGATTTCCAGCAGCCATTAATGTCCATGACAGTCCGGAATCAGCAATCTACCCTCCTCTTGCATCACGGAGCAATCCCATCTCGGTTGGACAAGCATCCGTCGATCCCTCTTCTTCCCACATGAATCTGCCTCTAGAGGAGAGAGGGAGGAGAGAGAAAGACTGATTTTTGTTCTCTTCATTCAGGCCACCATTGTACGGGCGAAGACAGGTGATAAGACCAGTCAAGAGAGGGAAGATCAGCCCCATGATCGATTGTATGGATTGCTTTCTGCCTGCATACTCCATCTCCATCATGAGAGGGCGCAAAAAACGGCTGCCATGTTGCTCCACATTTTTTCTTCATCCCTCATTCTCTCTCCACGTTTTTTTATGTAGGATGCATAAAATTTTTGAGGGGGGGCCAAAGGCTCCAAAGGGCACCCCTTTTGGCCCTCTCAAATGTCCACCTTTTCATATCTTGCCCCTTTTGTAGCCATTTCCCCGTCCTGGCTCCGATTCGAGTGCTGTGAATTTCTGCGCGTTCGGCTTTACATCTCGCATTGACTGGTAACTCCTGACAACCTGTACGGTAGTCTGAAAAATTATCAAAAATCAACAAGTGTCGCTCGGGCGCCTTTTAAAAGTCGTATTTCACTTGGTGCTTAAAATCGTCCTAGCTAGAGCCGCCGCCTTTGACATTGAATATTTTTCCCTTGATATTCGTAATTTTTAGCTATTTTTAAGCACTTCTCGGCAACAAAACTCTGCTCTCACTTCCTGATGCTTAAAGCCTAATTCTGGCGCATCCAGTAGACAAAATCATAAGGCATGGCCGCTTAACAATTTGAGTGGGCTGTTGCGATACCTAGAAACCAAGAGAACTAGAGGTAACCCGCCGAGCCATAAAACCCTGATCAAGCCCAAAAGAAACGGCAAGGCAACGTAGCTGAGAGACCCTAAACCCTCCCTAGATGGCCAGAGAATGGATCTACCAAGCCTATCAGGCCCAAGGGTGCATGAGATGCTTAGAGGCTGTTTGTTGCACTCATCTTGAATTTCTACACTTGAAGGGCACTTAAGAAAAACTGAAAGCCTGAGTAAACACACGTGCACCAGAAAGAACACCCGCATGGAGTGGAGATAACTTGAGAACTGCATTTAATAAGTCAAAGAACTCACTCAGATAAGCCACTCAAGGAACCCACAAATAGGAGAGAACCCATGGACGGAAACAAACCATCAACACGCAAGTAGGACCAAGGAAGCGGCGCAAGCGAAGGGGATTTGACAAACCCACTCAATCCGATTAATAGCTTGGCGAAGCATGAGAACTCGACCATGGCAGAGGAAAGCTCGGACCTCAGGTCTAACGAGGAACTTGACTTGGGCGTCTTCCCAGAGGCTATTCAGCAATTGGTCAGCAAACAGCTACGATCCGCATGCCCGATGTGAGCACCGCGATCGGACAACAGATGCTATCATCGCAGACTTAGAAGAAGAGAGGAAACTAGCCCATAAGGCATTGCAGGGCATAGCCGCGTACAATAGAGACCAGCAGGTCAGGAGCCAAAGGCAAAGCATGGAGTTGCATGAGGTACTGCGAGTGCTAAACTTAGCCTACAGAAACCGAATGGATCATGAGAGAGCCTTAGAAGGAGACTTAACATTGAGTGAACTTCTCATGAAGCGCTTGTTAGACAACACCGCAGCAGAGCAAAGTGCTGCAGCGTTAGCAACCTCACTGCTGGCAGGGTTAGGAGCAACACAAGGCTCTAAGAGCCAGTCTAAAATCCCTATAGTCACAAAGCAACTCAACAAGTACCAACCCCATGACGACCCATACAGCTTTGTAGAGCAGCTCGAGCAAGTCTGCGAAGCAAACGGCCTCAGCGACCTGACTCAGCATTCTCAAGCATTTGAACTCTGCTTAGGTGACAAGGGCAGGACCTGGTATACAAGTTTAGATGCTGCAGAGCAGGCAAACTTCAACAGCCTCAAGGATCTCTTCATTAAGAGATTTGCCGAGCCTGGATACTTCGACAATCTGCTGGTGCAATTGATGAATGTCAAGCAGAAAGAGGAGGACATCTGCGATTGCGTAACCCACATAAGGAGCCTCTTCAAGAGAATCCCTACAGGTGAATGACTGACTGAAAGAGAAGTTTCAACTGTGTTCATCAGTGGAATTCGAAACAAGGAACTGTATAAGGCTTTGGCAGCCAACTTGAGCTTGCAGGGAGACGTGCTAGCTAGGGTTTTTGAGGAAGCTATCAGAGTTGATGACCAACTGAAATAGAGGAGCTCCAGGAACTCCAGTTCAGAAGAAACCAGCTCGCGAGGTTTGGAAAGAGCACCAACCTCTGGTGAGTGACCCACACCATCATCCCAAGATAAGGGGAAGGCCACCGAGACAAACCATGACTTGGCTGATGTCAAGATGGAGATAGTCAAGCTGCAAGACCTGTGGAGGTGACCAACGCGGCCACACATCCAATGTGTGTATTGTGGTGAAAATCATTTGCCAGTCGAGTGTCATGACCCTCGGTTGAGACCTTGCACTAATTGCGGCAGGTTCAGTCACGACACTATGCACTATAGATTTCCCAGGAGACTTCCATACTCCCAACCATATGGTTAGCCTTACCTAGCAAATAGACCGCAACCACTATTCGAAAGGGGAGCCCCATTTGCCCTGCCTCGCCTAATGATATGAAGCCGGTTGTCCCCAGGATGGACATAAACCCCACAGGTATACCTAGGCCGCCCACTCCCTACGTGACCCATCCACCGAGTGATGCTCCAGTCCACTACGTGGAAGAGCCAAATGAGGAAGAGACTTACTTATACCCTTATGTCTCTCACGACGAAGAGGGTAACACCGTCCTCATGGACTATTGACCAGTAGCGGTGATGGTGTTAGGAAGGGGACGAGGTAGAGGCCTAGGGGGGCAAATGTAGGATCCAATCATCCATCATGGACAAGCTGAATTGTATTCCCATAGATTTACAGCAGCCCATTAGAGTTCAAGTGGCCAATAGTGAAGAGGAAATCAGCACACAGATATGCCCACAGGTTTCTTTACAGCTGCCTAAAATTTTTGAAGCAAAAGTAAACCTGATCACTTTGGAAATGGGGCCTATAGACATCGTACTCAATTGTAATTGGTTGATGACATTAGGCAGGATCACTATGGATTTCTCACAGTTGTATATGGAGTTTATCTTCAATGGATAGCTCATCCATTTACAGGGAATTCCTAGTAGATCAGATTTTTAGCTTATTACCATTCAACAACTCAAAAGGGAGTACAAGAGGCACTCACAAATATTTGTTTTGCATTTGAATAAAGAGATGCAAGATCAGCCCAATAATTTAGCAAACCATTTGTTGGACCTGTGGACACCCATGCCATGTCTCATTGCATTGCCCAGAAAGGGAGCAGCAGAACAGAGACAAAGCTGACCTAAGGTGTGTAGAGTGTGGAATCACCCACCTCTTCATCGATTGCCCAAAGCGGAAACCTTCTACAAATTCAACCGAAGTACCATCTATCCCATTGGGGCTGTTCGGCATCGACAACCTTGATGGGGAGGCCACGCCCATCCCGTTGCGGGTCATGACCTGTGCCCAGACAAAGTAGGCCGGCATATCTCTACCAAGGCCTAGCAACCTCGATGCAGCCTCGACGGGAAAAAGAGCTGCAGGCGAAGGAAGAGGAGGCTGGAGGCTAAGATCGCACTGAAAGCTGAGAGTGCTACAACTCTACCTGTTGGAAAGAAGGTCGAAGATGCAGAGATGGAAACTTCAGCCCCCAAGACGACCAAAAAGGGGAGTGCCAAAGTAGGGGAGTACCCGCGTCCAAAGAGCCAACTCGAGGCCATAGAGAAGGTGAGGGACTGGGTAAAAGAGGCACAAGCACACTTAAGAGACGCTGAGCCCATCCTAGAGGATGGGAGCGAGGATCTCATCAGCATGACCACGGCAGACTCACCCCCTCAACCAAAGTCAGGAAGAAAAACTGCACCCTAGACAGCACCCCTTAGGGCAAGCCTTGATGCTGAAGGCCCACAAATTAGTCACGTCCATTGGCCAGGACAATTCAGCATAGGAGAGGGATGAGAAACCGACAACCTCCTCACCCGCTAGTGACCATCCCAATGACGTTAAGCCTAGGAGACCTGCTTAAGCAGCACCCTACCCCATGGCGAAACCTCAAGCAGTGGGTCGAGAAGTCATGAGAATAGGCATCGGATCTGCAGGATCCAGACGTAGAAACACAAATTCCGAGTCTAACGCTACACTCCGCGCCAAAATCCTTGCACATTAATGCTTTCTGGGAAGGCACCGAGATGCATGCAGTGTTACCAGTCCTAGCCTTAGGAGACACAACAAGAAAGGGGATCATAGACACGAGATCCGAGGTTAGTGTGCTAAGCCATGCGGTACTGCAAACCTAGGGAAACCCACCTGTTGAGACCACTCGGTTTAACGTCACGCTAGCAAATGGCATGAGGGTGAGGCCATTCGAGGTACTTAGAAACTGGCCAATAAAAATCGCGGGTGTCCAGTTCTCGGTCGACTTTATAGTCATGAAGGGGGTGGACTACGATGTCCTGTTAGGCCGGTCCTGGATGCGCAATGCCAGAGTTATTGAAGATTGGGGTAACGGTTTGATATTCTTAGGCAACAGGATGGAAGCTGTGAGAGTGGAGATGGACACTTGGAAAACCTCACCAGTCAACTTGGATGCCATCTTCTCAATGCTCAAGGGCGATAGTCAGGTCAAGAAGTCTTATGGGCCCTTGACCAAGTATATCCCATGTCCAGAAGATGAGTGGGATTGGATGCATGTCCTTGCTACAATCGACCTGCTGTTCTTGGACCAAGAAGCACATGAGCAAGCCATCAAGATGATGGGCGTGACTGACAACATGCCCACTATACCAATGTGCATGATGGAAGAAACCCATCTTGGGAGACCTAAGCCCGTCACCTTCCAAGTGCCAGGCAACAAGAAAGAACTCCAGGAGGCCCTGGAATACTTAACAGACAAGCTGGCTAACAACTCAACAACAAACCTCACACCTCTCCAAGACCTAGTAGGCAAATCCGAGTGGCAATGGACCAGAGTGCATGACTTGAACCTTATGTACAACTGGGCCTTAGTCCCAGATCAGCGACGACAAGAGAAGTACCAAGCCCTACGAGACGACGAACCGGCTAGTGCAGAGGACTCTGACGACGAGTACGAAGACTACCAACCCTTCGAGGATGAAAATGAGAAGGATGTGGATTTGATAGAGTATGACATGGAGGGACATGAAATAGAACAAATACGGGCAGATTCCAAGTCACAAAAAAGAAGTGCCTACAAGTCAGAGCGAGGACTCATGCACATGAATTGTGATCGTGCCTCGTTAGAACACATAGCAGCCATAGACCTTGAGCAAGCAGGCCTAGCTCAACCAGGGGCGACACAAGTGCTTAGAGCAGAATCACCATCTGAATTGCGACCACCAGGGGAGACCCCCTATTCTAGCGAAGACGGCGAGTTTGACTTTGAGTCAAAAGTGAGCTCGGATAGCAACCCAGAAATACCTAGGCCACCCAAGACCCGACGCATAGTCGAGGACTTACCTGTCCACTTGAGGCGCAAACGATTGAAGCAAGAAAGGGCGAACCAACCCAGGGACACTCGAATAGACGAGCAATGAAAACCATGGGACCTTCCAAAACGATTTACAAAATTCAAGAAAGGTGATAGGGTAGTGAACTTGATGGGTGCCAAATGGCAAGGGCAAACGAGCGAACCAATCGAGGGACCAGCCAGGGTCAAAGAGGTAAACCTAGCCTGGGAAGGGGAGACACCCTAACTAGTCTTCATTGCCGATGACTTGGCTGAGGATGAGGAGGAGAGTCGGGTCGCCCTCTTTGAGAGTATGTGGACGTGTTCGCATGGTCCTTGGAAGATCTTAAAGGGGTAGATCCGAGTGTGGTGACTCATAACATACCCATGACACCAAACACAGCACCGATGAAGCAACGACCCTACCCAATGAATCCTAAGCATGCTCATGCTGTCAAGGAAGAAATTGATAAGCTGATGAAAGTAGGATTCATTTAGGAAATCGAGCACACTGACTGGGTATCACCCATAGTCATTATGATGAAGAAAAACAGAAAAATTAGAGATGTGTGTTAATTATAAAAAGGTGAACGTTGCTACCAAAAGAGATAACTATCCATTGCCATACACCGAGCACATGCTTGAAAGAGTGGCAGGCAAGGAGGCCTACAGTTTCCTGAATAGCTTCTCAGGATACAACGAGGTGCAAGTGCATCTTGCCGACAGGCATAAGACTGCCTTCAACACTGAGTGGGGAGTCTTTGAGTACATAGTCATGCCTTTCGAGTTGACTAATGCCCTTGCCACCTTCCAAGGTCTCATGTGCACCATATTTAAAGACATGCTTCGCAAGGAGTTATAAGTCTTTGTCGATGACCTCTGCGTTCACTCGACTTGGATGGAACACTTGAACTCCAAGAAGTCTTTGATTGGTGTCACCTATATCATCTCTCCCTTAACCCCTTGAAATGCCAGTTTTGGGTGAAACATGGATGCATCCTCAACCATGTGGTGACGAAGAAGGGCATTGCCACTGACTTCTCGAATGTCAAGGCTATTGTCGACCTTCCACCCCCAACCAACTACAAGGGAGTTAAATGCTTCTTAGGCCATACGAGATACTATCGACGGTTTGTGTTGAATTACGCATTGATAGCACGACCTTTGTACAAATTTTTGATTGTCTTCAAATGGACTGAAGCCTGCCAATGCGCATATGAAGAGCTGAAGAAGGCCCTAACCATAGCACCAATTCTACGAGCCCCGGATTAGACCATAACCTTCCACGTGCATATCGATGCTTCTAAAATCACTATGGGGGTAGTGTTGTGCCAACGTGGCGAGCACAACCTAGACTATCTAGTGAGCTTTGCAAGCCGACAACTGGCGGAGATAGAAATGAATTACTCGATGACCGAAAGAGAGGGCTTGGCCATGGTGTTTGCTATGAAGAAGTTCCGGCATTATCTATTGGCTACACCCTTTACCTTCTTTGTAGACCATCAAGCCTTGCTATACCTAGTGAACAAACCTTGCGCTATGGAATGCCTAGCTCGATGGCTCCTTCTGCTCTTGGAGTTTGACTTCTCGGTGGTTTTACAAAAGGGGAAACAACACTACATGGCTGATCATATGTCACGCATCCCCACAGGGGAACCCGCTGGAGAAGGCATCACTAATGAATTGCCAGATGCCCACCTCTTTAACCTCTCCAATAGGAGGGATTTATTCAAAGCCAATTTAACACCATATTGGGCAGATGACATAGTCCAACCACTTGAGCACGAACTACCTGAACAACCAATAGAAAAGGCAAGACTAAGGTGACTTATTCTCAAAATCCAACCCTATCAGTTGATAGCATGCCAGCTATATCTCTTAGGGCAAGATGGGTTGATGCGCAGATGCGTGTGCGAGCATGAGATGCATGACGTGCTCTCGGAGGCACACAATGGGATTGTTGAAGGACATTTTTGCAGAGACACAACAGCCCGCAAAGTGTTGCAATCTCAACTATGGTGGCCAATGCTATTCCGTTATGCTGCTCGATTTGTTAAGCATTGTGACGAATGTTAGCAAACAAAGGTCCCGATTCACAAGGATCAGATAAAGTTGACCCCAATCATTGCACAACAACCCTTTGAAAAATGTGGGATCGACTTCATGGGACCCATCAGCCCTGCTGCACAGTATTCTCAGGCCAAATACATCATTATGTCCACAGACTACCTAACGAAGTGGGCAGAGGCGAGAGCAACCCGAAAGAACGATGCTCGAATGACTGCCAAGTTCTTATGGGAGCAGGTGATCTCACGATTCGAATGCCCCATCGAACTAGTCAGTGACCAAGGGACACACTTCATCAATGAAGTGATAACTCATCTCTTATCCACCTTCCTAATTATCCATCGGAAATCCTCTCCATACTACCCTCAAGCAAACGGCCAGGTGGAATCCACAAATAAGATTCTTGTCAACGTCCTAACCAAGGTAGTCTCGGCCTCACGCAGTGACTGGGATAACAAGCTGATGGTGGCCTTGTGGGCGGTCGGACAGACCCCCTTTCGGCTCACCTACGAAACCGAAGCAATTCTCCCTGTAGAATTCTTCGTGCCTAGCCTACGAATTGCGCTTCGGGAGCGATGGGAAGGAAAGGAAGCATGGATGCAACGCCTAGTAGAACTCGAACACCTCTCAGAGACCCGTCTTCTAGCCACTCATGCACTCATATGCGAGAAGGCACGACACAAGAGCTGGTTTGACAAACATGTCAAGCAACGCGACTTTGAACAAGGCGACCTAGTGCTACTGTACTCAGTCGAGGGACACAAGCAAAAAATGAAGTTTTGGGGTATTGGACCTTTCAGAATCCGTGCAATCAGCCGAATGGGCAACGTCGATCTCGAAACTCTAACCGGCAACGAAATTGGCTATCATTGGACCCAACTTGGCAAACCACCACTACAACCCACTAACGCCAGGTTGAACCCGTATGGGGGCTACTCCTATGCACTCCTTGGCAAGTGCAGGGCCGCCATTTCTATTGAGACTGAAACTATACCAATGATCTTCTACCTGCTGCCAAACACCAAGGACGCAGGCACGGAGACGCTGCTAGGGCGAACCTTCAAGAAGAAAACTCATTGCCACGTCAATTATGAGTCGCAACGCCTTCACCTCACCATAGGCAACATCCGCATTGATACACCTTTCAGTAAGGGTGGCGTGATGGAACAGTCCACACGACCACCGATAGAACTATTAACATCCGAATCTAAGGAGAAGGGTAGTGCCCAGCCACCCCCCACCACCACTCAAGAACCACTACTCATGGTGACAAAAGCTAAGGCTCAATAGCATAGTTTCCAATGGAGGCCTAAACAGCCACAACCGCCGCCTAGGAGTCGTCACACACGACCTCATAAGACCCATAGCTCTAAACCTAGGACACCAAGGCATAGTTACAAAAATCAAGGCATGATCCGGTGCAGGTGGGTCTCCAAAGCTCTCCTGCAAGTGCAAGACTACTATGAGGGAAACATCTGGTTGTATATCCCTAAAACCCACCTGGCCAAGACCGCCACTTGTATGCTACCCCTGAGCTTGATCACCCCCAGCCCCATCAAACCTCAAAACCACAAGGCGCAGTGCTCCCCAGGACCACATCCATCAAGCCCATCTATGCATATGCCTAAGAGACTCAAACAAGCCTACCGGCCCAAACGACAGACACCATCGCATGACACATCGCCCACTAGAGTCCATCCGACAACAATGATCCACTCTGAAGGCAGCTGTCCATCAGAAGTGGCTGCTGCTCCCCCAACCCTAAGCCAAGAAGCCCAACCGCTACCTAAGGCATACCCGCAACCACAACTATCCATGGTCAAAGGCTCTAGTGCCATCAAACCCCAACCACCAGCACGTCTTAAACCCTCCTACGAGCAGAAGTCATTTTTGACACTAGCCTCAAATCTAGCCGTAGATACAGGGGATGACGTGGTTGATTGCATTAGATGGCTCGATGCCACCTTCAAAGAGCTAGCTCTAAGCTATGACCGCTTGGACTTAGGCTTGTTGCCCGAGCCTTTTGCAACCAAAATTTGCATGATGCCTTGTTCTTGGAAGACGTTTGAACTTGCCTTCACAAAGGTAGCAAACTCCGCTGCTGTATTGCTCGACAGCCAGGTCTTTAAAGAGCAAGCACTCAAACAAGGTCTCATAACATCATACGATCAATGAACCACTTCTACCATCACCGACCAAGAAATCGCAGAATTATCCCAGCTTGTTGGGACTGAATCCCCATTTTTGGGGCACTGGTACACTCTTAGGTTGCAATGGGAAGTAGAGGGATGCCGAGTCATGACCAACGCGGAGCAGTGCCGCGCAATCAAAACAACGGAGTACGACCCCACTTATACCACGCCAACCTCCTACAGAGTGTTAACCACTCTTCGCAGCCGCCCCCTGGAAGAGCACATCAAGGGACATCCTTACCTCGATCACCTGCTGACTGAGGAGGAACTACACATTGCTAGCCGCAGTGTCTCCGATGACTTCTTAACAGATGTCCTCACTTACATGACACACGTTGGCACTCGCCCCTTTGATCTCGATCGCACAGCTCAGTTAGAGTACAACCCCGATTTTTACACTTGGTTCCTACACCGATGACTCCTAAGACCCATTGCCAAAGATCGTCAACCTCGCACCCCTTCAATCCTAGTAAGGATTCTTCTCAAGCTGGGAGGGGAAGGGGAGTAAGGTGAACCAAGAGATCAATTAAAACTAGTGGAAATCAAGCAAAACGCATAAGCGCTGGGTGAGGTAGAAAAATATCAAGAGAACTTTAAGATAAAAGGCAAAAAGTTAAAGCTGAAAAGGGGGGCTCCACATTGGATAGGATTTTAAGGCTTCCATTCAATAAGCACATAAAGTCTTTCCTTTTCAGTCTATGATGTTTTGTATTGTCAATTTGGAAGAGCTAATAGAAACTGGGGTTCATGACAGGAACGAAAAATGTCGCAACAAGACCATGCCCACCGGCTTCCATTCACGGAAGAGGAGAGAGCGTAGTACAGCGTCACCCTGGAGAGTCGTGCCTACAACCAACTAAAATTCCAAACCATTCACAACATAGAAGGATTGGTGGCCAAGGAGGAGGTGGCTAGGAGAGTCATTGAAAAATGCAACTTCACCAAATACCTGGAAAGATTTGCACAAGAACCTGACCACACAAAGTGTGTGGAATTTCTCAAGTCTTACGACCCCGACAACGAGTGTGGCACCGTCACAATAGGAAGGGGACAAAACACCAAGCAGGTGCTGGTTCGCTTAACCCCCGCCGTGGTGGAAAAGGCACTAGGACTAGAATAAAAAATAGAAAGAAGTAGAAGAGAGATGTGTACGCCATGCTGGGGATGAGAAAGGAGAACCTGCTGACAAATGATGGCATCAGCATTCAAGATATCCCTGATGCAGAAATCAGATTGCAGGCAAAACTGGTACACGCGCTCTTCTCCAACCACTGCTACAACACATTGATGCACTGAATCAGTGTGCCTATGCAGGAGAACGTGGCGGCTCATACCCTGCATGAAGTCGATTGGAACGTCTATGTGCGTAAAACTATCGACCAGGTGGCTAAAGCACTGACTTTAGGAAGCATGCCCGTAGGAGGAGAGTCTCCAGCATCTAAGGCCGCAGAAAGAAAGAAGGCCTCGTCCAAGGCCTTGTTCATCGCCTACAGAAGCATCTTAACAATGCTCATCTAGGAGGCCATGAAAGAGATGCAGGATGTAGAAGAGGGGGAAGGGGAAGCACCCGACAGGTCACCCCCTCATCAATACCAAGAGAGGTCCAGCGATAGGACTGAGACCGATAAGGAAGGACAGGGGCAAGAAGAGCAATTAAGCAAAAATCAGGTCAAAGAAACCAAGAAGAAGACAGTGCAAAAGAAAAAGAAACTAGATGAAGGCCATAGGAAGGAGAAGGAAGATTTGGAAAAAGCAAAAAGACAATCCCTCAGGGAGGCCGAGGAGAGAGAGAAGAAGAGGAAGCAGGAAGAAGAAGAAACAACAGAGCAAGTCAAGCGGGCTAAAAAGGCATCGAAGCAGGAGGCTGAAAAGAGAAAAAAAGAGGAGCAGGAAAAGAAACGGAGAAACTGGAGGAAGAATACAGGAAGGCCGAAAAAGAAAGGCAAAGAAGAGATGCGGAGGAAGAAGAGGAATTAAGAAGAAAGGAAGAGGAGAACTTGGCCGAGGCCACACGCCGGTCCATTGAGCAATAATGTAGGGCTGATGATCCAGGAACCTGGAGCCAGCTGAGGAAGAAGGGCCTAGCTCTAGCATGCAGGTACCAGAAGTCGTGCTGCCCGCAGTCCTGGAAGGCAAAGGCAAAGCACCCCTCCATCCTATCCCCACCCTCATGGCACCCTCCACTGAACCCATTATGCTCACCCGTAGCATCCCCACCAACATGGAAGTTTCCAACTTTGTGGCCTTAATGCAATATTTTATCAGTAAAGAAATGGCCCAAGGGAAGAGCACAGAAACCACGGCCACAGTGCAAAAGAGGCCAGTCGCGGATGCGGAATCGAGGCAGGACCAGAAGCGTCCACGTGTGGAGGCCTCGACCACCCCCACCCACGCAACAATGATGCCACTAGCCAGTTATGATGAATACTTCACCAAGCTACTCTCCCAATTAGAGAGGGTGAAGGAGGAAAAGAGAATGGCAGTGGCTGAGTTGGTGACAAAGAAAGAGTCAGTAGCCGCCTTCCAACTAGAGAAAACCTGCATCATAGCCATGCAACAACGACAAATATTTGACCTCAAGCAAGAATTGAAAGCAAAGGAAGACATGGAAGAAAGCTACAAACAGCGGCTTGAGGACAAAAATCAAGAACTTGTGCAGATGCAGTGGGAATACAAGCTTCTCCTGATGCAACATGGGGAACTGGAGGTGAAAACCGCCAACATTGAGCAAATGATGGAGGAACTAAATGCCAAAGAAGAGGAGAGAAGACGAGAGAGGGAGCAACAACGACTATAGTGTCAAGATTGTGAAAGAGAAGGAAGGAGTCTCACTTGAAGCTTTCTTGCTTGCACAATGGGGGAATACACACAAGGGTGGAGGCTGAAAACAGTTTTCCTCTTCTTAGTTGTGTAAGCCAAAAGAACTCTCTTACAAAGAAATAGAAGAACCCTATATATGGGTCTCAAACCAAACTCAAATAACTAAGGTGGCATACTAACTGAGCCACGAACTAGAGTAGATAAGGATAGCTGTCATGTAGCTATTATTCATGGGCGGTGTACCAACCACATCTGCAACTGACACGTCGGTGACATAAATGCACAACGGTCACCCTGGCATATCACAAGTGGAGCTCGATATCTCAACACTCCCCCTCGAGCTCAATCCCAATTCCTGCACACCAAGCAGGTCTCTGAACTTGCGCAGCTTCTCTGTGCCCAATGCCTTCATAAATATGTCAGCTATCTGATCCTCTGTGCTGACATAAACTAGATTAATAAGACCTAGTAAAACCCTCTCTCGCACATAGTGATAATGCACCTCAATGTGCTTTATTCTAGCATGATAGACTGGGTTATTTGCCAAGTGTATACTACTCATGTTGTCACAATAAATGACAACTAGCCCATCTATAGGCTGATGCATATCATAAAGTAGATTATGCAACCAAGCTACCTCACATGCAGCCATTGCTGCACCCCTGTACTCGGCCTCTGTGCTCGACAAGGCAACTGTAGGCTGTTTCTTGCTGCTCCAAGTGACTGCAGCACTCCCAAAAGAGAACACGTATCCACTGGTAGATCGTCTATCAGAAATACTACCAGCCCAATCAGCATCAGTGTATCCATGCAGCTGTATCTGAATCCCAGTCTCATAAAATAGTCCATACTGCAATGTGGACTTCACATACCTGAGTATGCGTCTAGCCGCATCCAAATGCGGTTTCCTTGGAGCCTGCATAAACTAACTTACCAATCCAACAACATAGCTCAAATCTGGCCTGGTAATAGTCATATAAATCAAACTTCCTACTATGCGTCTGTACATAGTAGGGTCTTCCAGAAGCTCACCTGCATCTGTGCTCAGCTTCACATTCTGCTCCAAAGGAACTGAAATAGGCTTACAGCCTGTCATCCCATATTTGGACAGCATGTCCAATCCATACTGCCTCTGCAAGAGCTGTATCCCACTTGGTGATCTAATTACCTCAATGCCCAAGAAATAACGCAGCTCTCCCAAATCCTTCATCTCAAACTTCTGCTTCAATAGCATTTTCACATGAAGGATATCTTCATCACTGTCACCTGTCATAATCAAATCATCAACATAAATGACAAGTAGCATAATACCTTTCTCTGTTTTTCTCACATAAAGTGAGAAATCTGCCTTCGAAATCTGAAAGCCAATAGTGACAAGATACTGTCCTATCTTGTCAGACCATGCTCTAGGTGCTTGTTTCAAGCCATACAAGGCTTTCTTCAACCTGCAAACAAACTCAGGATGAACAGCATGCACATAACCTGGTGGCTGCTCCATATAGACCTCTTCTTGCAAATCACCATGCAAGAAGGCATTCTTTACATCCATCTGATGTAAAGACCATCCCTTTGATGCAGCCATAGCAATGACTGCTCTTACAGTTGCCATCCTTGCAATTGGACTGAATGTTTCTTCATAGTCAATGCCATATGTTTGGGCATACCCCTTAACTACTAATCTTGCCTTGTATCTGTTCACAGAACCATCTGCATTGTGCTTTACCTTATAAACCCACTTACAGCCAATTGCATTTTTACCTTTAGGAAAAGGTACTAACTCCCATGTAGCATTTGCTTCCAAGGCATCCATTTCTTCATCCATGGCTTTCTCCCATTTTTCTTTTCCCATGGCTTGCTCAAAAGAAGTGGGTTCTGGTTCCTGTATCACTTTGACCATATATGCATAGTGAATGGCTGTAAATCCATCATATTTCAGCCTATCCACAGGATACCTAGCTCTCGTAGACCTGCGCAAAGTAGGTTCACTCCCAGGTGCTCTCAAAACATCCCTGGTCTTCCTTACTCCAGGTGTAACAATAGAAGGAATACCCAACTCATCATCAATGCTCTGTTCTGAGCCACTGGATTCACCATCCACATAAGAGTGACCTGCATTCACATCAAACATGGGCTGATCAACCTTCTCTTTTCCTTTTCGTGATACCTGCATACCACTATCTACATTGCCTTGAGAAGATTCTCCTGATCTCAATATGCCTGTCCATGGCGAAGAATGTGAGCTAGAGTACGCTCCAGGTCCACTAATATTTTGTGACTGCTGCTGTGAATTCTGTGCAGCATTACCATTTTGTGCATCTACATCATCAATCACATTTACTGGTTTATACCACCTACTCATCTCATCAAAAATAACATCTCTGCTCACTGTAAACTTACGAGTAGAAGGGTTATAGTATCTATACCCTTTTTGCTGCAGAGAGTAACCAATAAAGATGCACTTCTCAGCTTTTGGATCTCAACTCATCTGGCACATGTACATAGGCAATGCAACCAAAAATTTTCAAATGAGAAATATCTGGTTTCCTACCAATATACCTCTCCTCTAGAGTCATCCCATGTATTGCTGCAGTGGGAGTCCTGTTCATTATGTAGACTGCTATAGCAACTGCCTCAGCCCAATAAAAATTTGGCAAGTCTTTTTCATTGAGCATGGCACGAGATACCTCTCCAATATGCCTATTTTTCCTTTCTGCAATTCCATTTTGTTGTGGGGTATGACTGCATGAATATTGCTGCTTTATGCCATACTCCTGCAGGAACCTTGCAAACTCATTTGAGAGGTACTCTCCCCTCCATCTGACCTTAGGCATTTTATTTGCAGACCTGTTTCTTTTTCAACCATAGCTTTAAGAGTTTTGAAATGCCCAAAAACTTCACTTTTCTTTTTCATGAAATACACCCAAACTTTTCTGCTATAGTCATCAATAAAACTGACAAAATAATGATAGCCTCCAAGAGATGCAGCTTTAGTAGTCCACACATCAGAGTGGATTAATTCCAATGGCTTCTTACTCTCTTGAACATGTCTAGGAAATGGTTTCCTTGCCTGTTTTCCAAACTGACAGGCTTCACATACCTTATGCATTTCTGCAACCTTGAATTTTGGCAATCCTGCAACAATATTTTGGGCCTGCATTGATTTAAGTCACTATACATTAACATGACCAATGCGTTTATGCCAGATATCAATATCTGCAACTACACCAGTCCCATGAGCAAACATTGCTGCACTCAATTCAGACATGTCTGCTTCCAACGTAAACATTCTGCCCTTCTTCTTTCCTTTTGCTATCAAGCGACCTTTATTTTTCATATCCTCAACAAAGCATCCATGAGGATTAAATCTGACCTGCAAACCCTGCTCAACCATTTGACCAACAGAAACCAGATTCTTGGTGATATTCGAGACATGAAATACATCGGACAGGTATTTCTTTTTCCCATCCTGCATAGACAAAGGAATTTTTCCAATCTGCATAATAGGATGTGCAGTATCATCACCAGTCTCCACAAATCCTGGTTTTTCCATTTTCCTTGCATCCTCCATCCATTCTGCACGACCTGTCATGTGGTTTGATGCACCTGAGTCAACATACCATACATCATTGCTTTCTTCTGCACTTGTCACAGAATTGTTCATGTGCTGCACCATAAACAAATGCTCATTTCTATCATCACCCTGTCTACTAGAAGATGCATAATTCCCTTGTTGCAGTTTTCCATTCAAGATGCCATTCTGCTTTTTATAGCAGTCTTTAGCCATATGACCCATTTTACCACAGTAGTAGCATTCAACATTACTGTTTGCATTTTGGCCTCTTTGCCATCCACCACGACCTCTTTGGCTCCCCCTGCCTCTAGAGTTACCACGTCCTCCTCCATAGGACTGGTTTTCTTGGGTTTGCTGCATATTCTGATTTCTACCACAGCCTCCAAATCGGCCTCCTCTACCTCTGCCTCTACCTCTTCCAGCATTTGAGTAGAAGACAGCTTCTTTTAAAGTTCCTCTTGAAGAAGATGCACCACCATTTCTCTGCTCCTCAGAAATTAGAAGAGCAATCAACTCCTCAAAATCAGGAAATCTTTCACGAACTGAAATGGATGTCCGAAACTGGGCATAATCCTTTCCTAAACCATTCAAGGTCACAGAAACTAAATCATCATCTTCCACTGGAGACCCAATGGAAGCAAGTGCATCTGCAATCTTCTTCACCTTCATGTGGTAGTCATTGATGCTCATACTTTCTCTTTGCACATTATGCAACTCTTGCTTGAGCTGCATTTTCTTGGCTTACGTATTTGTGCTATACATTTTTGACAAAGTATCCCATGCCTCCTTTGGCGTACTTGCATCTTGAATATGCACAATCATAGAGTCTGAAATGCTGATAGACAGCCAGTACATTACTTTCCTGGCTCTCTCATGCCATGCTTTAAATGCCTGCATTTGCTGTTGATTGGGAACATCAGGAAGAACTGGTTCTTCTTCATTTCCTGCAACAAATTCCCAATATCCTTTTCCCATAAGGAAATTCGTCATTCTAAACTTCCATGCTTGGAAGTTGTTCTTGTCAAGCTTTTCAGTGACAATCTGTGAGAGAGAATCAGACGCCATTACAGAACACTGCAAAAAATTCTGTCACTGCAAAGAACATAGCTTCAGCCTCACAAAGGCAAATCTGCAAAACTGACGAAAGTGGTATTTGACCACACAGTCACTTCCTAGTGACGATTTTGCATCAACAAGCAACAGGGATGATTCTGTAACTCCCAATGTCTCTGCACACAAGCATACGATGCAATTTCTACAGTAACTTTTCACCGACCTGTAGAACAGTGGCCGCACAGCTTAAAACTAGCCCTTTTCCTGAGTGCGTGCAGAAAACTTCCGCCTCCAAAACAGGCCCCAAAATTGCCTCAAATCAAAAAAACAAGGGCGCCACGGGCTAAAGCCAAAGCCCGGTCCCGTAGCATATACTGCCCTCTTGCTTCACCGCAAAGGGCGTCTCAACCTAAGACAATGCACTCCTGTACTTTCCGGCTGTGCTACCTACAGAGATCTGCTCCCAAAACAGAAAATGAAAGCAATACTGCTCCTCTTACCAGAACACCGCGAGCTGGCTTGCTTTCTTGAGCTCCTTACCACGAACAAGGCTCTGATACCATGTCAAGATTGTGGGAGAGAAGGAAGGAGTCTCACTTGAAGCTTTCTTGCTTGCACAATGGGGGAATACACACAAGGGTGGAGGCTGAAAACAGTTTTCCTCTTCTTAGTTGTGTAAGCCAAAAGAACTCTCTTACAAAGAAATAGAAGAACCCTATATATGGGTCTCAAACCAAACTCAAATAACTAAGGTGGCATACTAACTGAGCCACGAACTAAAGTAGATAAGGATAGCTGTCATGTAGCTATTATTCATGGGCGGTGTACCAACCGCATCTGCAACTGACACGTCGGTGACATAAATGCACAACGGTCACCCTGGCATATCACGAGTGGAGCTCGATATCTCAACAAAGAGATCGAGTCTATGACTGCGATCAACTGCACCTTGGAAGGAAAGAGCACGAGAATATAAGCAAAGAACTCAGAGCTCGGGAGCAGAAGCTTGTAACCCTAGCACAAAAGCAGGGGGAGAGCATGGAAGGAATGAACAAAAGGACCGAGGAATGGGCCGCGCAAAATGAGAAATGGGTGGAGGCACTGGTGCAGCACCTCGCTTTGGTGGAAAAAGAAAAAATCTTGGCAGAAAGCAAAGTGGACGCTGCCTAGATAGCCTTCACTACCCAGCAACAGGCCTTCCTCAACATATTACTAGACACGACCCGGCTAGAGGAAAAGGAGTTGTTGGAGGTGGTACAAAAGAAACTGAGCATCGCATGCAGGGCCCTACATGCGGGGCTACAGATGCCACCCCAACCTACGAAGGTTAGGCTGGGCTTAGAAGAACAACGAAAGTACCTACTATTGGCCGGCCTAACCCCCCAGGAGTTGGACGCACTCGGCTTTGAGGAAGGAGCGCAACTAGATGACCGACAGGGGGAGGAGGCTAACATTGAATTCGTCATAAGGAGAACAAGTGAAGAAATAATCCCACAACCCCCCTTGCCGCATGATCAGAAATAGCAACAAATCAACCCGCCGTCGGACAGACAAACCGCGCTCAGGGAGCGACAGAGGAAATTAGTTGAAGAAACCAGGAGGCAGGCCAAACCAGTCATGCGGCCATCCGCACCCCTCCCACCGTGCTCTGATGACCTCCCGACGCAATTTCATGAGGACTTGGTAATTTGGGAACAGCAAGAAAACGAAAATGACCCTTTCACTTTCAGTTTCCTTATGCCTAACAGCTGAGAAGGGTCCTACCAATTAAGATAATGGAGGAGGTGATCGCGACTGGCGACCGACTGGGCCAAAAATGGCTAGAAGACAAAGCGAAGACTCCCACTCTATGGGGCACGGAGGAAGCAGAGTTTTGGCAAGACAAGGTGTTCGAGGTGCCACACACTGTACATGGGCTACAACTACCAACCTCTTTGGAGAAGGCGAGTATGCGATATTAGCATGCTTGCCTGGATGGCGTTTTGCGACACCCTACCCTACGAGAGGAACGACCCCACATTCATGGCATATCTTCGTAGGGTAGGCGTGGATTTTGTTGCCACCCTCCATGGGCGGCATGACTTCCCCATCATCTACAACTCCAACGCCACCTCCTTCGAGCATGCCCTCCTTTTTTATTTAGGAAGCCTAAGTGATTCCATGATGCACTTTCTCACAGACTTCTCCTCCTGCCCAGATCCCGCCTTTATAACTACATGCAATTACCTTAGGCTTCTTAAGCTATTACTCAAGCAAGACCCAACACCACAAGAGCGTGGCTTGCCCCCCCTCTTTTTTGACCCCAACGCTATTGATAGCTGTGCCATGGCACGCCTAATGATGAGAGCTAGCCTTCTTCCCTCCTTTTGCCTAGCTCTCCTAGAAGATACGAATGACAGCCAGTTTACTAGGTGCAACCATCCCTTCCTCTCTACCACCTCTCTCCACATCCGCATGAACCTCAAAGGGTACATGCAAAGCTATCAATTTTTGAGCAAGTCCATCCAACCCCCTTCTTCGCCTCCATCAGACAAGGACGATTAGGTACAGGCCGTCGTTCTCTTAGTAGCCAAAAAAAAAAAAAACCAACCGCGCAGGCGGATCCTTACACATGGAATACACATGCATCCTTACGCATGGAATAAACCAAACAAAACACTTCCACAACCACTCAGTACCACATAACGCACAATCACCACACCAAGGTGTCCTCAAGTTAGGCGTGCCTGGTGGCTTTGATCGGCCGGCTCCACTCCTAACCCCCTAGCCCTTTTTCTGCTCCCCCACTTCATGCTTAGGGCCCATTAAGGGCATGACATACCTAAGAAGGCCACTTGCCTATGGTTCGACCTGTCACCCTAAGCCACTCGCACTGCACACTAAGATAGACATCCCCCACCTAAGGTAGAGCACCACCCCCTGTCCTTCCAAGCACCACCACCACGTCCACCCACCGACTTTGGAGGCCCCCGTCAACATCCGTTACTTCTCCAACCAACCTTACTCCCACGCTTCTACGAGCACCCGAGTTTACATGCTGCCCTGCCCTCACATCATTGCTCCGCCAACTGCCTCTTCAACCACCAACAGTTGACAAGAGTGCCATGGGACTGGCACCCATCTTGGAGGGGGGTAATGTTAACCCCAAGCCAAGAAGGCAGAAAGACGAATGAAAAAGTAGAAAGAAGATGGAAAAGGAGCAAGGACACGCAGGTGGGCTCCAAAACTAAACCGGAGCCAAAAGTGCACTTTTAAATAAAAGGCACCTCAAAAACTCCAAAAACTCTTGTAAAAGAGTGCCAGGCTCCCTCCTGTGCCACCTGTAAAAGAATAGTCAAATATAGGCCTAGGGCACGAAGCAAAAAGAGGGAATTAGAAAAAGGGACCTTGCCACAATGGTCGGTCATGTAAAAAAGGATGGGTGCCCATGGGGTTTTAGGGTTTGTATATATAAAGTTCAAAAAGTGAATGGAAGCTCATTCTTTGGTGTGTGCCCAACAAGAGCTCTTCTCTTCTTCTCCTATCCTTGCTTGTGTGTGCTCTTGAGAGAGGGAGTGATTGTGAGAATGAGGAAGGGAGTGAGTGGAAGTGAGGGATCAAGGGGGGGTGAAGGTCTTCATCATCTTCTCTTCTCTTTTCTTCTTTTGCACGCACGGCTATGGCGGTTGGAGCTTGGAGAAGGAGAAGGCTTGAGCATGCTTGAGCTATCATCTAGGATTGTGGAGCTACCAGAGTGTGCGAGAGAGGAGACAACTCATATCGGCATCAAGATAAGCTCACTACACTCGTAGGATCGAGGGCTTGTCAGCTATGTGAGAGGTAGCCATTAGAGCTCGCTTGGAACACTTGAACAATAAGTAGTCCGTGGGTCTTGGCGGTTGAGCGAAAGCTCCCACAGACTGCCTGAGTGATCGATAGAAAAAGGCCGACTTAGGCAACTTATCCTCAAAATCCAACCCTATCAGTTGATAACGGTCCAACTATATAAGCTAGGGCAAGACGGGTTGTTGAGTAGATGCGTATGCAAGCATGAGATGCACGATGTGCTCGCAGAGGCGCACAACAGAATTGCTAGAGGGCACTTTAGCAGAGACACGACAGCCCGCAAGAAGGTACTGCAGCCTCAACTGTGGTGGCCCATGCTTTTTCGCAATGCACCATGATTCGTCAAGCATTGTGACGAATGTCAGTAGGGAAAAAGGTCTCGATTCGCAAGGATCAAATGGAGTTGACCCCAATCATTACATGACAACCCTTCGAAAAATGGGGGATCAACTTCATAGGAGCCATTAGTCTTGCGGCACAGTATTCGTAGGCCAAATATATCATTGTGGCCATAGACTATCTAATGAAATGGGCAGAAGCGAGAGCGACACGAAAGAATGACGCTAGAAAAACTGCCAAGTTCTTATGGGAGTAGGTGATCTCACGAATCCCATCGAACTAGTCAGTGATGACCAGGGCACACACTTCATCAATGAAGTGATAGCGCATCTTCTATCCACCTTTCTAATTATCCATCGAAAATCCTCTCCATACTACCCTTAGGCAAACGGGCAGGTAGAATCCACAAATAAGATCATTGTAAACGTCTTGACCAAAGTAGTCTCTGCTTTGCGCAACAACTAGGATAACAAGCTAATGGCAGCCTTCTGGGCTTACCGTACCGCTTATAAAATGACTGTCGAGGCCAGACTCCCTTTAGGTTGATCTATGGGACTGAGGCAATTCTACTAGTAGAGTTCTTTGTTCCTAGCCTGAGAATAGCACTTCAAAAATGATGGGAAGGGAAGGAGGCATGGACGCAATGCCTGGTTGAACTTGAACGCCTCTCAGAAACTTGCCTTCTAGCCACTCATGCACTCATATGCGAGAAGGCATGACAAAAAGTTGGTTTGACAAGCATGTCAAGCAGCGCGACTTTGAACAGGGTGACTTAGTGCTCCTGTACTCAGTTAAAGGACACAAGCAAAAAATGAAGTTTAGAGGTCTTGGGCCTTTAGAAGTTCATGCAATCAGCTGAACTGGCAACGTTGAGCTCGAGACTCTAGACGTCGAGGGCATGGGCTTCTTCAATGGTAGTTGCATTAAGAAGTACTACCCTCCCACGCATCCACTACATGAGCTACCAATGTTAGAATCCCCTGTCAAGGTACGAGTCACCACAATCACGAAAATTGATGATGAGGATGAGGAAGCCATAGAACCCGCATACCTCCACATCACGGTCACTGCCAAGTAAACATGCGCTTTCAATGCCTTGATTGACGAGGGAGCAGACTTCAATGTCTTAACTCACGATCATTGGACCCAACTTGGTAAACCACCACTATAGCCTACTAATGCCAAATTAAGCCCATATGGGGGCTGCTCAAATGCACTTCTCGACAAGTGGCCATTGTTGCTATCGAGTTTGAGACTGTACCAATGATCTTTTATGTGTTGCCAAATACTAAAGATGCAAGCATGAAATCACTACTAGGGCGAACCTTCAAGAAGCAAACCCACTGCAATGTTGATTATGAGTCGCAGTGCATCCACCTCGCTATAGGCAACATCCGCATTGTTACAGCCTTTAGCAAGGGCTGCGTGACCTCATCAAAGTCCGCAAGGCCACCGATAGAAATACTCGCATCCAAGTCTACGGAGGGGGATAGTGCTCAATCACCATCCACCAAATCTCAAGAGCCGTCGCTCACAAAACAGCAAAAACTAAGGCCTAACAGCCTAAGTTTCAATGGAGGCCTAAGCAATCGCAACAGCCACCTAGGATAGACGCTCATGTTCTCGTGACACAAGAAACTCTAAACCTAAGAGGCTGAGACGGAGTCACAGAAATCGAAGCATGATCAAGCCAAGATGGGTTCCTAAAGCCCTCTTGCACACACAAGGCTACTATGAGGGAAATGCCTGGATATGGATCCTTAAGGCCCGAATGGCCCAAGGCACTACTCATACTCCGCCCTCAAGCTTGATCACCACGAGCCCCATAGAACCTCAGAACTAGAACCTACAGTGCTTCCAGGACTCACCTCCTACACGCTCACCCATGCATAAGCCCAGAAGAGTTGGGCAAGCCTATCGGCCCAAACCACAAATGCCTTTACACACTTCAACCCCTTCTAGCACCGATAAGACTTGTCAAACCAAATCCGAGTGTAGTAGCCCATCTATAGTAGCTACTACTCCGACGTTCATCCACGAGGCTCAACCACTAGCCACTTGCTACAAACCTTAAACCCCATCAAACCCCAGCCACTTTGTTGCAAGCCTTAAACCCTCCTATGAGCAGAAATCATTCTTAACTCTGGCCACATACCTAACTGAAGACACAGGGGATGACGTTATTGCTTGTCTTTGACACTTAGATGCCACGTTCGTGTTGTTGGCTCTAAGTTATGACCACTAGGACTTAGGCATGTTGCAAGAGCCTTTAGCAAAACTGAAGCTCGCATGATGCCTTGTTCCTGGGAAACATTCAAATTCACATCTGTCAAAACATCCCACTCAGTTCTTGTCGAGTTGCTACGCACTGAGATATCAAGAGAACAAGCCATCAAACAATGCCTCATTACATCCTACGATAAGCGTGTGACTTCTTCCATCACTGACAAAGAAGTCGAGGAGTTGAAAGCATTAGCTGACACTGACTCCCCATTTTTACGAAACTGGTACACTCTGCGATTGCACTGGGAACTCGAAGGATGTCAAATCATGACCAATGTTGAGCAGTGCTGCACAATCAAGACATTGGAATATGACCCAACCTATGTCGCACCCATCTCATATAGAGTGTTAACCACTCTTTGTGGCCGACCCATGGAAGAGCACGTCAAAGGACACTCATAACTTGATCATCTCCTGACCGAAGAAGAGCTACATATTGCTAGTCATGTCAATTCCGGCGATTTTCTAACGAATGTCCTCACTTACATCACACACATAAGTACCTGACCCTTCGATCTGGACTGCAAGGCTCAGCTGGAATATAACCCAAAATTCTATACTTGGCTCATGTGTAGGTAACCCTTATATCTGAATGTTGAATGCCCTTGACCTCCTAACCTTCAATCCTAGGAAGGATTCTTCTCAATCTGGAAGGGGAGGGGGTAAGGTGAATCAAATTAAAACCAATCAAGATCAAGCAAATGCATAAACACATAAAAAACTGGTGATGTAGAAGGAATGTCACAAAATCTTTGAAATAAAAGGCAAAATTTTTGAAGGGAAGAATCTATGGTGGATCTTAATGCTTTCATTCAACAAACATAAAGTCTTTCTTTTTAGAAAATTATTATTTTTAAAAGCACTAATGGGAATTATGGTTCATGACAGGAATGAAAGATGTCACAACAAGACCGTGCCCACCGACTCCCCTTCACGGAAGAGGGGAGGACCCAATACGGCATCTCCTTGGCAAGCCGTGCCTACAACCAACTAAAATTTCGAACCATCCATAATATCGAGGAAGTAGTGGCCAAGGAGGAAGCAACCAAGAGAGTCGTAGAGCAGTGCAACCTCTCTAAGTACCTCAAGAAGTTCGCACAAGAGCCTAACCAGACAAAGTGTGTGGAATTCCTCAGAACTTACAACCCAGATTAGGAATGTGAAACTGCAACAGTGGGAAGGGGGGAGAAGGCCAAACAGGTACAGGTACTCTTGAACCCAGCCTTGGTGAAGAAGGCACTGGGGCTATAGCCTAAGGTGGAGAAGAAGCAGAAAAGAGACGTCTATGCCATGCTTAAGATGAAGAGGAAAGAGGTACTGACCAACAACGGTATCAGTTTCCAGGATATCCCTGATGCTAAAGCCTACATACAAACAAAATTGGTGCACTCACTGTTCTCCAACCAGTGCTACAATTCCCTCATGCACCAGATCAGCATGCTTGTGTTGGAGAACGTGGCAGCTTGCACCTTGGATGAGGTTGATTGGAATGGCTATGTGCGCAAGACCATAGACCTGGCAGCAAAAGCACTAGCCTTGTGGAGCAAGCCAACAGGCGGGGAGTCCCCGGCCTCCAAAAGCACCAAGAGGAAGAAAGCCTCATCCAAAGCCTCTTTCATCGGCTATGGAAGTGGGACAAATCGCCCCCTCACCAGGACCAAGAGTTGTCTAGCGACATGACCGAAAGTGACGAAGAAGGGGGAGAACACAAGGAATAGTTAAGAAAAAAGCAAGCAAAGAAACCTAAGAAGAGGACGACACAAAAGAAGAAGTAGGACGAAGGCCGCAAAAGAAGAAGTAGGACGAAGGCTGCAAAAAGGAGAAGGAGGACTTAGAGAGAGCAAAAAGGGAATCCCTCAAAGAGGCAGAAGAGAGGGAGAAGAAGAAGAAACAGGAAGCAGGAAAGTCGAAGGAAGAAGCCAAGAAGGCATTGTCTCTGATTCAGTTCACTTGGGTGATGACAGGTCACTTGCTATTGTTGGCATTGGGGATGTACTGTTGCACTTCTCTATTGGCAGTACTTTTCTATTATAGGATGTACGCAATGTACCTGCACTTACACACAATCTTATGTCTGCAGGGCAGCTTGATGATGTTGGGTTTCATGTTTCATTTTGGCATTCTACCTGGAAGATCACCCACGGCAGACTTGTGCTTGCTAGAGGTGCCAAAGCTAGTAGCCTCTATCCTCTTGTAGTTGATGGATCCTCTGTTGACCATGTTTTGTCAATGGGTTCCATCCCACACGTATCTCTTTGGCATGCCCATTTGGGCCATATGTCCTTGAAGGGAATGAAAATGCTTTCTGGTTTGTAGTAGTTATCGCCCCTTGACTACGCATGTTTTGATTCATGTGAGCATTGTCTTTATGGCAGACAAACTAGGAATACACATAGGATTTTGGTAGGACACGCATGAGTGAGCCCTTGGCATTGGTACATTCGGATGTCTGTGGGCCCATGCTCTGCCAATCTATGGGTGGTGCAAAGTATTTTGTGAAGTTCATTGACAATTTTTCGCGTAAATTCTGGGCTTACTCCATTAAGCTTAAGTCTGATGTATTGGTTGTATTTCAGAGATTGCTTGCATTTGTTGAGAACCAGACTGGGCATAGGCTAAAATGCCTTACGACTAACAATGGGGGAGGATATGTGTCATGTGCTTTTGAGCAACTATGTAACGAGAGGGGTATTAAGCGTCAGTTGACCGTCCCCTATATCCCACCCCAGAATGGTTTGATTGAGCGGATGAATAGGACCATCCAGGAGCATGTACGCAGTATGCTTAGCCATGCAGGGTTACTACAGAGCTTTTGGGCTAAGGTAGTCAGTACAACTGTGCATGTCATAAATAGATCACCTTCTAGTGGTTTGGACTTCCAGGTTGCAAAGGAGTTATGGACTAGGAAACCTCCATCCTATGTGCATCTATGTGTCTTTGGATGTGAGGCATTCTACCATGTGCCCAAAGACAAGTGTACTAAGTTGGATCCTAAGAGTGTCAAATGCATTTTCCTTGGCTATGGGGATGCAGGCAAGATGGTTACCACCTCTGGGATCTGCAAGCGTGGAAAATCATCCGCAGCCATGATGTAGTCTTCCATGAAGACAAGATGCATAGGTAGCCTGAGAAGGTGGTAGAGATATGCAAGGTTATATTCCACGAGGAGCCACGTGCTCCTGCACGGCCAGTTGGACAGCCTACATCAGCAGTTGGTACACATGGTCAGGGTGTTGGACCGATTGAAGAGCCTGCCGTGAGACGATCTACTAGAGATAGATGTCCACCTGATAGATTTGAGCCCTTGATGCATTATGTATTGGTTACAAATGCAGGAGAGCCTCTCACCTATTATGAGGCTATACACAGGGGTGACGGTCACTCCTAGGAGAGGGCTATGCAGTCTGAGATAGACTTCCTGCACAAGCATATGACTTGGGATTTGGTTGCACTGCCTCAGGGCAACAAGACTTTGCCATGCAAATGGGTGTACAAGATGAAAACTACCCCTGGAAACCCCAAGCTGGCTTATAAGACAAGACTTATCCGCTAAGGATTTTAAACAAGAGCATGGAGTTGACTTTGATGAAGTCTTTTCTCCTGTGGTCAAGATGACCACCCTACGCTTGGTTTTGGCCTTAGTCACGCAGCTTGACTTGGACTTGTACTAGATGGATGTCAAAACTGCATTCTTGCATGGGGATTTGCATGATGAGATATACATGGAGCAGCCTAAGGGCTTTGCAGAACCTGGCAGGGAGCACCTAGTGTGCAAGTTGAAGAAAAGTCTTAATGGCTTGAAGCAGGCACCTAGGGAGTGATATCATAAGTTTGATACCTTTATGCAGTCACAGGGCTACAGTAGAAGTGCCATGGATCTGTGTCTTTACATGAATAAAGACCGTGATGACTCATTGCTTATTTTAGTACTTTATGTGGATGATATGTTGATAGCAGGGAAAGCTCGTGATGAGTTGGATGCTCTTAAATCTCAGCTAAAAAAGAACTTTGAGATGAAGGATTTGGGACAAGCATCTCACATTCTTGGTATGCCCATTAAGTGTGACAAGCATCAGGGACTACTCTACCTCTCACACAGAGGGAGTACATTCATATAAGTCCTTAAGTCTTTCCGCATGTAAGACGTTAAGCCTATTGGCTGTCCATTATCTTCTTATGTGAATATTTCACAGGCCGATTGTCCACAGATGGATGAGCAGAGGGCCGAGATGGTCAAGATCCCTTATGCATCAGCCATGGGCAGTTTGATGTATGCCATGATAGCCACTCGTCCAGATATTGCCTTTGCAGTTAGTGTTGTGGCACGCTATATGGTTACACCCAGCAAAAAGCATTGGGATGTCATAAAGGGTATCATGAGATACCTGAAGGGCACAACAAATATGTGTATTTGCTATGGCATCCAGGATACAGGAGTTGTGGGCTACACAGACTCCGATTATGCAGGACATGTAGATAGAGGTAAGGTATCACTTCATATGTGGGGTCGTGGAGGACAAGTCTGTTGACCTTGTCAAGATCTCCACTGACAAAAATCCTATAGATCTGCTCACGAAAAGCCTCACTACTGAGCGCTTTTCCTTCCTCAAGAGATTGATGGGTGTTGGATGAGATGACATTTTTCCTCATCCTGTTGTACATGTGTAAATTGTACTGTCTTTTCTTTTTCTTTTCACTCCTCACTGGGGCAGATTCACCTTTAAGTGGGAGATTGTTGGGGGTAAAGGCACCTCTGCCTAGCCGCCCGTGTATTACTACACTGACAGTACTTGCCATTGCACACTGCAGGTGGCGGGCACCCATCACCGTCACTTTATTCTTTTTTCTTTAAGTGATAGTTTGAATAAAGGAAGGCCCGGTCACACATTGTGACTGTTGAAGTTCCCATTTGTGTCTCTCTCTCTCTTCTTGCTCTTGCTCTTCTCCATAGCTCACTTCCAAGCATGCTTCGATCCTTCTCACCCCATTTGTGTCTCTCTCTCTCTCTTCTTGCTCTTGCTCACCGCCATAGCTCACTTCCAAGCAAGCTTTAATCCTTCTCACATTTCACTCAATAGGCATTGTCATAGCTTGATGTAGCATCACAAAGCAACCGAGGTCTTTAAATTCATACATCAACCACCCCCTTGGTATTCTATCAGTGTGAGATCGTCGAAACCTCTTATCCTATTCAACTTCACCCATATGCACTCGAAAACATTGAGTATATCCACAATGCACCACCTCAATAAAAACTGGAAGTAAAATCTCTATATTGACATCATCGTATAAACACTCAATGACCCTCTTAAGCATTCTTCTTATAATATCGTGCATTGTTACTGCACGCAATATACATTGTAGTTCTTTCTGATACTCGAAAGCTGGATAATAGCCCAACATGGAGTAGGCATCTACAAAAGTGGAGTAAGCACTTAAACATAGTGCAAGTTCGAGAAATAATTAGTTACTACAGAGTATATACCAGCCAAACGTGGCATAAAGGCCATTTCACATATAAGCCAAGCAATGACTACAAAGCTATCAAATCTCAATGGATACATCCCTGCAAAAAAGCAAGCATACCATTGTACCCTCCAAAAAAACACATATTTGCATGCACCCTTGCAAAAAAGCAATACACCTTATTGCATCTTCTAAAGCACATCCTTGTATATACAATGTTCATTGTGACATTCATAATGCTCCCATTTTCATCCAGCAAGACTCTCACACCGCATGAGGATTTCACCCTTGAAAATGCAACATACAACTGTCCATGTGTAAATATCGGTGTCTTCAAGTAAAGACCAACAATAGACAAAGTCTGGCCCTGCGACTTATTGATGGTCATAACAAATGCCAATCGAATAGGAAACTGCCTCCGCCTCATAGTAAATGGAAATTGCAAAGTGCTAGGAATAAAAGTGATCCTAGGAATGAAAACTCGTTCCCCTACATTTTTTCCTGTTATTATCTCAGCATCTATCACCTTTCTATTGAATGCCTTACATATCAACCATGTACCATTACATAAACATTTTCCCACATTTAAGTTTCTAAGCAGAATAATGGGTGCATTCATATTTAGCAGCAATAGATGGGGAGGAAACCCACCTCCAAGATCTAATGTATTTAAATACTCTACAAAGTACAAAAATGAGCTACCATCTGTCTCTGCAATCAAATCCGCACTATAGTATTGTATAACCTCTCCATACATCAATTGCAATGCATGATGATTCAAAGAGGCCACCTCTGTATTCCACGCTGCAAGTATAGCACGCTCGTTGAAATATGCTCCAAAGTTTGTCGCACTGAATACTTCACTGTACATACTATCAACCAAGGTTTCAATAGAGTGTCCCTTTAATACCATGCCAGATGGAATATGTAACTTATCACAATTCTCTGTAATACCCACTCCATCCCCTATCCCTTGAATCCAACCAATAAACCCATTATCGATTACATCACCAACGGTTGACATCCGCATATTCCCAGACAACCTTAGCACCTTAACACACTGCCATAAATGAGAGTAACATAGTGTCGCATTAACAATATCTTCACAGGAGCCCTTCATCACGACAGGACGGATTTGTCTAAAATCGCCTCCAAGTAAAGTGACCTTTTCACCAAATGGTTTATCACAACTCATAATATCCCTTAAAGTTCTATCAACTGCCTCAAATGCATACCTATGCATCATGGGAGCCTCATCCCACAAAATAAGACTCGACCATCTCAATAGTTGAGCAAGATCGCTCTGAATAGGAATATTACAAGTGGATCGATTACTCAAATCTAATGGAATTTTAAACCTCGAGTGAGTGGTACGACCACCCTGTAGAAGCAAAGCAACAATGTCAGATGATGCGATTGCCAATGCTATATGACGATCACTGCATAGCCTAGCAAGCAAACACTTATAAAGAAATGTCTTCCCAGACCCACCGAGACCATTTAAAAAAAAAACATCCCTAGAGTTTGCACCAATAGCATCCATAATTGCAGTATATGCAACTCTCTGTCTGTCATTCAACATTGCCTCCATAGGAATATAAACTCTACATTGTTCTAGTATATCATATGCATATTCATCTTCTAAAAGAGGGTTAGCACACAATTGAGAATCCGTTCGATGAGGCTCTGGCAATCCATTAAAGTTAGACAATCTTTGCCCATGCTGCCACAAAAGGTCCTGAAGATGCAATAAAGCCTTGTTTGATGCCTCTTAGCGCAGATTTGCAAAAGATACATGTGTATGCTCCAGCTACAATTTATACAAAATATCATCTACCATTAGTGCCATAAACCTATCCCAAAGCTGACCAGGCTGAGCAAACTCACAAAAGACCAAAATTGCAGCAAACAAAGCACATAATTGGGCACCAATCTGCACATAGGCAGATTCTCCCAAGCACATTGCACACTCATCATCGCCCTCTAACACGCCCTTTGCAATGCAAGCTTCCTTAAAAGTATTATACATCACATTGCCAATAGTACGCAAATCCTCAAAAGACGTACATCCGCGAGACACTGTTAAGCGCATTTGCAAGTAATAACTCTCACCACATGTAGGCAGCACAAAGTATATTTGACCACATGTATTTCCATGCTTTCTCTTTGTCCACACCTTTCGTTGTGCATTCCACACCCAGTACACTGGGAAGTCTTGATAGTGAATAGCTCGAGCCTTTGAGTGGTTTTCTTAACATCTTCATTTTGCATAACATCTGATATATTGGCTATATCCCGAAACACCACACAATTCTCACCAGACAAGTGTACCTGCAACCGATGTATATCATGCTTCTCATTGTGCAATGCATAGTCATATATTCGCCAACACGCTTCTGAATCAGAAACATATAGTGCATCTAAATAACTCTCGATCTCATCCACTTCACGGATGCTTGTACCATTCAACCCTAAGCTTCATATAGAAAACTTAATGGTTGCACGATCACGTCCCTTGTACATATACTTATACAAATATATATATACTTATACAAATACTTAACAACTGCCACTGTTGAGCATACCTTAACATTTATATGTGCATTGTATTTCTTACTTAAGTAAGGATTGTATGGAACAATCCATCAATTATCAATAGTATTACCCTTTATTCGTGATTGTGTTTCCATCATCCTGTCTTCTATAAATAGGATACCCAGAGCTATCAACAATTGTCACATTCACAAACCTCCGAGGAAATTTTTTAGTGCATTGACCATCATGCATGTAAGGGCTCTTGGGATTCAATGCATCGCAAGGACCATGGACATTGCACTTTGAGACAGTTTCGAACAGAGCTGAAAACCTTACTTTATCAGGAAATTCGACACAAACAAACCTATCATAATGGTATGCTTTAGAGGGTTTAAAAGGGTGCTCCAAAATCAACAAAGTATGAGAATGTGGCAACCCTCACTTTTGAAGCTCAATCACACAAACACATAGCCTGCAACATTTCAAAAAAAAATCCTTTTCAACAATGTATGCATCATATCAGCATGTTTTTTATGAAAGACTCGAGCAGTCAAATTAGGACGATCATAAGCAATATGTCCAGGCAACAAAGCATTAGTTATCTTTGACCACTTTGGATTACATGTCATTGTTATAAAGAGATCTGGTTTTCCCTTACTCCGCACTATAGCCATGGCATCTTGATACAACTGATACATGTGCCTTGGCCCACTAGTAAAAGAAGATAGCAAAACCACCCTTTTACCAAACAGAGGCACCAATAACCTGTACTAGCCCATTATCCATCAATCCCATTATATCTGCCAAGCCTTTATAAACTTTTGAGCGTAAAACTAATTGATTCTGACGACATCAAGCCAACCTATATTGCTCTACACTACAATAAGCATCAACAATAAATTGTTGCAACAATTGACCACCACACAACATGCAAACCTCGGTGTCCTCAAGCACTTATAGTCGAAATGCATAAAATTGCATCTGAGTAATGTAGTCCTTATTAGACAATCCATGTACATTAACTAGAATATTAACATTACTATAAGGCACCTTTACATGCCAACCATCATCACCCATAAGAAAAAGAAGAACATATAGCATCGGCATATATGCCCTATGCAAGTTCGAAATAGCAGGATATCGTCCATCTTGATTATAAACATGTATATCTCGATGATCGAGACTATTCTCATCGCCTTGTCTTAGCATGATAGCTGCAACTTCAGTTTGCCACTAGAGCTTAGTATTTCTTATTAGCCTACTGAATGCCAAAAATAGTCATTCTTAAATCATGCAAGGGATTGTTTTGCAATTGCATACCCACAGATCTAAAAGTTGCACATATACATTGTATTGATGCATCATAGATTGACGCTCGCCAAGTAAATTTGCCAATAAATTAAGCATAACACCCAATCGATTAGATAACTCATGCTCAATATCATAAACACAAAGTTGTGCAAATCTTGGCAGTTCCTATCGTTGCACATTAGGAAGTAGAGGGCCTATACGATGATAAATGGAGCCATGCACTCTAAAGATATAAGAATTCCCCACAACATATAAAAACTCATCAGCATTGGCACCAAGTGACACAAATGCAAGAGCACTATTATATGCCCATATATTATTCTTAAATACTCTACTTTGAGGATGTATATGCCATGCAACAAATCATGCAATGGCTACAGTGGATGTTGCAACGGTGGCAACATTACTTTTCCATTCCGACAACAATGTTTACCAAACAAAACCGATCCTTGCACTTGAGTCTCACATCTCCACAATTTAGCCGAATATCACTCACACATCTTAGAGTTGCAGGATGAATATCCATTGCAGGCAAAGCATGCAAAATTGAACAAAAACCTCTATTTTGAGGGCTAAAGGTTGGACCATTATTGACACGTGACTCGTTAATCACATGATTTTCTAGATTTTGGCTATTTTCAATATTGCAATTATAATTCATAGCAAAAGCAAATTGTTGCTCAATAAATTCACCATTCCCATCTAGAACCCCCATGCGAGAAGGCATATTTTGCATACTATGCAAGGTACTCTAAGCTACCTCATGGATCACACTATTGTGATCTAGAGCTTCTCTCTGTGAAATGTTTTGGCACCCAACTATAGCAAATTACATCTCTTTGTGCCCCCTTCAACCACTGTTAACCCCAACACGAAGAAAGCAAAAGGAAATAAAAAAGACGCAGGGCAAAGGTGGAAAAAAGGTAGCCCGACTGAAGAAAGAATAGGAGAAAAGGCCAAAAGCGCAAGGGCAACCTTAAAAGGCCAAGGCAAATACAAAAGGGGAAAGGCACATTTTAAAATAAAAAGGCGCACCCGAAAATCTTGTAAAAGAGCGCCGAGCTCTCACCCGTGCAATTTGTAAATGTAGATGGGCGATGGAAAGGAAGCTAGGAAGATAGAAGGACAATGGGAAAAAGGGCCTAGGCTATGACCAGCCATGTAAAAAGGGGAAAAGGGGATGACCGCCCAAAAGGGATTTAGGGTTTTGTATATAAAGTTGAAAAGTGAATGAGAAGCTCATTCTTGTGTGTGGCAAAAAGTAGCTCTCCTCTTCTTCTTCTTCTTCTTCTTCTTCTTGCTTGCTTGAGCTTGTGCTTGAGAGAGGGAGTGTGAGAGTGTGAGGGAGTGAGTGTGTGAGGGTGAGGGACCGAGGAGGAGAAGCTCTCCATCTTCTCCTCTCTTCTTCTCTTCTCTTCTCTTGTCTTGCTCGTGGCAATGAAGCTTGGAGCGTGGAGCTTGAAGATGGAGCTTGCTTGAAGCTTGCACTTGGATCGTGGAGCTACCGGAGTGCGCGGGAGAGGAGGTAACTCGATCGGCATAGAGGTAAGCTCACTACACCCGTAGATATGGATGGCGCGTCAGTTATGTGAGAGGTAGCCATTAGTGCTCGGCTTGGAACGCTTGAAACAATAAGCGGTCCGTGGGTCTTGGCAGTTGAGTGAAAGCTCCCACATTTTGGTTTCGTTGCCGGGACCAACGGATTCAAGCCTTGAGCGCTTGCGCGCTTCGAATTGAGCATTGGAGTAGGGTTTCCCCCGAACCGGTGCTTGAGATAGGTAGGAAGCGAGGGGGTTAAAGATGGTATTCGATCTCCTTGGCAAGTAGGTTTGTTGTTTTTCTTGAGATTTATGTTGTGAGATGGAGTAGCGTAGGTATTTACTTTGTGATTTGGATGCATTAGAGTAGGAGAAAACAAAGAAAAACAAAGAAAATAAGCATTAGGGCTACTGTTGCAAAATAGGGCAGAAACAGGGCAAGAATCGTGCAAAAGTGGTAAAAAACTTACTTGTGATGCCTAAGGTCGGTAAGTGAGTTATTGGGGGTGCCAATACCATACCTGGAAGAGGGTAGAAGGGCCAGAAGTGGCAAGAAAGGCCACATTGTGCATTGCAAGGTTTCAGGAGAGCAGGAGAGAAGAGGAAGCTTGGCAAGGAAATCCGCTTCAATCTTGGCATCAGGGAGATCTTCGGCTAGCCCAGGTAATTCTACACCTCCCCCTACAATAGTAGGACCAATCTGGAGTTCCACGACAAGGGGAAAGACCAGAGTCGAATTTAGCCGCGTGTGTTTTTGCTGCCGCGCGTCCGAGTCACGTCGAACCAACCGATCCACTCAGCCAATCCTAGTCGGCCTCGGACCGTCCGAGGAAACACCCGTCCGAGACTCAAATTCGGTCGTCGGCCACGTCCCACCTGATTCGGCCCTCGGCCCGCCTCGGCCCGGCCGACTCGGCCCAAAAAATTCGGCCCGTCCGCGCGACCCACTCGGCCCGGCCGACTCGGCTTTCGGACATCCAGATTCGAACTGGCCGAATTTGACATTCGGACCAATCACATTCAACCCTTCCAACTCAACCCTCGGCCCGTCTGAGTGACCCACTCGGACCTTGCAATTCGGACCTATTGGGCTGAATTTAGATTTTCTCAAATTTTAACCTGAAGACAGTGAAATTAACCGAGAAACCATACAGAGCCGAAACCATATCATAGATCAATCACTGGGCTGAAACTTAGAGCAAATAGTTCAAAATTTGGCTATAAACTGTCCTCCAAATTGTGCATGGATTTTACCGTAACGGCCCTGTGGGCCGGGGGGGACTGCCCCCCCCGGACCCCTGCAGAGGGGGCTCCGCACCTCCCCCAAGTAGGTTGGAGAGAAAACGCACGCTATGATGACAGGTCCTCTAAATTACACCCTAGTGTAGCAATGGCTCTACACAAGCATGGAGTCTCACTTGTAATAGAGTAACCGAAAGCCCATACTCGATCAGAGAGAAACAAAGACCCTAGAACATCAATGGGCCAATCTAGCCATCAAGGGCAAAAAGGCCACACCACAAGAACACAAAGACATTGTGTTCAAACCGTGTCTAGTCAGAGCAAAATGCAACTCCAGCAAGCTACAAATGCGAAGATGATTAGACATGACACTCTTGACGAGAGATGTACCTTGAATAACCCTACACTGATGACCCAAGACAGCAGTGGAGAATCCACATCTGGTCGTGTAGTCGAGAATTCAAGGGCATCTGTCATAAGGCTTAAATTTACAAGCCAAGACCCGAAAGATGAAGACATAATACCACCTGCTTATCTTAAGGTCAAACTCACCGCGAAAAGAGAGCATACTATTGATGCTCTAATTGATGAAGGAGCAGATTTTAATATCTTGACCTATGAATCATGGACCCTATTAGGCCAACCAGAGCTCACACCGACTAGTGCAACTCTTAGCCCTTATAGGGGACACCCACAAGCACTCATAGGGAACTGCAAAATCCTTGCGACAATTGAAACAGAAAGCTTGCCTATCCTATTTCATGTTCCTCCAAATAGTGCTAGCTGCGGGAAAGAAACCCTCCTAGGAAGACCCTTCCAAAAGGCAACCAAATGTGAGGCCGACTATGTAGCACGGAGGATACACCTGACACTACCAGGTGTGAGGATAGTCACAACCTTTAGCAAGGGTGACCTCATCAACCCTCAAGGGAAAGGCAAGGAAGGTACTGACATAATAGTCAAGCCTACTAACGAGAGCAAGGACTTGTTGGAAAAACTGATGCAAGCACAGGTCGAACAGCGAGAACCAGTGAGTGAGGCCATGCTTGAAACAAAAGGGTCAGGAGACAAGGCCAAGGATGGAGTTGGGACTTACAGATATCGTAGAAGACCACGAAAGAAGTCCAAGCCTTATAGACGGAGGCGTCGATGGAGAGCCAGCACAACGCCATGATGGATATCAAAGGCGTTGCTACATGCTCAAGGGTATTATGCAGGCAACCAATGGATTTGGGTACCAAAACCCCATGTTAGACCTCCTTTGTCGACTGAAGGCCAGGACGTATCAAGAGCAAAGAAGCGTAGGAGGAGATCTAAACAAAAAACCAAGCCCCAAGTCAAAAACAGTGGAGTGACCGAGCCCCTCATGGTCGAAATCAAGAAACCCAATGGGACCAATTGAAGGGTAGATCCTCAGCCTAGTATGCTTAACAAATAGAGATCAGATGTAATCGTTGAGGATATGCAAAAGCCACTAGTGCCCAAGGAGACTTTGATTCCCCAAGAGGATAGCAGGCATCATAGGCACAACATTGCTCATGGCAAGGTTAAATGCTCAACAAAGAAAATAGCAAAATCATTTAACATCCATGAGCAAATCTCCAAGCCAGTATCAAAGCCACTTAGGAGTCCCAAGTCTCCTACACCCTCTTCCCCTAAACGGACACAGGAAGCACAACACTCGTCAAGTGCGGCTACTCAATCCCAATCTCAACCTACATCAAAGCTTCCAAATGTCCAAGAGGCAGGACACGTCACCACCCTTAGCTCTCAACCTAAGGATGTGCCTGTGCAATCCACGGTGGCTAGCTCAACTGATACTCGGCCTACACAAGTGAACACTCTAAGAGCAACGACCACTTCCAATTGCCCTAAGGACTTGAAACCGCAATCCACCAAGGGTGGCCAACCCACTAAACTAGCTGCTACTACTTCCAATCAAGGATCACAGCAGTCGCAGCCCTTAGCCGTGATAAGACCCCTTGCGGACGGTGTCCTTAGTAGTTTACCTGTGGAGGAGGTGTCACAACCAGCTTCATTAACAACTCCAGCCCTTCCTAAGCACCTAAAGCCTAGGCCTAAGGAGAAACCTCTCAAAGATGTGGTCAAGGAGGTGGCGCATCGAGCCACTCAACCTGACAACGCTATTCCACAGGCCACAACTAAGTCCCATGAGGACACATCAGCGGTCGATCTAGCCCAAGGTCCTGAGTCATTGAGAGAGGCACCTTCACTGACCAAGAAAAAGAGGAGAAAGCAGAGAAAACAACAACAGTTGCAGGTGGTTGTGGACCCCAAAAACATTGAGACGAAGGGTGCTGGAGAGCTGATGAATAAAGCATCGAGTCCATCTACCAATGAGCCCACTGATGCCTCTCCTAATAGCGGTGAAACCTCAGACACATCTGTGTGCTCTGAGAAACCAAAGCAACCGTTGCCATCAACAGTTGCTTGCAACACTCTATCCACTGACGTCATAGAATTCTTAACCGAGTTGGATGCTTAGCTCAAAGTGGTCGCACGTGTCTACGTCCTTGCGGACATGGGCACAATCCCCAAGGAGCAGCTTGGAGATTACTTGACCTTTCCCCTATCATGGGAAGAACAAGAACATCTTAACGGGCACTACGACAAGCTCCTGCATGAATGCATGCGACTCATCCCTAACAAGGAGGTTGACGAACTGCACTTAACCGTCACATTCAATGAAATGCTCTGCCCACCAAATCTCGTAGACATAGAGCAACTAAAGCGACTGTCAGCAGGCCACAGTCGATTTGAGCAGCGTTGGTGTGAAAACCGCGTTGTAGTGGCCGAACTAGGGGCTCAGATCATGACGGTCTCAGAAGAGCGATTGGCCAAATGGTGGTCTCAAAGAGACCCAACCTATGTGGCACCAACTTCCCTTCGAGTGATGACTGACATTCGGGGTATGGACTTAGCTAGAACTAGGCTACAAGGCCCTTTGATTGATAAGGTTCTCACTGAGGAGGAGTTACATATTGCCAGTAGACTCGGTCAAGGTTCCATCCTACTCAACGTGGCAAAATATCTATCAGTATTAAGTAAGCTACCGCGAATACTAGATGCGTGTGCCACACTCCGGTACAACCCCGAGTTCTACACTTGGTTCTTATCCTCATGAAGTGACATGGATTCATAAACATGTATATAAATAAGCACTGCTTTTTGTGTCACCGTGTATAAACAATGTCAACACACACAAGCAATGATAGTCAAGCGTAGGGAGAAGAGTGGGGTCAGATAAACTAAGCTCCTCAAGTCCTCTCATCACACATTCAAAAACCGTGTGACTAGTCCTACGGCAACCCACATTGCCGCCATAGGAAGCCTTGACCAACAACTCTGATGGTGTAGACAGGGTGTAGTCCCTTTCAATACACCTGCTTCCCTTCTTGGTCTATCCTTTCGAGGATGTGCCATGTCCCACTCCACGATAACCAGTCCATGCGACTTAGCATAAACTAATACCCACTAATGACTGGAGGCAACGCGAACATCAGCATGGGGGCCATTCCTCTACAACAAACACTGCACGCCTCACCCCTCCTCTTCTTGTCATATGCGCTTCATAAACCACACTAAAATCCCTTCCATGCAAACAGTTGTATCCTATACCCAGTTCTAACCCTTGGATTGCGTCTTGCAGGTTTCCTTTTGTGGCAGAATGCATGGAGAATCATGGAGATCTGGCATGCAAAGACGCTCTTCGCAAAAGACGGGAGCATGTGGCACGCGCCCCCCCACCGGAGCGCTATGTGCCCACCATCAAGAGGTATGCCAAGAAGCGAGGCCCTAAGCGACACTGTCTAGGGCGAAGGTCGAAGAATCCTCGAGTCAAGAAAGTCAAGACTCAAAACGCGCAACAGGTGGCAGCACTAGTAGCACGAACCCCCAGCTCACGCTCGGGCCCCAGATGCTCAAGGGCAGAAAGGGCAGCTCGGGAAAGGGAAGAATTCAATGAATTGTTTAAAGACATTCTGGAAACGGTAGCGGCCCGAGACTACACCATTCATGTCCCGGCCGACATGTTCCCTACCCAACCCCACAGGAGCCCCACGCCAGCAGAGCCCCAATCAACCGGCCACCCAGACTCGCCCCGCCTCGTACAAATAGAGTAGCCCCATGTCGTATAAAGGGCTCATCAAATGCTACCTGGCCATAACTTTTTGTCTTTAAATGGTTAAGTGTTGACATGTTCCTGAATTGTACGGAATTTTCATATCTGCGTTTAATGTATTTTACACCTTTTGCAAAGAAAAAGCTAATTAAGCGCAGGTGATAAATGTCTAAGTCAACACCATAGAATTCAGATAAGTGGTGTCTCCTTGCATTGCACTGGTTTATTATAGTTGCGGCATATACCATGCATGTACTCTCATAAAGCGACAAGTGGATACAGGATCAAATAGGTCTTTGGGCGAAAGTGCTCAATGCCCGATCATCGCAAGACCATCAACCCCACAAGGAGCCGTGGCAAAGCCACGCTGTCGAAAGCACCCTTGCCAACCGCCCCCATCGCATGGTCCAAAGCACATTCATGGGCCACGCTCCCTTTCTAGGTCAAGCTCTATAGTTGGCTCATGGCAGTTGTCACCTCAATCATACCAACATCGTGTGTGTCGCAAGGAGGTTTGCAATATCTCAAGTGTAACTCCCCATCTCAGCAACTGCTTCTCTAACAACGAGGCTAGGGCACAATTGTCACTATAATATCAATTTCCTGAGCCCTCGAAACTTGACATTTTCCAACCCATTGGAAGGCTGATAGCCTCAACATATTGTAATGGTTGTACTCAGGCAAGTCCCAAAAAAAAAAACAATAAAAACAAAAAAAAAGAGAAAAAGAAAAGAAAAGAAAGGAAAAAAAGAAAAGAAAATAAAAGAAAAAGAAACGAATGAAAAGATAAGAAGCACCCACGATCACAGCCCAACACCTAGGGGTCCTCAAATTAGGTACGTCTAGTGACCTTGGTCAACTGGCTTCGTCCCTAGTCCCCTAGCCCTTTACCATTACCCACAATTGTTCAGGGCATATCAAGGGCAGGACATAAACCTATTAACATTCATTTGAAACTACAAGAATGGTAGTCGACAACCTCTCTGGCAAATCACAGGCTCATGGGTATCTCCAAGCCCCCAAAACAATGCCCACATATCATTTACCAATAAATTCATCAACCTGTTTGTCTTAGAGACAATTGTCGAAAGTTCCCTTACTTCAACACCCAGACCACTCGAGACTTGTTGAAGAACACTCTAGGTGTGCTTTGTCTCACACACAACACTATATAAACCCTTAGCATGTTCATGTAGCTCTACGGAGTAAATAGCAAGTGCATGATCAACACGTGTGCATAAACTCATTTGCAATTCCATCAACTCATTCATCTTTGCCTTGAGACGTTTAAAGTTTGAAGAACTTGAAGCAGCCTCTGTGTTCCTTCGAACCCTTGCTGTTCTTGCAGATTTAGCAACACATGTTCCTTGTTGCCTTGCCACTTCTTTCATTTTTCGCACACTAACTTTACTAACTCTATTAGACTCCACATTTTGGCTGCAACAACATATATAAATATACAAATGATTATCTCCAAAAAAAGGATACAACACCCAGCCATAAATACAATTAGAGCTATCTTCCATACCCATGCGAACGGCTCCAAGCAGGCAAGCATCGAAGAGACAATGTCATGGCCGTTTTCTTTAATTCCACTGAATGAAATGCATTCAATGGCGTCGAATGTACTATGTCTGGAATATCGTCAATGGCATTGCTTTGTTCCGTGATGGCTATACGAAACTTTCAAGAGATTATAAGAGTTCCAATAGAGAAATCTCAAAGCTACTCAAGATACAATCGATAAACACATTTGCAATCAAAAACCCTAAATTCAATGTGATCCAGACTCAAAGATAAAAGAACAGGCACATTCATGAGCACATGTGTAAGTGGGGCCATACATGAGAACATGTATACATGGTGCTCACCAAAGGCCAACGAATAACCCCTCCCTCTCTAATGGATGTTCATGCGTCCACATTTGCACACGACTCTCACATCATCGAAGGCCTAGCAAGCACCACTCAAACTTGAAAGCAAAAGGATAAACATGCATTAGGGCCAACATGCATAAGCAAATGTGTATATGCCCATGGTGAGCACATGCGAGCATGTGCTCAATAAAGGCTAGCCAAGCATTGTCTAATCTTCCCCTCTCTCTCTCTCTCTCTCTCTCTCTCTCTCTCTCTCTCTCTCTCTCTCTCTCTCTCTCTCTCTCTCTCTCTCTCTCTCTCTCTCTCTCTCTCTCTCTCTCTCTCTCTCTCTCTCTCTCTCTCTCTCTCTCTCTCTCTCTCTCTCTCTCTCTCTCTCTCCAAGCCTTGCCAATGGATGTTTGTTCATCTACATCCATACATAGGGCTTTCCAGAGGGTCGAAGGTGTTGTAGATCCAAAGGTGTTCGAGGCTCCAACCGAAAGAATACCAAGGTGAAAGACAAAAAAAGAAACCATTAAAATGGCTCTAAAAAAGTTTTGTAATCTAAAAGAGAGAAACAACATATTTCAAAATGTAGACTTTTATCAATCTAATAAGGCAAATAAGAAGTCTTGTAGAGGTTATACATACACCAAGCAAACTATAGATCCGAGGATGTGCTTATGTGGTGATTCTTTCAAGTTAACATTGCCAAAAACCTATCAAGTTAAACTTTGAATGAAGCAAGTTACGCATCAAGGGCAATGTTCTCTAGTGTAAGGGGATGAGCCTATACGACGATTCATCTGGGTCAACATGACCGAGAACCTATTAATACTTACTTTTAAAGAAGTAAGTTGCACATCATTCTTGCGAGTAATTAACTCACATACTGTTAACCCTCAAACGAATGAAGGTGGAAAATCTGGAAAAGCTAAAGCAGAAGACAAAGACAAAGGCCAAGGCAAACAGAAACAGAAGACAAAGACGCACAAGGAGAAGAGTCCTAAATAAGGGAGAAAGGCGCACAAGGAAAAGCGCAAGTCAAAACTTTTGTAAAAGAGTGCAATCGCATCATGGTTTAATTCAAGGAGCGCCGGGCTCTCACCCGTGCAATTTGTAAATGTAGACGGGCAGTGGAAAGGAAGTTAGGAAGATAGAAGGACAATGGGAAAAAGGGCCTAGGCTACGGCCGGCCATGCAAAAAATGTTAGAAGTCAAGCTCCCCGTGTAGTGTGTGACTGTCTTTATGTACTACCGACATGACAGCTAGTGTACAACTGTCTCCTGCGTGTGACTACATTAAATAAGTCGGTTAGCTAGTCGGTGACCTGACTATGGTTAGTCTGTCTAGTCAGCATGTCACTTACTCTATGTTACTCTTGTATGTGTGTTTTACTCTATGATGAAAGAATGAGAAGAAGATGATGGAACCTGAATGGTTCAGACATTGCTCAACCCTGTCTCTCTCTCCTCTTCAAACATGGTATCAGAGCAGGACTTGGTGGATCTCTGAGAGCTGGAGAAAGTGAAGATCTACTTCCAGGAAGTGAAGACTCATTTTTCTTTTGTGCAGACAGGCTGCCATTGTGGACTGCAGGTAGGTATTTGTTCATTACACACTCCAAGGTCAAGATTAGAGCTTGTGGCTTCTTGAGAGCCTTGAAAAGGCTGTTTAGAGTGCATTTGGGTGTGGCATCAACATCACCATCATCATCTTCATCAGCAAGAACTGAAAACAGGGATCTGCAACCAACGTAATTGCGCTTGTTTGGGCTGAAGGCCTGCACTATCTACTGCACTCAATGGCGACCATAAATGGGTCATGAGAAGCATGTATGCTTACTGAAAAAGGTCTTTGTGAAGTACATGGAGTAACTACTTGTGGTTGAGCTCTGATATGAGCTGAAATAGAGTGGGCAGAACTGTGTAAATTGTCTGCACTGCTGTATACACAGCATACATGGATTCTACAACACTTTGAAGAGCATTGGAAGCTCTTGAGTATGCCCAAAAGCACCTGTGAAGTATAGGTACATGCTGGAGGCTACATGTACTTGTCTTGATCAATTGCAAGCTGAGTTTGGTGGCTAAAATACACAGATCTGAAGCTTCTTTTGTGGCTGGAAACTGTCTTGGATTGTGGGCAGTAAGCATTTTGCTTTCTACTGAAGCACAGAGTGACAGATGCAGACATCTGAAAGACATATATATTGTCATATGCATGTTAGAATTGTCTTGGGTTGAGAGGAGCATCAAAAGCCACTGAATACTGGAAGTTTGCAGCTGAAATAAAAGAAATCTTGTCTTCTTGGGATGAATATAAATTGCAGACATTTTGTTTGACTTGCTTGTCAGATGTAGACAGGGTATTGTCACTACATAGTCACGTATTGATGGTGACATACTGAAGCAAATGTATGGTCTGATTTAAGGACTTTTTTGAGCTAGTTGAAGCGGGTTATGCTGGTTTATTGACTGCAATCTTTACATAAACTGTTGGCATTGGCACTTGTTAAGAATACACTGGCTGATGTCTCTATGCTTATGTCTGAAGTGGCATATGTACCAACAGTCAACTAAGCAGCTTTGGAACATGCATTACATGTATCCAGGTGGAGGTTGACTTTGGAAAGGCTGTTGTAATTGCAGTTTACAGGTTTGGACTGCATGCTTTTGGACCCTGGTAGTGGATCTGCAGGAGTTAAATCTGAACCGAACATCAGGCATATGTATTGACAGTTGTCTTTATGAGTTGGATCAACCGATTGTGACTTTGTTTGGGTTGATATTTGACTAAAATTTACTGGTTTTTTTTCCTGCAATTAATTGCAGAAAACTGTCGTAAACAGTTCCGGGCTGAAGTTGAACTGTTAAGAAGATCTTGGTTTGCAGGTAGCCAGGCAAGGTCTGCAACATGGCAAATGCTGATATAACTGATAATGTAACCTAGATTGTGGGAGAAAAGCTTGATAGCAACAATTATGCAATATGGAAGTTTCGCATGGAGAACTTTCTGATCGGCAAAGGATACTGGGACTTAGTGACAAGTGTTGAGGCTGAACCTGAAGTTCCAGATAGGAATCCTACAGCTGATCAAAGACGAGCGCATCGAGCGTGGACGGAAAGAGCTTGCAGAGTTTTACATTGGCTGTCATTATGTATCTCGCATGCTATGGTGATGCAGATCATGAACTGTAAATCCCCAGTAGATGCATGGAATATATTGGTCAAATACTATGGCACAACTACAAGTGCAAGGAAGATACAACTGAAGTAGAAATTCAATAACATGGAGAGGAAGAATAGATCCATACAAGATTATGTCACAGAGGTTAAGACCATAGCAGATTAGCTGGCATCTGTTGGCTCACAGGTAGAAGATGAGGATATGGTTGCAGTGACCTTAAATGGCTTGGGTCCGGAGTACAAGTCTTTTGACACTTCAGTATCTGTGCGGGCTGAGATGCCTGATTTTAATGAGCTGGTTGCATTATTGATTCATGAAGAGGTGAAGCTTGGCTTAGCTACAGGGTCAAGCAGCTCAAAGAATAAGGATGCAGTTTTTTATTCGAATTAGCGTGGTCGTGGTAGCCGTGGTAGAGGCTATGGATCTGGTAGAGGAGGCTAGCAGAATGCATCCTATAGTAATAGCAATCAGCAGTCATCAAATGCAAGAGGTAGTGGCAACTTTCGAGGCAGGGGGAGATCTAACTCCCATGGCAGAGGCTCATGGCAGCAGCAGCGTCAGTTTGACAATCCAAATAAAGATAAGGATTGTCACTACTGCGAAAAGTATGGGCATATTGCAAAGGATTGCTGGAAGAAGCAGGGAAATCAGAAGGGCAAGCAGCATGGACATTATGCTACGTCCAGTCAGGCAGATGACTCTGGTGATAGACTGTTTGCCATGCAGTATGTCAAAGATAAGGCTGCTGAAAAATCATCTGATGATGCAGTGTGATACATTAACTCGGGGGCTTCGAATCACATGACCCCTCATGGTGATTGGTTCACGGATATGGTGGCTGAAAAGCATGGTTATGTATGCACAGGTGATGATACGCAACATAGCATAGAGCACAAGGGGAAAGTGCCTCTGGTCGTACATGATGGCAGGAAGAAGAATCTTCATGATGTTTTACATGTCCCTTCGATTACAAAGAACCTATTGTCTGTGGGCCAGATGACAGAGCAGAACTTGCAGGTTCGCTTCAATAAGCATGGCTGCTTTATTGAAGAGTTTGGCAATGGATGCAAGTTGATTGCGAAAGGCCACAGAAATGGAAGAATGTTCACTCTTGATGCTACACTGCCAGAGCTGAACTCTGCTATATTTGCCTAGGGTTCTGGCACTATCAGGGACTTAGAGATTTGGCACAAGAGAGTAGGGCATGTCAATTTGCAGAGGCTGCAGACCATGCAGAAGAAGCAACTGGTAACAGGGTTACCTAGATTCCAATATTCAGATATTGGTCATGTATGCGAGGCTTGCCAGTTTGGTAAGCAGTCACGATTGCCGTTTGTCAGGCATGTAAGACAGAGTACACGACCACTGCAGTTAGTGCACTCTGATGTTTGGGGACCAGCTCATAATGCATCTATGGGGGGTTCCAGATACTATGTATCTTTCATTGATGACTACAGTCGATATACCTGGCTTTACATATTGAAAACAAAAGATGAGGTCTTTGCTATTTTTCAGAAATTTAAAGCATAGGTTGAGAAGGAATTTGAGTGTTACATCTCTTGCTTGAGATTTGATAGCGGTGGGGAGTATGTCTCCAATGAATTTGCTGATTTTTTGGCTAAAAATGGCATTCGTAGGCAGCTAACCTGCAGCTACACTCCGCAGCAAAACGGAGTAGCTAAAAGGAAGAACAGGGTTCTGATGGAAGCTGCTAGGGCCATGATGAATGAGAAGCATATGCTGCTTTACTATTGGGCAGAGGCTGTTGTGACAGCCGCATATATTCTGAACAGGACTCCCACTGCAGGCATTCATGACATGACACTGTTTGAGAGGCTCTATGGCTATAAGCCGGATGTACGACACATGAAGGTCTTTGGCTGTCTTGCTTATGTGCACATTCCAGATGAGAAAAGAAAAAAACTGGATCCCAAAGCGCATAAGAGTGTGTTCATTGGATACTCGCAGGAGAAGAAGGCATACAAATGTTATGATCCCTCTACCAGGGAGACTTTGGTAAGCAGGGATGTCATCTTTGATGAGTTGGGCTCATGGTATGAATCACCAGTTGCAGTGCCATTGGATACGCCTTTCACTCATGTATCTACAGTTGAGTTGCAACAGAGCACTGATATGACCGGACCTAGTAGTCAGCAGACAGTATCCCCATGGACAGGGAGATTGCGACACTCATCGTCCACTGACACTGGTATGTCAGTGAGGGGGAGATATTATGATGTCTTGGACAGCAAAGGAAAAGAGAAAGCTACTGAGGATGGTATGACGCCACCTGGCAGAATGACTTCTGGATATGAGTCTGTTGATACGTTAGACATTGAACTTGGCATTCCGACTGTCTATACGCCTGGTGTGAGGCAAAACAGGTATATTCCGCCTCATGAGAGAGGGGAATCGAGCAGTGCACCACAGCCTAGATGATCGCAGAGGGTCAGATACCCTGTTGACAGGTTGACGTACTCTGGTTATTCTGCAAAGCATTATGCATACATGACAAAAGTGATGGAGATCAAAGAACCAGGTACTTATGCTGAAGCAGCAAAGGATGAAAATTGGTGCATGGCTATGGACGAAGAGATGAAAGCCTTGGCTGAAAATCAGACTTGGGATTTGGTACCACTGCCTGAAGGGAAAAAGCCTGTTGGCTGCAAATGGGTTTATAAAATCAAATGTAAGTCTGATGGCAGTGTGGAAAGGTACAAAGCAAGGCTGGTCGCTAAAGGATATGCTCAGCAGTATGGCTTGGATTATGATGAAACATTCAGCCCGGTTGCAAAAATGGCAACCATACGAACTGTTATTGCCTTGGCTGCTGAAAAAGGCTGGAAATTGCAGCAGATGGATGTTAAGAATTCATTCCTCAACGGTGATTTAGCAGAGGATGTATACACGGTTTAGCCGGAAGGGTATGAGCACCCTGATTTTTAGCAGTATGTGTGCAGGCTGAAAAAGGCACTGTATGGGCTGAAGCAGGCTCCGAGAGCCTGGCATGCTAGGATCAGTAGTTACTTGCAGAGTCTTGGATTTGTTGTCGGCAGGGTTGATCACAGCCTGTTTACAAAGAAGACTGACAGTGGCTTGGTAGTGCTGGTCATATATGTTGATGACCTGATAATCACTGGAGATGATGACATGGGAATTCAGCATGCTATGAAGATGCTGAAATCTGAATTTGACATGAAAGATCTGGGAGATCTGAAGTATTTCTTGGGTATTGAGGTTGTACCAGCTGAAAATGGCTTATGGCTGATGCAGAAGCACTACGCCATGGAAATGCTTAAGAAGTATGGCATGGCTGAATGCAAACCACTGGATACACCTCTGGACCAGAATGTAAAGCTAGACATGAACATTGGGGCTGAAGTAGAAGATGTGACTATGTACAGGCAGATGGTCGGCAGTCTGATTTACTTGACCATCACTAGGCCTGACTTGAGCTATGCAGTAGGGCTGATAAGGTAGTTTATGCAGAAGCTGAGAAAGCCGCACTTGGATGCAGTTAGACGCATCATGAGGTATGTTAAGTCCACTGTAGACTATGGGTTGTTCTATGTCAGAGATAAGCCCTTGACACTGATTGGATACACAGATGCAGATTGGGCAAGATGCTCAACTGACAAACGATCTACGAGTGGCTATGCCTTTGGCTTTGGTAGCGGCATGATCAGTTGGAGCAGCAAGAAGCAGCCTACGGTTGCTTTATTTAGTACTGAGGCAGAGTACAGGGGGGCTGCATTGGCATGTGAGATTGCTTGGCTGCTCAAGCTTATGGCTGACTTGGATATTCAGGTTGATGCTCCAGTGAAACTGTTATGTGATAATCTGAGTAGTGTACTCCTGGCCATGAATCCAGTTTACCATGCCAAGACAAAACACATAGAGGTACACTTCCACTTTATTCGTGAGATGGTCCTTGCAGGAAAGGTTGATCTTATGCATGTGAGGACTGATGAGCAGGTAGCAGATATCTTTACCAAGTCTCTGGGTAAAGATAAGTTTTGTGGTTTTAGACAGCTACTTGGTGTGCAGATGCTGTCTTGAGCTTGAGGGGGAGTGTTAGAAGTCAAGCTCCCTGTGTAGTGTGTGACTGTCTTTATGTACTACCGACATGACAGCTAGTGTACAACTGTCTCTTGCATGTGACTACATTAAATAAGTCGGTTAGCTAGTCGGTGACCTGACTATGGTTAGTTTGTCTAGTCAGCATGTCACTTACTCTATGTTACTCTTGTATGTGTGTTTTACTCTATGATGAAAGAATGAGAAGAAGATGATGGAACCTGAATGGTTTAGACATTGCTCAACCCTGTCTCTCTCTCCTCTTCAAACAAAAAAGAGGAAAATGGGATGATCGCCCAAAAGGGATTTAGGGTTTTGTATATAAAGTTGAAAAGTGAATGAGAAGCTCATTCTTGTGTGTGGCCGAAAGTAGCTCTCCTCTTCTTCTTCTTCTTCTTCTTCTTCTTCTTCTTCTTCTTGCTTGCTTGAGCTTGTGCTTGAGAGAGGGAGTGTGAGAGTGTGTGAGGGTGAGGGACCGAGGAGGAGAAGCTCTCCATCTTCTCCTCTCTTCTTCTCTTCTCTTCTCTTCTCTTCTCTTCTCTTGCTCTCGCGGCAATGGAGCTTGGAGCGTGGAGCTTGAGGATGGAGCTTGCTTGAAGCTTGCACTTGGATCGTGGAGCTACCGGAGTGCGCAGGAGAGGAGGTAACTCGAACGGCATGGAGGTAAGCTCACTATACCCGTAAGGTAGACATTGCGCTTCGGCTATGTGAGAGGTAGCCATTAGTACTCAGCTTGGAACGCTTGAAACAATAAGCGGTCCATGGGTCTTGGCAGTCAAGCGAAAGCTCCAACATTTTGGTTCCGTTTTGCTGGGACCAACGGATTCAAGTCTTGAGCGCTTGCGCGCTTCGAATCGAGCATTGGAGTAGGGTTTTCCCTGAATCGATGCTTGAGGTAGATAGGTAGGAAGCGAGGGAGTTTGAAGAGGTATTCGATCTCCTTAGCAAGTAGGTTTTTTTATTTTTTGAGATTTATTTGTGAGATGGAGTAGTGTAGGTATTTACTTTGTGATTTGGATGCATTTAGGATAGGAAAAAACAAAGAAAAAGAAGCAAACAGTAGGGTTTCCTGTTCCTATATAACAGGCTAAAACAGGGAAATAGGGGCACAGATCCTTAGAGTGCCATTTGATTTGAGCACCATAGTGATTCCAGGCATGTCTGTGGCATTCCCTTGTAGTGTCTTGCACCTATCTAGAAGGCGCTGGACGATTCGGTGTAGTAGACGTCAGCCTAGAGGCATCGCGTGCAACTCGCGGGCCGTCGGACACGTAGTCGGACCAGCTCATCCGAGTCCCAGAATCGGACTAGCTCGTCCAAGTCCCAGAATCGGACCAGTCCATAATCGGACGCTCGGTCCGATCGGACCACTCGGACCAACCCGTCCAATTTTGGAAATCGGACTACTCGGACAATCCTGTCCCATCGGACGCTCGTCCGATCGAAGCAATCGGACCACCCTGTTCGATCCGATTCCCAGAATCGAATGTGACCAAAATCGGACCACTGGGCCGATCAGACCACCCAGAATCGGACCACCTAGAATCGGACCAGTCCAGAATCGAACCACCTTGTCCGATCCGATTCCCAGAATCGGACCACTTTTTCGATCCGACTCCCAGAATCGGACGTGACCAAAATTGAACCATTGGGCTGATTGGACCAACCCAAAATCGGACGTCCGATTTTGATAATCGGACTCCTGAAAATTGGACATCTGAGAATCGGACAAAAAAATTGTCAAAATCGGACAGGTATCAAATTTTGATGCATCTAAACCCTGAAATTGACCCCAAAGACCACGTAGAACTAAAGGCACATCACAAATCCATCATTGGGCTGAAACTTAGAGCAAGTAGTTCAAAATTTGGCTATAAATGGTCCTCCAAATTGCGAATGGTGTTTACCGTAATGGCCCTACGGGCCGGGGGGGACTCCCTCCCCCCCCCCCCCCCCCCGGGACCCCCGCAGAGGTGGCTCTGCCCCCCTTCACACCTCCCCCAAGTAGGTTGGAGGGAAAACGTGCATCGTGACAGGTTCTCCAAATTAGATCCTAGTGTAGTAATGGCTCTATATGAGCATGGATCCTCACTTGTAAAAGAGCAACCAAAAGCCCAAACCCGAACAAAGAGAAACAGAGACCCTAGAACCTCAACGGGCCAATCTAGCCATCCAAGGCAAAAAGGCCACACCACGAGAACACATGTGCATTGTGTTCAAACTGCGTCTAGTCGAAGCAGAATGCAACATCATCAAGCTATCAATGTGAGGATGACTAGACATGACAGTCCTGACGATAGATGTACCTTGAGCAGCACTGCACAAACGACCCAAGATCTCAATAGAGAATCCACATCTGACTGTGCAGTTAGGGACTCAAAGGCATCATTCATAAGGCTTAAATTTACAAGCCAAGACCCGGAAGATGAAGACATAGTACCACCTGCTTATCTGAGGGTCAAACTCACCGCGAAAAGAGAGCATACTATCGATGCTCTGATTGATGAAGGAGCAGATTTTAATATCTTGACCTATGAATCATGGACCCTACTAGGCCAACCAGAGCTCACACCGACTAGTGCAACTCTTAGCCCTTATGGGGGACACCCACAAGCACTCATAGGGAAGTGCAAAATCCTTGCGACAATTGAAACGGAAAGCTTGCCTATCCTATTTCATGTTCCTCCAAATAGTGCTAGCTACGGGAAAGAAACCCTCCTAGGAAGACCCTTCAAAAGGGCGACCAAGTGTGAGGCCGACTATGTAACATAGAGGATACACCTGACACTACCAGGTGTGAGGATAGTCACGACCTTTAGCAAGGGTGACCTCATCAGGGCCTCGAGGGAAAGGCAAGCAAGGTGCTGACATAACAGTTAAGCTTGCTGACGAGAGCAAGGACTTGTTGGAAGAGTTAATACAAGCACAGGTCAAACAACGAGAACCAGTGAGTGAGGCCATGCCTGAAACAAGAAGGTCAAGAGACAATGCCAAGGACAGGCTTTGGACTTACAAATATCATAGAAGACCCCAAAAGAAGCCCAAGCCTTATAGACGCAGGCATTGATGGAGGGTTAGCACAACGTCGCGATGGATATCCAAAGCGTTGCTACGTGCTCAAGGGTACTACGCAGGCAATCGATGGATTTGGGTACCAAACCCCCCTGTTAAACCTCCTTTGTCGACTAAAGGCCAGGACGTATCAAGAGTAAAGAAGCGTAGGAGGAGATCTAAACGAAAAACCAAGTCCCAAGTCAAAAACAGTGGAGTGACCGAGCCCCTCATGGTCGAAATCAAGAAACCCAATGGGACCAATTGGAGAGTAGATCCTCAGCCTAGTGTGCTTGACAAGCAGACATCAGATGTAATCGTTGAGGATACACAAAAGCCGCTAGTGCCCAAGGAGCCTTTGATTTCCCAAGAGGATAGTAGGCATCATAGGCACAACATTGCTCATGGCAAGGTTAAATGCTCAATATAGAAAATAGCAAAATCATCTAATAGCTACGAGCAAATCTCCCAACCAGTGTTAAAGCCACTTAGGAGTCCCAAGTCTCCTACATCTTCTTCCCCTAAACGGAAACGGGAAGCACAACACTCGTCAAGTGCGGCTACTCGATCCCAATCTCTACCTACATCAGAGCTTCCAAATGTCCAAGAGGTGGGACACGACACCCCCCTTAGCTCTCAACCTAAGGATATTCCTGTGCAATCCACCGTGGCTAGCTCAACTGATACTCGATCTACGCAAGTGAATGCTCTAAGAGCAACGACCACTTCCAATTTCCCTAAGGACTTGACACCGCAATCCACCAATAGTAGCAAGTCCATTGAACTAGCTACTACTACTGCAAATCAAGGATCACAACAGTCACAGCCCTTGGCCGTGACAAGGCCCCTTGCGGAACATGTCCTTAGTGGTTTACCTGTGAAGGAGGTGTCACGACCTACCTCCTTAACAACTCCAGCACTTCCAAAGCGCCTAAAACATGGGCTGGAGGAGTTAAGCACAGGGGAACGGGCGGAAGAGCTAGACTCCCCCAAAAGGGAGACAGTTGTACCCATGCAACCTGGCAAGGCTACTCCGCAGGCCATGACTAGGTCCCATGAGGACCCTCTAGAGAAGGGAAATGCTGAGGCCCGACCAAGCACATCAGCGGTCGATATAGCCCAGGGTCCTGAGACGTTAGATGCACCTGCGCAGACCAAGAAAAAGAGGAGGAAACAACGAAAACAACAACAGTTGCAAGTGGTTGCGGACCCCAAGGACATTGGGACGAAGAGTGTTGGAGAGCTGATGAATAAAGCAGCAAATCCATCCACCAATGAACCCATTGATGTCTCTCCTAATAGCGGTGAAACCTCAATCACATCCATGTGCTCTGAAAAATCAAAGCAGTCGTTGCCATCAACAGTTGCTTTCAACACTCAATCCACCGACAATAGGGCTCACATCGACCAATCAAGAGTGGATACAACGTTGTCACAACAGGGTGACAAATCTATACCAGTCACATCCGAGAAGAACCATGACAAAATAGCAGCAAAACCTCAGGAAAAATGCACAATCCCTGAGAGCATAAGCAATCCTAGTGTTGACCAATCTTGCTCATCTAGGCCTGAGCCCCGAGCTATGCTAAAGCCTAAGGAAACTCTTAGAACTTTGCATGAGATAGCAACCGAGCAAGCCCTCGTTGAACATAGAAGTGTCACGGAATGCTTAACTGAGTTGGATGCTAAGCTCAAAGTGTTTGCACGTATCTACGTCCTTGCGGACATGGGCGCATTCCTTAAGGAGCAGCTCGAAGAATACTTGCCATTCCCCTTATCTTGGGAAGAGCAAGAACATCTTGACGAGCACTATAACAAGCTCTTACATGAATGCATGTGACTCATCTCTAACGAGGAGGCTGACGAACTGCGCTTAACTGTCACGTTCAATGAAGTACTCTACCAACCAAATCTCTTAGAGATAGAGCAATTAAAGCGACTAACAAAGGGCCGAAGTCAATTTGAACAACGTTGGTGTGAGAACCGCATTGCAATGGCCGAACTAGGGACTCGGATCATGACAGTCTCTGAGGAGCGATTGGCCAAATGGCGGTCTCAAAGAGACCCAACCTATGTGGCACCAACTTCCCTTCGAGTGCTAACTAACATTCGGGGTACGGACTTAGCTGGAACTAGCCTAGAGAGTCCTTTGATTGATAAGGTTCTCACTGAGGAGGAGTTACATGTTACCAGTAGACTCGGACAAGGTTCCATGCTACTTGATGTGGCAAAATATCTATTGGTACTGAGTAAGCTTCCACGAGTGCTGGATGCGCGTGCCACACTCTAGTACAATCCTGAGTTCTACAATTGGTTTTTATCCTCGTAAAGCGACATGGACTCATGGATATGTATATAAATAAACAATGACTTTTATGACCCTGTATAAACATCATCAACACACACAAGCAATAAAAACCCAAGCGCAGACAGAAGAATCGGGGCCAACAGGCTACGCTAAGCCGGTCCCCCTTTCACCAGATCATGTCCGCCTCCGAGCAAAGGGCATGCACCCGCATTGCCACCATGGAAAACCCTGGCCAACGTCCCTCATGATGTAAGCAGGGCGCAGTCCCTCTCTATACACTTTCCAATCCCGGCCTATCCTTCCGAGGATGAGCCCTACGTAACTTGGAGTGAGTCAAGATCTGCTCGTAGTTAGAGGCCAGAGGGACACCATTACAACGAGTACAACATGTTCCGCGCCTTCTCTTCTAGTCATATGCGTTTGACAACCCACACGGAAATCCCTTCTATGCGAACAATCTTATTCCATATCAAGGCCTAACCCTTAGATTGCATCTTGCAGGCTTCCAGACGGAAGACATGGAGAACCACGGACATCTGGCATGCAAAGACACTCTTCACAGATGACGGGAGCATGCGGCACGTGCCCCTCCACCGGTACGCTATGTACCCACTCTCAAGAAATATGCAAAGAAGGGAGGGCCTAAGCAACACCGACCTGGACGAAGGCCGAAGAATCCCCGGGCCAAGAGAGTCAAGACTCAAAGAAACGCGCAGCAGGTGGCAATGCCAGTTGCATAGACCCCCAACGTACGCTCGAGCACCAGGTGCCCATGAAGAGAAAAGGCGGCCTGGGACAGGGAAGAATTTAATGAATTGTTTAAAGACATTTTGGAAATGGTAGCGGCCCGAGACTACACCATTCATGTCCCGACCGACATGTTTCCTGCCCAGCCTCACAGGAGCCCCGCACCAGCAGTGCCCCAGTCGCCTAGCCAACCGGACTCACCCCGCCTAGTATCTATTCACTAAGCCACTATGATGTACAAGAAGCTTGACAAGTCATCATGCCATAACTTTTTGTTCTTGATGAGTAAAGGGGCAATATCCCCACTTATACACACTTCCTTCACCTACCATTAATGTATGCGATCTTAACAAGTAATGAGATAGGCATCATAGCATTCTAAAAATTTATGTCTTAATAGGATTGCATTGGTTTGATGTACTTAACGCAAGTGAGTATATACTCTCACGAAGTGACAAGTGGATGTAGAATGACACAGGTCAATGTCTAGAAGCGTTTAATATCCAAGTCACCACAAGACCACCAACCCCACAAAGAACCATTATGGAGGAAGTGACAGGAATACCAAGAAACAAAAGCCATGACGGAAACGCCACTGGATGAGAACCCAAGGACACCTCTGCAAAAGAAGCACATATTGTAACTGAGCATGGCCAAAGCATAATCATCGATTACCTCCTCCTTCTTGGCCAAACTCTATGTTTGGGCAGGAGCCACGCTCTCAACAAGGGCGAATGTCTCTTCATCATCCAGGATTCAAATCTCAAGATGCTCTGCCCTTGTCCATACACAGCTCACTCCAAGTGCTACCTCAATTGTTCGATGTCTCACATGTTACAAAGAGGTTTGCAAAATCTCAAGTGTATCTCTTCATCTCAACAATAATTCCTCTAACATCAAGGCTGGTGACACAATCATCTCTGTAATATCAATTCTTCATAGCCTTTGAATCCCAACATTTCTCAATCCAAATGAAAGGCTAACAGTCTCAATGTATGGCATTGATTGTATTCACTTTTTCCACAAAAAAAAGAAAAGAAAAAAAGAAAAAAAAGAAAGAAGGAAGGAAAGAAAAAGAAAAAGAAAAAAACACACATGATCACAGCACCACACTTAGGGTCCCTCAAATTTGGTACGCCCAGTGACCTTGGTCGACTATCTCCGTCCCTAATTCCCTAGCCCTTTGTACATCCCCCACAATTGTTCAGGGCACATCAAGGGTAGGATATACCTAGGGAGCTCGCCTTGCCTATGGTTAGACCTGTCACCTTGAACCACTTGCCATTTCTTTTGCACTCCATCTCAATGCCATTACAATCAACAGTGGTAAGCAAGGCATGAAAGACAATGGAAAAGTACACCATACTTTTCAAGCACTACAAGTAGTCACTAGCTACCAAGAGCTAGACATCAAGGAGCTCAATTATGCTACATGGCCTTGACAAGACCATAATGATGTCTCAAGCAATGTTCAAGTGTACTCCCCGTCTTCATTGACAAAATTTTCCATCAACTTAGCCCCTTGCTTCACTGACCCATTGCTATACAAGGAACCAGGCCGACAGTCTTCTAACTAAGTAATATCTAACTATGCACAAGCACTCACATAATACCTGCACTGAAGTATATACACAATTTGGATCCTCAAGTGCAGGACAATACTCTCAGCTTGCTTAGAGTTCGACCTGTCTCCCAAACTAATTGCACTATGTCTTGTGCACAATAGAGAAGACTAGCACTACCCTTAGCGAGAGAGCACATGAGAGGTTTTCAATTGCAGGTGTTGAAGACTCCAACGAAAGTGTCGTTCGCTCTTCAACACCCAACTCTAAATGCTTATCCCTCACCATCCGACAATCCCGCAAAGAATCGTCATGTGCAAAATCCCCAACAAACCAACACTTGTGCTGGCCATCAATGCAATCCCCAATACAGAATAGCCCTACCACCAACTCCAACAACCTTCCACCAGCCACCTTGGCCACCAACAGGCCCCCAGGACCTTCTGCCATACCACCACCAACACTCCTCCACGGAAACCACAGGCGTCCTTATCACCCACGTCTTCGGTGTATGCTATAGCCTGCTACCTACGACGGTGAGTGCCATGGGACTAGCACTCGTCTAGGAGGGGGGTAATGTTAACTCTCAAACGAACGAAGGTGGAAAATCCGGAAAAGCTAAAGCAGAAGACAAAGACAAAGGCCAAGGCAAAGAGAAACAGAAGACAAAGACGCACAAGGAGAAGAGTCCTAAATAAGGGAGAAAGGCGCACAAGGAAAAGCGCAAGTCAAAACTTTTGTAAAAGAGCGCATACGCATCATGGTTTAATTCAAGAAACACCGGGCTCTCACCCATGCAATTTGTAAATGTAGACAGGCCGTGGAAAGGAAGCTAGGAAGATAGAAGGACAATGGGAAAAAGGGCCTAGGCTACAACCGGCCATGTAAAAAAGGGGAAAAGGGGATGACCGCCCAAAAGGGATTTAGGGTTTTGTATATAAAGTTGAAAAGTGAATGAGAAGCTCATTCTTGTGTGTGGCCAAAAGTAGCTCTCCTCTTCTTCTTCTTCTTCTTCTTCTTCTTGCTTGCTTGAGCTTGTGCTTGAGAGAGGGAGTGTGAGAGTGTGAGGGAGTGAGTGTGTGAGGGTGAGGGACCGAGGAGGAGAAGCTCTCCATCTTCTCCTCTCTTCTTCTCTTCTCTTCTCTTCTCTTCTCTTGCTCGCGGCAATGGAGCTTGGAGCGTGGAGCTTGAGGATGGAGCTTGCTTGAAGCTTGCACTTGGATCATGGAGCTATCGGAGTGTGCGGGAGAGGAGGTAACTCGAACGGCATGGAGGTAAGCTCACTACACCCGTAAGGTAGGCATTGCGCGTCAGCTATGTGAGAGGTAGCCATTAGTACTCGGCTTGGAACGCTTGAAACAATAAGCTGTCAAGATTGTGGGAGAGAAGGAAGGAGTCTCGCTTGAAGCTTTCTTGCTTGCACAATGGGGGAAGACACACAAGGGTGGAGGCTGAAAACAGTTTTCCTCTTCTTAGTTGTGTAAGCCAAAAGAACTCAAGTACAAAGAAATAGAAGAACCCTATATATGGGTCTCAAACCAAACTCAACTAACTAAGGTGGCATACTAACTGAGCCACGAACTAGAGTAGATAAGGATAGCTATCATGTAGCTATTATTCATGGGCGGTGTACCAACCGCGTCTGCAACTGACAAGTCGGTGACATAAATATACAACGGTCACCCTGGCGTATCACGAGTGGAGCTCGATATCTCAACACTCCCCCTCGAGCTAAATCCCAATTCCTGCACACTAAGCAGGTCTCTGAACTTGCGCAGCTTCTCTGCGCCCAATGCCTTCGTGAATATGTCAGCTACCTGATCCTCTGTGCTGACATAAACTAGATCAATAAGACCTAATAAAACCCTCTCTCGCACATAGTGATAATGCACCTCAATGTGCTTTGTTCTAGCATGATAGACTGGGTTATTTGCCAAGTGTATACTACTCATGTTGTCACAATAAATGACAACTGGCCCATCTGTAGACTGATGCATATCATAAAGTAGCTTATGCAACCAAGCTACCTCACATGCAGCCATTGCTGCACCCCTGTACTCAGCCTCTGTGCTCGACAAGGCAACTGTAGGCTGTTTCTTGCTGCTCCAAGTGACTGCAGCACTCCCAAAAGAGAATACATATCCACTGGTAGATCGTCTATCAGAAATACTACCAGCCCAATCAGCATCAGTATATCCATGCAACTGTATCTGAACCCCAGTCTCATAAAATAGTCCATACTGCAATGTGGACTTCACATACCTAAGTATGCGTCTAGCCGCATCCAAATGTGGTTTCCTTGGAGCCTGCATAAACTGACTTACCAATCCAACAGCATAGCTCAAATCTGGCCTGGTAATAGTCATATAAATCAAACTTCCTACTATGCGTCTGTACATAGTAGGGTCTTCTAGAAGCTCACCTGCATCTGTGCTCAGCTTCACATTTTGCTCCAAAGGAACTGAAATAGGCTTACAGCCTGTCATCCCATATTTGGACAGCATGTCCAATCCATACTGCCTCTGCAAGAGCTGTATCCCACTTGGTGATCTAATCACCTCAATGCCCAAGAAATAACGCAGCTCTCCCAAATCCTTCATCTCAAACTTCTGCTTCAATAGCATTTTCACATGAAGGATATCTTCATCACTGTCACCTGTCATAATCAAATCATCAACATAAATTACAAGTAGCATAATACCTTTCTCTGTTTTTCTCACATAAAGTGAGAAATCTGCCTTGGAAATCTGAAAGCCAATAGTGACAAGATACTGTCCTATCTTGTCAGACCATGCTCTAGGTGCTTGCTTCAAGCCATACAAGGCTTTCTTCAACCTGCAAACAAACTCAGGATGAACAGCATGCACATAACCTGGTGGCTGCTCCATATAGACCTCTTCTTGCAAATCACCATGCAAGAAGGCATTCTTTACATCCATCTGATGTAAAGACCATCCCTTTGATGCAGCCATAGCAATGACTGCTCTTACGGTTGCCATCCTTGCAACCGGACTAAATGTTTCTTCATAGTCAATGCCATATGTTTGCGCATACCCCTTGACTACTAATCTTGCCTTGTATCTGTTCACAGAACCATCAGCATTGTGCTTCACCTTATAAACCCACTTACAGCCAATTGCATTCTTACCTTTAGGCAAAGGTACTAAATCCCATGTAGCATTTGCTTCCAAGGCATCCATTTCTTCATCCATGGCTTTCTCCCATTTTTCTTTTCCCATGGCTTGCTCAAAAGATGTGGGTTCTGGTTCCTGTATCACTTTGACCATATATGCATAGTGAATGGCTGTAAATCCATCATATTTCAGCCTATCCACAGGATACCTAGCTCTTGTAGACCTGCGCAAAGTAGGTTCACTCCCAGGTGCTCTCAAAACATCCCTGGTCTTCCTTACTCCAGGTGTAACAATAGAAGGAATACCCAACTCATCATCAATGCTCTGTTCTGAGCCACTGGATTCACCATCCACATAAGAGTGACCTGCATTCACATCAAACATGGGCTGATCAACCTTCTCTTTTCCTTTTCGTGATACCTGCATACCACTATCTGCATTGCTTTGAGAAGATTCTCCTGATCTCAATCTGCCTGTCCATGGCGAAGAATGTGAACCACTGCTAGAGGACGCTCCAGGTCCACTAATATTTTGTGACTGCTGCTGTGAATTCTGTGTAGCATTACCATTTTGTGCATCTTCATCATCAATCACATTTACTGGTTTATACCAGCTACTCATCTCATCAAAAACAACATCTCTGCTCACTGTAAACTTACGAGTAGAAGGGTTATAGCATCTATACCCTTTTTGCTGCAGAGAGTAACCAATAAAGATGCACTTCTCAGCTTTTGGATCCAACTTGGATCTCAGCTCATCTGGCACATGTACATAGGCAATGCAACCAAAAATTTTCAAATGAGAAATATCTGGTTTCCTACCAGTATACCTCTCCTCTGGAGTCATTCCATGTATTGCTGCAGTGGGAGTCCTGTTCATTATGTAGACTGCTGTAGCAACTGCTTCAGCCCAATAAAAATCTGGCAAGTCTTTTTCATTGAGCATGGCACGAGATACCTCTCCAATATGCCTGTTTTTCCTTTCTGCAATTCCATTTTGTTGTGGGGTATAACTGCATGAATATTGCTGCTTTATGCCATGCTCCTGCAAGAACTTTGCAAACTCATTTGAGAGGTACTCTCCCCCTCCATCTGACCTTAGGCATTTTATCTGCAAGCCTGTTTCTTTTTCAACCATAGCTTTAAGAGTTTTGAAATGCCCAAAAACTTCACTTTTCTTTTTCATAAAATACACCCAAACTTTTCTGCTATAGTCATCAATAAAACTGACAAAATAATGACAGCCTCCAAGAGATGCAGCTTTAGTTGTCCACACATCAGAGTGAATTAATTCCAATGGCTTCTCACTCTCTTGAACATGTCTAGGAAATGGTTTCCTTGCCTGTTTTCCAAACTGACAGGCTTCACATACCTTATGCATTTCTGCAACCTTGAATTTCGGCAAACCTGCAACAATATTTTGGGCCTGCATTGATTTAAGTCGCTGTACATTAACATGACCAATGCGTTTATGCCAGATATCAATATCTGCAACTACACCGGTCCCATGTGCAAACATTGCTGCACTCAATTCAGACATGTCTGCATCCAACGTAAACATTCTGCCCTTCTTCTTTCCTTTTGCTATCAAGCGACCTTTATTTTTCATATCCTCAACAAAGCATCCATGAGGATTAAATCTGACCTGCAAGCCCTGTTCAACCATTTGACCAACAGAAACCAGATTCTTGGTGATATTCGGGACATGAAATACATCGGACAGGTATTTCTTTTTCCCATCCTGCATAGACAAGGGAATTTTTCCAATCTGCACAATAGGATGTGCAGTATCATCACCAGTCTCCACAAATCCTGGTTTTTCCATTTTCCTTGCATCCTCCATCCATTCTGCATGACCTGTCATGTGGTTTGATGCACCTGAGTCAACATACCATACATCATTGCTTTCTTCTGCACTTGTCACAGAATTGTTCATGTGCTGCACCATGAACAAATGCTCATTTCTGTCATCACCCTGTCTACTAGAAGATGCATAATTTCCTTGTTGCAGTTTTCCATTCATGATGTCATTCTGCTTTTTATAGCAGTCTTTAGCCATATGACCCATTTTACCACAATAGTAGCATTCAACATTACTGTTTGCATTTTGGCCTCTTTGCCATCCACCACGACCTCTTTGGCTCCCCCTGCCTCTAGAGTTACCACGTCCTCCTCCATAGGACTGGTTTTCTTGAGTTTGCTGCATATTCTGATTTCTGCCACGGCCTCCAAATCGGCCTCCTCTACCTCTGCCTCTACCTCTTCCAGCATTTGAGTAGAAGACAGCTTCTTTTGAAGTTCCTCCTGAAGAAGATGCACCACCATTTCTCTGTTCCTCAGAAATTAGAAGAGCAATCAACTCCTCAAAATCAGGAAATCTTTCACGAACTGAAATGGATGTTCGAAACTGTGCATAATCCTTTCCTAGACCATTCAAGGTCACGGAAACTAAATCATCATCTTCCACTGGCGACCCAATGGAAGCAAGTGCATCTGCAATCTTCTTCACCTTCATGTGGTAGTCGTTGATGCTCATACTTTCTCTTTGCACATTATGCAACTCTTGCTTGAGCTGCATTTTCCTGGCTTGCGTATTTGTGCTATACATTTTTGACAAAGTATCCCATGCCTCCTTTGGCGTACTTGCATCCTGAATATGCACAATCATAGAGTCTGAAATACTGATAGACAGCCAATACATAACTTTCCTGGCTCTCTCATGCCATGTTTTAAATGCCTGCATTTGTTGTTGATTGGGAACATCAGGAAGAACTGGTTCTTCTTCATTTCCTGCAACAAATTCCCAATATCCTTTTCCCATAAGGAAATTCGTCATTCTAAACTTCCATGCCTGGAAGTTGTTCTTGTCAAGCTTTTTAGTGACAATCTGTGAAAGAGAATCAGACGCCATTACAGAATACTGCAAGAAATTCTGTCACTGCAAAAAACACAGCTTCACCCTCACAAGGGCAAATCTGCAAAACTGGCGAAAGTGGTATTTGACCACACAGTCACTTCCTAGTGACGATTTTGCATAAACAGGAACCAAGGATGATTCTGAAACTCCCAATGTCTCTGCGCACAAGCATACGATGCAATTTCTACAGTAACTTTTCACCGACCTGTAGAACAGTGGTCGCACAGCATAGAACTGAGCCTTTTCTTGAGTGCGTGCAGAAAACTTCCGTCTGCAAAACAGGCCCCGGAATGGCCTCAAATCAAAAAAACAAGGTCGCCGAGGGCTAAAGCCTTCCCCCGCAGCATATACTGCCCTCTTGCTTCACCGCGAAGGGCGTCTCAACCTGAGACAATGCACTCCTGCAATTTTCGGCTGTGCTACCTGCAGAGATCTGCTCCCAAAACAGGAAATGAAAGCAACACTGCTCCTCTTACCAGACCACCGCGAGCTTGGCTTGCTTTCTTGAGCTCCTTACCACGAACAAGGCTCTGATACCATGTCAAGATTGTGGGAGAGAAGGAAGGAGTCTCGCTTGAAGCTTTCTTGCTTGCACAATGGGGGAAGACACACAAGGGTGGAGGCTGAAAACAGTTTTCCTCTTCTTAGTTGTGTAAGCCAAAAGAACTCAAGTACAAAGAAATAGAAGAACCCTATATATGGGTCTCAAACCAAACTCAACTAACTAAGGTGGCATACTAACTGAGCCACGAACTAGAGTAGATAAGGATAGCTATCATGTAGCTATTATTCATGGGCGGTGTACCAACCGCGTCTGCAACTGACAAGTCGGTGACATAAATATACAACGGTCACCCTGGCGTATCACGAGTGGAGCTCGATATCTCAACATAAGCGGTCCGTGGGTCTTGGCGGTCGACCGAAAGCTCCCACACATACTCCATCCTCTATACGACCTGCACTGTCAATAAGATCTTTCATCTTCTCATCACGATCATCCAAGGGTCCAGCATGTGGCCAATATTTTTGAATATGGTCATATATCTCCCCTATATAGCCCTTGATTTCTTCCAACTCATCCTGTATCCTCACTCCATCACCAAGGTTCCCTTCATATTTCTCCCCCAACATTCTCTCAATCCTCTCTAGACAGCTACCAATATTCTCACTAAGAGAAATCGAAGCTCTTTGATGTCAAAATAATCTCTTCACTTGCTTCTCAATCATGTCCAAACAACGATTGATTTCAAGAACCTCATAGAACTATCATATCCTCCAACATGCTTGAGTGCACGACGAATTGCCTTCCTCCTTGTAATGTCTTTCACCTTGCACATACCCATTTGTATGCTAGGAATGCATTGTACAACATTTGATGCAGACACGTTCTTGTTTTCTACAAAAGCCTCCATGCTACGCAAAACACATGCGTTAACATTAAGGTGCATATCAACTATCCTTAAAATTTAGAAACAATGAAAAATCCTAAAGGACATTAGATTAGCCTTCCAATGCATTAAATTTGAAACATATGTGATTTACACCATGTGATTGATCACGATAAGATTTACTACAACAAGCATCACTTGGAGTGAGGCTCCAATTTGTTTATCCCACATGCAGGACTCAAGTGGATCCTTCACTAAATCATCACATACAGGTAATCTAAGCAAATTCACATGGCTTCCTAGTAGGGCAGAGATTAGAGTTATTGTCACAATGGATGTATTCATTTGAATATCCCTATGAATACATCCCTCATGATGTGAAACCCTTATCTTAGTCTCTTGTCTTTGTTCACAACCCATGGAAAAATTCAAAGTTCTCTATAATTTTACCCACCTCACAAATTGTAATGAGCAAAGTTGAGGATGGATATTTTAATGTACATAATGTTACAACAACCAATGAGTTGGGCTTTTAATTGGAATGAGGTTTTTTCCCTAGACAAAGAGGATCGATCACGATAAGATTTACTACAGCAAGCACCACTTGGAGTGAGGTTCCAATCTGTTTATCCCACATGCAAGACTCAAGTGGATCCTTCACTAACTCACATACATGTATTTCAAGCAAATTCACATGGCAAAGTAAATGATTGATCTATCTCTCAATAATAAAAGTCATAAATAAATAGTATTATCACTTAGCCCCTAGTGCGTTGAATGCTATAAGATGGACCCCTATAGTCCAAGGGTGCGCACTACACAATATCCTTCCCTAGAAAAGCACTACTTAATAATCCATGAAGAACATATGTATAGAAATTTGTAGTCCCTACATTAGAGGTCAAGAGATATGGCTCCACCTTGGTACCTATAGGGGTTGATAATATAACACATATCTTAAATTTAATATAGAAGATAATAAAATATACATAAATTTAAATCCCCATATTGTTGATATCTTGCACTCCATGTCTTAAAATGCATATCTTAATCTTAAAATGATTATTCTAACATAATGTACATCCTCACATTTTAAAGTGTGTGGGCATGTGTTCTCTATATAAATCCAACATTGAAAACTCCACTATTTCAAAAGCCGAGAGAGAGAGAGAGAGACACGCACATACAAACACAATGCTTGCCTATAAAACCAGATTATTACACAAACTCAAATCGACATACGAAAAAATTTGCATCCTACATGAGACCCTCTGTGTGAGAGAGAGAGAGAGAGAGAGAGAGAGAGAGAGAGAGAGAGAGAGAGAGAGAGAGAGAGAGAGAGAGAGAGAGAGAGAGAGAGAGAGAGAGAGAGAGAGAGAGAGAGAGAGAGAGAGAGAGAGAGAGAGAGAGAGAGAGAGAGAGAGAGAGAGAGAATTGAATCTTCCACTCCATGTACTAAAATCAGTGTAGAAGATAATAAAATAAACATAGATTTAAATCTCTATTGTTGATATCTTAAGATGTCTTAAAATGCATAAGTTAAAATGTTTATTCTGATCAATAAAACTCTCTCTCTCTCTCTCTCTCTCTCTCTCTCTCTCTCTCTCTCTTTAAAAAACTCAATAAAACTAATAATTAACAATCTCTCTCTCTCTCTCTCTCAACTAAAAACAACTAAAAAGTTAATTAATATATATAATTTTTATAAATATATATAGATATTTATAACAATAACAGTTATTATTAATCAACAATAACAATTACAAATATTAACTTAATAACTAACAATAACAATAACAATAATAACAACAAACATCCAACTATAATAACAAAATAACTAATCAAAATAAACAAATTAGCAATAACAATAACAATTATTAATAATTAACAATAATAATAAATATCAACTTAATAACTAACAATAACAACAATAATAATAACAACAAGCACAATATAATAATAATAAAATAATAATAGCTCATTGCAATGATAACTAATAACTCATAATTATTAATAAACCAATTAATTAACTAATAAAAATAACTATATATCTATAACTATACTTTAAAAAATAACTAATCAAAATCAATAATTAACATTGACATTAACATTAGCAATTAGAATTAATCAACAATAATAATTAATAATAACTTAATAAAAATAATAATAATAACAACAACAGGCACAATATAACAAGAATAAAATAATAATAACTCATCACAATGATAGTAATAACAACAATAATATAATAATAACTGTAACTAACTAACAAATACATACAATATAATAAAACTATACAAAAACAACTAATAACTTAACTAATAACCATCAACTAATAATTATCACTTAAATTAACTATGCTCTACTTAACAACTAACTAAGTAACAAAGACAATATAACTACATAAAAACAATTAATAACTAAAAATAATCAAATAAAATAATAATAATTGTTAAATTTATTAAATAGATTCAATAACAATAAAAGAAAAACAACTCAATTATTAAAATAAATTAATTAACACAATATAAGATTTAAATTAATTAATTTTAACAATAATCTATATCTATAACAATAATAACAAAAAAACTAATCAAAATCAACAATTAGCAATAACAATAACAACTAACATTAATATTAACAATTATAATTATATACAATAATATTATATATTATAACTATGATGATTATTATTATTGATAATTAACAATAACTTAACTAATAACCATCAACTAATAATTATCACTTAAATTAACTATGCTCTACTTAACAACTAACTAAGTAACAAATACAATATAACTACATAAAAACAATTAATAACTAACAATAATCGAATAAAATATAATTATGATTAAATTTATTAAATAGATTCAATAAAAATAAAATAAAAACTACTCAATTATTAAAATCAATTAATTAATACAATGTAAGATTTAAATTAATTAATTTTAACAATAATCTATATCTATAACAATAATAACAAAACAACTAATCAAAATCAATAATTAGCAATAACAATAACAACTAACATTAATATTAACAATTATAATTATTGTTATAGTTATAGATTATAGATAGATATAACAATAATAATTGTTAATATTAATCTTAGTTGTTATTGTTAATATAATGTAATATGTAATATATTAATATTAATTATATATAGTTAACAATTATAATTATAATATTGTTATTATTATTGTTAGCAATATAAAATATAATGTAATATGTAATATATATAACAACAACAACAATAATAATAATATTATACCTATATTCATTATTCTATATCTGTATTTGTATCTGTCTCTATCTATAATCTATAACTATAACAATAATATAAGAATAATAATAATTTATCAATATTAATATTAATATATATAATATTATATAATGCAATATGTAATGTAATAAATAACAACAATAATAAAATAACAACAACAACAAACACAATATAATAATAATAACAAAACACAGATAATAATAACAATAAGAAACCAATATATTATAATACAATATAATAATAATAAAATAACAATAACAATATCATTAGTAATTAGTAATGATAGATTAATAATAATAATATATAAGCCACCATTAACTAAACTATTAATTAACATTAATATTAACAATAACCGCAGCATTAACATTAATGTTAATACTAACATTAACATTGATACTAACATTAATATCAACATTAACATTAATATTAATACTAACATTAACTTCGAATATTAATGTCAGAGAGAGAGAGAGAGAGAGAGAGAGAGAGAGAGAGAGAGAGAGAGAGAGAGAGAGAGAGAGAGAGAGAGAGAGAGAGAGAGAGAGAGAGAGAGAGAGAGAGAGAGAGAGAGAGAGAGAGAGAGATGCACCTTCTCAAGCTCCTACATGCTCGAAGCTCCTCAACCTCCTTCTCCAAGTGAAAACATGCTCTAAGCTTCCACCTGCATGTGCATGCCCCAAGCTCCCCTCGAACAAATATGAGATCAATCTCATAAGTCAAAAAATAGATGAAGAATCTAATCATGAGAGAGAGAGGACATGGGGCATTAAAGCCACCTCAACCCCTCAACGATGTATGCATGTAATTTGAATTCAAAATGGAGGTTTGGGAAGAACAATAGGCTTGGGGTTAAAATGGAGGTTCGGGAGATAACCGAACCTCCAGCCAAAATAAGAAAGGAGAAGAGATATACTTTTTTTAAATTAATACAAATAGCCTGTTGAGAGAGAGAGAGAGAGAGAGAGAGGGGGGGGGGGGCAAGGGATGATAAAAATATGGACGAGAAAAAGTAAAGGAGAGAAAATTGATGGAAGGGAGAGAGAGTATAGCTTACAAATGCTTATGAAAGACACACACAACATGCACACTTATCAAACACAAATACATGCATGTACACTAGCATGAATGCAAACACATACATGGATACACACATGTGCAAATGCATGCACACGTACATCAATATGTGTATGCACATACAAAGATGGCGACACAACATACACATACACATGCAGAATTGCATAAAAGATAAATTGAGAGAGAGAAAGAGAGAGAGAGAGCTCTTTGTGGCTAGTGTTCTATGTATGTAGTTCGAGGCGTGATCCATACAAATGAAAGGGACATGGAAAGAGTTAGATACCATAGGAAAAATCGAGTATCCTATAAATTTTGAGTCTTGATTTCAATCCATACAATTCATTCACAGATACATTAAAATGTGCTGCTTATTGTAATTTGGAGTGATGGGGAGGCTGTCATGGCCCTTGGGCCCTCCGGAGCCTATGAAGTGGCTGCTTCTAGACGAGACCGGGTGACTTTTGTCTATATCACAAAGGGAAGGAGGGGTAGCTTCCAAAGTTCCCATGTGCTTTTGACTGTCCTAAGAACCTGAAAACTCAAGGGAGCCGCCGCGCGATTCAAACCGGAAGGCAAACGTTTCAAAGAGAAGCCCAAGCGAAGGTGTAAGACTTTTTGAAACGACAGGAGCCTGCAAGGAATAAGGCATGCTCTCTTATGAGCCCATTTTGGGCGGGGGGGGATTCATTCAATTAAGAAAACATAATTTTACCACTCAAAATTAATTTAGAAATTCAAACAAGTGAGCAAAAACGCCTTGCACAGACGAAAGCATAAATTAACCTACCTGGTATTAATTAAAGAAAAAAAAAAGAAGAACAGACACCTTTCGCACACTACTACGCGCTTCAACAGGCCGGTCAAAGCACAACTCGTTTCCTCTGTTGTGTGTGCGTGTGCGTGTGTGTCTCACAACGATGGAGCTTCCTCCATTGCCTTGATCTTTCTCTTTTCCAGCAGGAAGCTCGGTAGATTTAAGGGCTTCTGCATAGCCTTAGCCTTTGTCTCGTCAAGCAGGAAGTCGGCACATGCCCGGTCAAGCAGGAATTCCGCACGATTAGCAGCATCCATCAAAGGAGCTTGCGTTTCTTACAGCATCCATCAAAGGAGCTTGCGTTTCTTACATTCAGTTGATCTCCATCACAGAACTTTCACCACAGTCTTTGCAGCAGTTCTACCATTGCTCCTTCATCAAATCCAGCCAAATTGGGGTACAAACCATTCTGAGAGAAGCAGTTGAGCCATTGCTGCTGCATCAAATCCAGCCATTGGGGTCACATCATTCTGACAAAAGTAACTTCCTCGGTTGAGCCTTATCAAATCCAGCCATTGGGGGTACATCATTCTGAGAGAAGCAATTTCCTCAGTTGAGACCATTGCTGCTGCATCAAATCCAGCCATTTGAAACAATATCACTGTGGGAAATACGATCACCATCAAGAGGCACAATTTGTTTAAGCAGAGGTTCACATCCTTTCAATGGGCTCCGAGGAGAGAGCCAAGGAGAAGAAAAGAAAGCGGATCAGGCTCAGCAAGATCTACTCATACTCATGTGTCAGACCTACCGTTGATGAAGGAGATGCCATTGTGCCCATTGGAGGGCCCGGCTTTTCCCGGGTCGTCTTTTGCAATCAGGCAGAGAGGCACAGAAAGAAGCCGTTCAAGTACCGTTCCAACTACGTTTCCACCACAAAGTACAACATTCTCACCTTCATACCCAAGGCACTGTTTGAACAGTTCCGTCGAGTTGCGAATCTGTACTTCCTGTTCGCAGCCGGGCTTGCCCTCACACCACTGACCCCTTTCTCACCAGCCTCTCTCATCGCACCCCTGATTTTTGTGGTGGGAGTCAGTATGTTAAAGGAGGCAGTCGAAGATTGGCGACGCTTCTTGCAGGTTTATTTACAAACTAAAGAGCTGTTCTGTTTATCATGTCCTCTGTGATTCGATGCTGTTCTCTGACTGGAGATCCGTTGAGAGTTGGCAAATGCATTATCACTTCACCATATTCACCTTGTGTGGTCTCACTTGTAGCTTGTGAGTTGTTGCAGTGCGACCCTATCAGGTTTCTACTAATCAGAAGAAAATGTTGGTCCCATCAAGATGTCACAGAAGTCTTCATTTGCATGTTTTGTTAAAGTTATCACATAATAATGCTACATGATGTTTAGAAAGGTCGGAAAGGTCAATGTGCATTCATTAATGCATGTGTACAACTGTTGGGGTCCATTCTGGTGCCAAAACATATGATGACAGATCCAGGTGCAGATTCTGCGACACATCTAGTCTTTGTCCATTTTTCAAAATTCATCTATTTTGCCTGCCACCATACAAATACGTGTAGCATTGCCAGTATATTTGGGAAATAGTTTTACCACTCCGCACAGACATCTTTTGAATGCTTGAGTTGTTGGCATTGCGTGGCTGGTTCTCATTGTGATGTGGACTTGTTACACGGAGATCTATTGGTTCCATTTGTGGACATTGCATTAAACATCACTTGCAGTAAGAGCACCTTTATTTAAGATTGTGCACTAAAGGTCAGCCTTAAAATCATCACTGACTTTTGCATTTGCAGGATAGGGAAGTGAATGGCCGCAAAGTGAAGGTGCATGTCAGCAGTGGGAAATTTAATGATACAGAGTGGCAAAAAATAAGGGTTGGAGATGTTGTTCGTGTTGAAAAAGATCAGTTTTTCCCAGCAGATCTTCTTATGCTGTCATCAAGCTATCCAGATGGTGTGTGTTATGTGGAAACCATGAATCTGGATGGAGAAACCAACTTGAAGCTCAAGAAGACTGTTGAAGTCACTCTTGAGCTGGATGGTGAGGAAGAATTTGGGGGATTTTCAGGACTTGTCCGGTGCGAGGACCCTAATCCTCATCTGTACAACTTTGTGGGCAATTTAGAGTATGATGGATCAGTTTTACCACTAGGGCCTCAGCAAATTCTTCTTAGAGATTCCAAGCTCAGGAATACACAGTATATTTATGGAGTTGTGATTTTTAGCGGGCATGATACGAAGGTCATGCAAAATGCCACAGAGCCTCCGTCAAAGAGGAGTCGGATTGAGCGGAAGATGGATTCCATCATCTACTTGCTGTTCGCTGTGCTTGTATCCATATCCATTATTGGCTCAATTGTGTTTGGTGTTCGGACTAGTCATGACATGCCGAGCTGGTGGTATCTGAGACCTGATGATCCCACTGATTACTTTGATCCAGAGAAACCCTTCTTGGCAGCCTTTTTGCAGCTCTTGACAGCACTTATCCTCTATGGCTACCTCATTCCAATTTCTCTGTATGTGTCAATAGAGGTGGTGAAAGTGTTGCAAGCAAGGTTTATCAACCAAGATCTTCACATGTACCATGATGAGACTGACAAGCCTGCCCATGCAAGAACTTCAAACTTGAACGAGGAACTTGGTCAAGTAGATACAGTCTTATCGGATAAGACTGGCACTCTCACTTGTAATCAGATGGAATTTTTGAAGTGCTCTATTGCAGGCACATCGTATGGCATGGGTATTACAGAAGTGGAGAGAGCTACTGCCAAGAGAATGCAAAAAAGTGGGCAAGATTTGAAGGACACGTCTATGTCCATAGAAATGCCAATGGATGACAGTACCGCAATTGAAATGGTTGAAAAGCCTCATGTCAAGGGATTCAATTTTGATGATGCACGCCTGATGAATGGGAATTGGGTTTTAGAACCTCAAGCAGAAGAGATCCAGATGTTTTTTCGTATTTTGGCTGTCTGTCAGACTGCAATACCTGAAGAAGAGGAGGATGGCAGTATCCACTACGAAGCAGAGTCGCCTGATGAAGGAGCTTTTGTTGTTGCAGCGAGGGAGTTTGGGTTTGAATTCTTCAAAAGGACCCAAACGAGTGTGCATCTAAGGGAAATGCATACATCTGGAAAAATTGTTGAACGGTGAGCATCAGCCTCTCGTACTTCAAATACTTGCACAGATCACCTTTTGCATAATGTTTTAAAGTTACTGTCCTAACTTAGCTTACATATGTGTGTCTGTTTCATTAACAGTGAGTACAAAGTGCTGAATTTGCTGGAATTCAACAGCACAAGAAAGCGAATGTCTGTGGTTATCAAAGACGAGGATGACCGGATCTTCGTCTTTTGTAAGGGGGCAGACAGGTGTGTTGCAAGTCTCTTACTTCTCCTTTCAATTACTTTTGCTTTATGTAAGGCATGTTTCGGAATTGCTTACATTGAACTTTATGTTTGCTTGCAGTGTAATATTTGACAGGTTAAGCAAGACTGGACGAGAATATCAGGGTTCAACAACCATTCATCTAGCCAAGTATGGTGATGCAGGACTTAGGACATTGGCCCTTGCATACCGGAAACTTGATGAATCAACATACAAAGAGTGGAATGAGGTATTTTTGAAGGCTAAGACATCCATTGGTGCAGACAGGGATTCCAAGCTAGATGAAGCCTCCGACATGATTGAAAGGGAGTTGACTCTTGTTGGAGCCACAGCTGTAGAAGACAAGTTACAGAAAGGGGTAAGTACTGTACCAGCCGTATTTCTTTCATTTCTATGGATGGTGACTTCCTAAAAGTGTCAAGCTTGATTGTGTTGTAGATGTCTGTGCTTTCAAGAGGAGGATGTTAATGTATCATGCATTCCCTTGGCAGGTCCCAGAGTGCATAGACAAGCTTGCTCTTGCTGGTCTTAAAATTTGGGTTCTAACAGGTGACAAGCTAGAAACAGCTATCAACATTGGGTATGTTCTTGAAGCAGTGTCTTTGTACACGGAAAAGTTAAATCAGAAATTTTTGTGCTCTGTTTGGAGCTGCTTCTAATGCTTTACTTTTCTTGTCACAGTTTTGCTTGTAGCTTACTCAGGCAAGACATGAAACAAATTCTTGTAACATTGGACTCTGCAACTGTGAAGGCAGCTGAAGATTTCAATGACAAGGAAACAGCTGAGAAGGTGTGTCTATTTCTTAATAAGTCTGTCTTAATGATTGCCTTAAGCTGAAACAGAGAAGCTGAATGCTTTACTATGTTTACAGCTTTATCGGGAAAGCATTTTGAAGCAACTTACTGTTGGACATCAGCAAATAAGTCTAGACTCAGAATTTGATATTGCTTTTGCACTTATAATCGATGGCAAAGCATTGGGCTATGCTTTAGAAGATGCATTGAAAGAAAAGTTTCTGCAGCTAGCTGTTGAATGTGCTTCAGTTATATGTTGTCGAGTCTCACCCAAGCAAAAAGCCCTGGTATTATTCCTCTTTTCCTCTTTGCTAAGGGTTCTTCTGCTAGTTTGATATGCACATAGGCTCAAGAAATGTAATGTATTTTTGGTGTTGTGGTAGGTTACTAGACTGGTGAAAGAAGGAAAGGGCAAAACCACTTTGGCCATAGGAGATGGTGCAAATGATGTGGGTATGATCCAGGAGGCAGACATTGGTGTTGGTATCAGTGGGGTTGAAGGGATGCAGGTGAGATCTAAAACCTTGCAGCCGCATATTTTGGACCAAACCTAGGAAATATGTACCATTTCACAGGTGGATGTGGGATGTTTTGCAGGCGGTGATGGCAAGCGATTTTTCAATTGCACAGTTTCGTTTTTTAGAACGCCTGCTGATTGTGCATGGCCATTGGTGCTACAAGCGAATTGCGACCATGGTACTTAACACTACTTTTCTGTTTTAGCTGGAAAGATGATTTTATGTGCTTTGTAAAACTTTTGACAATACTTGCTGTTGCAGGTTTGTTATTTTTTCTACAAGAATATCGTGTTTGGATTGACATTATTCTATTTTCAAGCGTATTCCAACTTCTCCGGGCAATCACTTTACAATGACTGGTTCTCGACTTTTTTCAATGTCCTCTTCACATCCCTTCCAGTTCTTGCCTTGGGTGTATTTGAGCAGGATGTTGAAGCACATGTCTGCCTTGCGGTATGAGAACTTCTCTTAACTTGTCAAGCTCACTTGAAACTTTCTCTGCTCAAGGGATTTCTGTTTAACTGCTATGCCAATCCTGATGCTAGTGTTAATTTCTCGGAAATTTTACTTTCACAGTTTCCTAGCATATATCAACAAGGTCCCAAGAACATGTTTTTCAGCTGGGCTCGCATCCAGGCTTGGATGGCCAATGGTGTATACAGTTCTGTATTATCCTTTTTCCTCACTATTGGCATTTTCCAATATCAAGCTTTCAGAAAAGGTGGTGAAGTTGCAGGATTTGAGGCTCTTGGGGCTACTATGTATACTGTAATCATATGGGTGGTTAATTGTCAGATTGCCCTTGCCACAAGTCACTTCACGTGGATTCAGCATGCTTCCATCTGGGGTAGCATTGCTCTGTGGTACTTATTCCTCCTCGTCTACGGCTTTGTGACTCCAGTTTTATCAACCACTGCATATTATGTTCTAGTAGAAGCCTTGGTGCCAGCTTCACTCTTCTGGTTGACAACCTTTGTGGTGACACTAGCCTGCATATTTCCATACTTTGTGTTTTCTGTGTTTCAACGACGCTTTTGGCCAATGGACCATCACATTATTCAGGAAATGAAATATCTGGGAAAAGATATAGAGGATCCTGATATGTGGTCTGAAGAAAAGAAAAAGGCTGTTGAGAAAGCTAAGATTGGCTTCACAGCGAGAGTTGAGGCAAAGATTAGGCAGGTCAAGGAAAAGTTCCAAAGTCGCACATCACCGTTAAGATACCTCAAGTAACAGCTGTCAATGTGAACCACGGAAATACTGTCTCAGAATCTCCACCCTTACTCTATACACATAGGCAAGGAGGAGGCAACTCTAATCATCAAGAAACAAGTGCCTGCCCTAATGGTGATGATCTAACAAACGTATGCCCTGTTTCTGTAAAAGCAAAATCAGGTTCAGAGTCTATGATTGACTCTGCTTTAAATTGTTACAAACAAGGAAGCATCATATGCCTGTACAGCTGTCATTTTCGGACAACAGTTACACATTCAGCTCCCTTTTATGTACGAGCTGGCATTGTGTCAGCAGTTACAACAAATTCGATATGTAAACAGTAGATAGATCATTCTTTTTGTACATATGGAGACACCTACATTTTTTCATCTGTGCCAGACACACTGGACAGATACTTATGGCATTAGAACAACACCGCTACTCAAGTTTTGGTTGGAAGAGGACATCCGAGGTTTACTTGCCACACTAAGGATTACTTTTCTGAAGAGTCCGAAAGCTGGATGACAATCACCAAAAGGAAAGCCTCCTACTTAGCCAAGACGCCTGCGGAGCAGATAGTTGGTGTACCTGCTTAGCATTCAACTGTAACATATGAAGGCATGAGGGAAGATTTTCTCAGCATGACTGATGCTTGTTAGGGATGCAGAGCCCAGTCCTTGCAAGACGAGCGCTCTTCGATTTACTGACTCCAAAATCAGCAGCGGGTCACAATAGGTCTTGACAGCTGTATTTGGTGATCTAAGGCTAAATGTTCTTGAGCATTGTTCTCAAACTGCATCAGGTCAAGCTCTTAGCTGAACCTCATACACATCAATATTATACTTGTCATCTAGTTTTTTCTTTCCCGTGCTTCACTTCAGAGCCTTGATTATCAAGGGGGACTGTAAAGACTTCTTATTCGACTAATTCAACATACATTCCATTTTTGGTTAAATAATCCAAATACTTTGGAATTTCTTATCTTAATGCTTTGTTGGCATTCAAATGTTTAGTAAGACATAAATTCCACATTGCTTGGGCTTAAATGTGACATCAATGAATATGAGGTAGTGAGTTCTCATTTCCTTCTGATTTGGGGAATTCACATCTTAACCAGTTCTTTAGTTGATTTATTTGACTTTGCATTTTGGTGCTTTTATTTACAGTCAAGGGGGTTATCTTGTTATGCTGCTTCGTCGATGATTAAATCTACCATTATTATGCAATACTGGATCTGGCTAAAGTAAAATATCAACTATCAAGGTTCTCTCTCATCTTGTAAAGAAACCCTGCAAATATGGGTGACATAGAATTCTCACTATTGAGGTCAGACTATAGAAAGCCTCCCCTGATCCTACTCCCAAATCACTCATACATGTGTCTGTCAGGTTTGGTGTCAGTACTAAAGCTTCAAGTTGTTCATTAAGTATGATCCTATCCCTGCATGTACCTGTTTTTTCATCACAAGGAAGGGGGGAGATGCTTACACGAGCATGCCAACCCGGCAGGCAAGTTGCAACTAAAAAAGCAAGAACTCCATGTTGCTCTGTGTCAAATCAAACCTTGACAAAGCTTCTCCTTTTGCCTGCATATGGATAGGACAGAATATCAGATTCATCAATATATCAAACTGCAAGTTTGATATTGTGAGTCTACGGCACTTGAGCTTTGGCTTGGACCTCTGCTGGAAGCAGAAATATGAGAAAGGCAACCACAAAAGATGCACTTATGAACTTAGTGGGAAAATGTAGGTCAAGTTCTTTCCAAACAATTAAACAAGTCCATGGCAAGGCAAAAATTGTATCTGGGCATGACAAATGGTTTTATTTGACAGGACATCTTGCTCTAACCACTATGAAATGGATCTGATCCTCTCTGGTCACCCAGGGCTCATTTAGGAGCAGAAGAAGAGTTGTGATCTTTGTCTGATATCATGCGAGTTACTGGTCTGTAGGGCTTGCCATACCATTGCTGCCACCACACATGCTTCCCTTTCAAGGTGAAATGCACCTTAACACAGCTTTTCCTCACGACTGTGCTAAGGACCAAACCATCAAATTGCTGCAAAAAGAGAATGAATGTGATGTGAGAAGGTTCAATTTCAGGGTGTTAATTGAGGACCCTCTTTGATTGAGCTGTTGAGTACGTGGGCCAATAAATTGATGGTCCCAAAAGAGTTGCATTTTAAGAGGGCAAGCAAGAGCCATTAAATTTTCTCAAGCTTCCTGACGAAGGTTCAAATGCTACTGTGCAGGCTTGGCTCTGAAAATTTTCACTCCTGTGCGTCCTTCAGGCTCCCACAAAACTGTAATACTATTACAATGAAAGCCCACGTTTGTGATCCCTAAGTGTTGAAATGGAGATTTTGTTTTCTTGGTGGGAGCTTGGCCTTGGAGTAGCGAATCGAACAAGCCATCAATTGTGCAAAACAGTGGGGAATCATCGAAGCACACAGCGATCCATTTTTGCTGCAAATCTGCATTGGAATCCTGCACCTCAGCTTCTGTTTTGGTGCTAGCTTGGCATTGCCATGATCACATTCTCTTATTTCATACTTGGATGCTGTTGAGCAAGTAAAATGCAAGGCCTCAATTAAGAGAATATTATCTTGCATTTCAACCTAATTAGCTGCACAAAAATAGCCCCAAAAAGAGTGTCTATGGAAAATATATTTCATTAGAGTGACAGTAGGACAAATGCCCAAAAATCTCCTTCAAAAAGGCATGTGGGCATCCATTCTCTGACCCCCATTCCCACAGTCAGTGTGCACTTTAATCACTTGCGTCTTCATCATTGCCCTTGTCAGCTACTGGCCATCTGCTAGTGGTTCTGCCCAGGTGCTGCTGCCTATGTGCTCATGGTTCTGCCCTTCATAGTAGTCACAAGTTTTGGACACAGCAAGTCTATAGGAAATGAGTTTCAAAGAAGTTTAAGTTTCCTACAGTACTAATTTTTAGGAAATGTCAAAAGAACATTTCTCATACATATTAAAACAGTATGGTTCATAGAGCTTGTATACATGAAGTATTCGAATAGTATAGTCTATATTATATAGTGTAGTTAAAAGGGTAGTGGCCACATTACTACTTACGATGATCAAGGGAAAAATATTTAAAAGGAAACTCATGAATATCAAAGATCAAGTTCAAGCAAAGGCATGTCGCATGTGTAATAAAAGTGGCAAACATTCTAGTAAAACTGTCAAACAAGACCCATGGACCTTGCCAAACTGTTCATATGTAGATGGAAAGTATTAAAAAGTCACTCTTGAATCCTAGAAAATATATCACGACTTGCCCTCCACATCCTCCTCAATCTCCTTATCCTCACTCACACTACTACAAGTGGAGGTCTTATAGTAAAAAAAGTATTTATTGAGAGGGAGGGAGGGAGGGAGGGAGAGGTCACGAGATATCACAATGCCAAAGGTGCCTTGCAATTGACGTTATTTCTAAGGAAAAGATGAGAAATGCTTCATGACGTTTTTCGGACTCTTAAAGTTTATGAATGATAGGAAACACCTTTAATTTGTATGAAACATTTGTTACAAGTTTTCATATATTTAGAGACACAGTTTCCATGCAACTGGTTGCTGCCCCAACACTCCACAACTACCAATGTGATTTGAAGCCACACCTGTCGCTGCATTTGCTCATGCGGCTCTCGCCCTACTGCTGTTGGTTATCCTCAGGAGGCACTACATTTTCCATCGTTCTAATCTCTGACACTATTGGGTTCCAACATCCAACCTGCTGCCCTGCCATCTTCAGCCCTCTGCATTGGATTTCTTCTCCAACATTGGTGGCTTGCTGCACTCGGGACTCGTTCTTGGAAACAACTCTCTTCATCGAGCCACTCCCATGAGAGAGAGTGGCTGTTGGACAGTCTCACTTCACTCAACGACAGACAATGGTTCTTGGATAGTCTCTCACTCCACTCCACGAGAGACAATGGTGTTACTGGATAGTCTCCCCTCCTTGAGCTCCTACATCTATAATTGGTCCCTCATGATGCATTGCCTTTTGTTTCATTTGGGGATGTTCTTGCTGCCACTCATTCACATATCCCTCTCATCTCTCTCTTATCACATATGCATTTTGATTCTCTCTCTCATGCTATTAGCAGCTAAGGATTAGGCTTCACTCATACACCTTCAACCTTAGATTATTCCTTCTTTTTCTAGCATATTGGGTTTAGGCTCTTTTTCTCATTTCTCTGAGACCTTAGCTTAAATCATTCTCATATTAGTGTTAGGCCTTTTTTAGGCTATCCTCCTCTTCTCCCTTAGGTGCATGCCACTCTACACCTTGGTACTCTATAGCCAAGAATGCTACCCAGACACATTGGACCTCCCATCTCTAATAATAACCATGTTACATGTAGAAGTGCAAATAGAGGACATGCCACAACAGTTCCACCTAATCTACCTACGACTGAGCACACGTACTTATCATGGCATGGCTGTGTTTGATATCCCCCTCACGTCTCCTAGATCTCTACCTTCAGCTGCTCAGATGCATATCCATCCCATTCTTTTAGTGCATCTATCCACACTGCTTCTGTCACTTAGATACATGGATATCCATTCTGTGCTTATAGGGTACCCTATTCCCCTCCTTGGGTTACCCACTCCCGATCGCTAGTCAATCCAGTCATGTCATGGCCACCGTGCATACCTCACTGATGTATGGTTGGCACTTTCGGGCCAATCCCTTAATGTACTCCATTCCCCATCCCTACTCTCCCTGTCCTTAGTGCTCACACCCTCGTTGCCATGTCCAAGCATGCTTCTAGTGATAACACTTGTTTTAATGGACTACACTATGCAACTTGGCTGAACCTTATGAAATAGAGCATTATCAATGATAGCAGTGCTCTCATGTGGGTTATTGCTGTAGGCTTAGGAGTCCCGATCCAAGCCGTTCAAAGGGTTGAGGCAGTGGAGAAAGATACTCGAAAGGAGAGAAGTAGCTCTTCCACAGTAAGTAAAAGAGGTATGTATCGGCTTGGAGAGAAGGCCACAATACTAGCAAAAGGAAGGAGAAGATGCTAATTCTGGTGAGCGAGCAGATGTGTTGCGGAGGCACGGGAGTGACTATAATGACAAAGAGAAACGAAGGTGCTATTCTCCTAAGTTTCCAAATGCATGGGCCCTTGGTATCACGAAGACTTACCTATTGCAACCCTTAGGCTTGACATGCGCAATGGAAGAGAACCACAAACATGAAGAGAAAGAGAGAGAAAGGTAGGAAGAGAGGAAGAAAAGAAAATTGCATTGAAGAATGCTGAATACAAAGGAGTGGATTGATGAGTCCTTGCATGCAACCCAAGGTGTTAGTGAGGGCACCGGATCAAGTTGAAAGGATGAGTTGATAGTGGTATCAATGGTGACAGAGATAGAAAATATTTAGCTTGCAATCCATGCTAGAGATGAAGAAGATTGCAACCACTTGATCGAGCACCTGTGAAGCAGAGGACTAGATGAATAATCAGCTAGCTAGGTACAACTATAAATAGCCTAATATGCTAGAAACTTGCCAACTAGTAATAAATAAGGCCATAATTGCTATTTGACCTGCATAAAATCAAAGCACATGATAGACATGTCAAAGCTCCTAATGTCCCCAGCTTGAGACTCGAAGGCAGGAGACGACATTGCATGACAAACATGATCGCTAACACCCCCCTTAAATCTTGGATGGGGTGGAAGAGCAAAGAAGAGGTAGATTCGAGGGAGATAGAAAGAGTGCCAATGCCGATGAAGTCCATGGATGTAGACCGTTGATGAAGAAGCTCCTCAGGATCCTGGGAATCCCCCTATGAAACGCTAGGATCCAAGAAATCCATAGCCACATCACCAAGATCGTCCCTCTTAAAGGGATGGGGGGTACGAGGGAATCACTAGATGAGAGGGTGGGGGATGGGAAAGAACTTATGGAATATATGGTGCACAAGCGAGAACAAGTGTAGCATTATACAACTGCCTTAGATGACTTGCATAAGAGAAGGGGAATGGACCCTGTAGAGCCTGCTCTCATGCGAACTTGTTGCTAAAACAACTCCTAAGGAAGAATCCTCAATAAATATGGCTTGCTTGGTGAAGACAACCTCGATACTGAGTCTATAAGGCCATAAATAGAGAGGAGTGGGAAGGCCCAAGTCTAGAACATGTAGGACTTTCAAAATGGAGTGTGAGGAATGGTCTGGCAATAACCATAAAGTACAGTTGCACTAATAGGCATTGAACGAATACCACCAATAGTGACAAAATCCTCAAATGGATGAAGATCCTATAGCATATCTCCTCATGGAGTCGTATGACTCGAAGCACCACTATCAATGAGCCAAGGGCTCTTTGGAGATGAGTCAACCACAGAAGATGAAACCAACCTTTCTTCCATGGATGGGTGGTAAATCCCTAATTATAATTTAATTACAACAGTAAACAATAAATGCAAATCTAAAAATACAAATTTACCTATTGATCTTAAACAATGCACACTCGATTGGCCCCAAAATTGATGCCCCTTTCGGTATTTCTTTAGCTTTATTGAAGAAGAATTTGTTTTGTAATGGGATTCTCCTGATCCCCTTCTCAATCCAAACTCCCCTTGCTATCCAAAGCGACCATCAAGTGTTCAATTTGATTTGCCCCTTGATTTGGGCACTTAATTGGCCTTCATCCACTTCATAGATGATGGAGATTCCCCAAATTCAATGGCTGGCTAGTCATGCACCTAAATTTAGTTGAAATTCACATTCAACCCTAAAAAATCCAAGTCTTGGAGCTTCCAATTTTTGGCACGCTTCCCTGAGGTTGCTGCTAAACCCTAATTTCTGCTATGAATTAGGTTTTATAGTAGAGAAAATTGCAATTTCTCGGCCTCCAAGGGTCCAAATGTTGAGATCCTCGAAGCAAGGATGTAAAATGACTGGGAGATGAGAGAGAAAGCTGTAGAGAGAAAATTCAGAGTTTTATTGCAAAGAATGACTGAAAATTAGTCAAATGCAAACTATCCTGCAAGAGCCACATTAAATGCTATCGCCTACAGTTGAGACATTCAAATTAGCTGTCACCTTGTACCTGGATACAATCGTCCAGTTGTGGAGGGTCTGAATCTACAATCGCCTCCTCAAAACTCACATGTGGCTAGCTACAACGGGTTGAAAGTAGGCCGGCCATGGTTGCTCACATCTCGCCCATATTTATTGCTACATCAATAATGATCTCATTTATCCTCTTCTTCAGCCTTTTACCAGCCTGTATGGACAAGTTTGCCAAGTTGCAGCCTTCCCAAATGGTTTTTCCAACGTTATCCATCATTAAATATTAATTTTTATCCTTTAATTTTTGAAAATTAATCTAATAATTATTTCGGTGCCTAGAAAAATAATCTAACTGGCCAATAATTAAATTGGCTAGACATCTTCCACTCCTGAGTCTCTCTGTGCCATCTTCGACCATTAGATCGACATTAGGTACCATTAAATGCCACATCTCTAGTGTCACCAAATTGACACTTATGGCCACATGAATGACCTAGGCCAGCAATCGACACCAGATACCACCAAGTACTTGTGCAACATAACTTATAGCAACTTTTGCCTTTGACATCCTGTGATTTTCGTGGGTCCCATGCTTGTAAATTTACTCTAACCCCAGTTGTACCTCACATGTGCAACATTTACTTAATCATGTGATTAAAAATTAATCCACATGTTAAGTGAGGTTTCAAAAATATATGTCCTCATGACAAAAGAAGTCTCCTCTAACACATGGATATGAAAGAACACAGAATCGTGGGTAATAGTTAGTGTAGAGGTAGAGGAAGGCCTAAATGATGTAGTTCCATTGTTTACTCTCGGACGAAGGTGAGGGTGCTTCTTCCAACACCTCTCCTCAGGATGTGTACCCGTCCCATAGTGTGGGTATCGAAACTTCTCTGAATCTATGTTAGATCTTGAAGAACATTCTCGTGTCTCCTTATTGGGTTTTACTTTTTTTGTCTCCTTCTTTCCTCCCCCCCCTCCTCTAATACCTATAGTAAAAGCTTTTCTGGAGCTGGATCCACTAGCTACCTCTTTCAGATGCTCATCATGCTCCAAGACAACCGGGGCAAGCTCCTCACATAGAAGAGTCCATTAGCAGGAGTTTGAGGTCACTTTTTGGCCTTTTAGCATGTAGAGAGTGTGTGAACTCCACCAATAAGGAGAAGGCTTCCTTGACGGAACTTTTTTTTCCAAAAATCTTTTTTGTATTCTCGAAAAGTAAATTTTACATTTTCTATATTGTTAGTTTTGTTGAAATGAGTAGAGTATTTATCACTTTCCAATAGTAAAGTAGAGTACTACCATTTTCCAATAGTAATGTTTTGCCGTCATATTTCAACCGTTTCCCTTACCAAGGGGAAAAAGGGTGGTGAAAGTCTCTCCTTGTTTGAAATATTTTAGTACTCAATGCTCATTCCCTCTCTCTTGCCTCTGCCTCTAGTCTCTACACCCTTCGGAGTTTCTTTTTGCTTTTTGCAAGTCGATGTCCTCCATCTTCCTACTCCATGGAGGCATCTTTTTGGTGCAGAAGACCTAGTACTTCCATCAAGTTCATAGTCACTTTCAATACGCTCGATGAGCAGGATAGGTGGGTTGCCTTGACCATAACAAAGGGAAGTTGGACAATCATGTAGCAAAGAAAGCAGAAGAGATCTTCATCAACTAACCCTTTTTTATCATGTTGGAAGGGTAGGTAATAGATTTTAGGCTTGGTGGCTCCAAGAAGACAATCAAAGAAGTGCACATGCAGCACATTTTCATGCATAAGGAGCTTCAACTTGAGTCCACTGCCTCCAATCTCCCTCTCTATATACCCAACTGTTGGTGCATTTTGGTTGCATTTACTTTTTGGTATGAATGAAGGTCCATATTTCTTATTCACCTTGTAATTGACAAGACCATTGATGTTAACAGACTTGTATCCATCAAGTGCCCAGAAGTGGCAGCTAGTAGAATGTGTGGTAGATGTTCTGGATGTCATCCACCACTCTATTTGGCGAAGAGCTTTACAAGGGGAGGACCAAAGCGACATTGGCTAGAGGGGCATATTCTTTTACGACATATACCAACTTTCATTAATGGGCAATGGGGAGCCTTGTATAGAGCATTCTCCTTCTAAATTTCAAGAGTAGGGAGTGGCCGTTAGTAGATTCTAGAATACGCGAGAGTTACAAGTGTAAAATATTTCACGAGCTATAAAGCCTAAAGCCCAACATTTCAAGTAGTGAAAGAAAAATATTCACTTTTATGCATATAGCCTCTTTTGTGGATTTCTTCTCTAGCACTAAAGTTCGGACCTCATGTTGTGACCAAAAATAGACCCGACACTGGCTCTAGGACTCTAGCCAATCCTCTTATACTCACCCAAACAACTCCACAGTATCATGGCGGCTAGGAGCATATAGACACTATGAACTAATTTATCTAAATAATGTGTGTGTAGATACAATCTCTAGATTGTAGTCCACATAATGCCCTTCCAAACTCCAAGCAAAGGGAGTACCCAAACATCTAGGTGTCTAGCACCTTGTAACACAAACAAAGGGAGCACCCCCCAACTTATCAATGTGGCCCCACTATGGCTCTCCTACACCCTAGGGATTAGCCCCAGGATGTGCCATCTCAACATATAATACATACACACAAAGTCCAATCTTCATAATATTTATTCCAGGAGATAGTGTATTCCTCACCAAATTATTCCTTGAGAAAATGATTATACTAAACCTACAGCATAGGGAGTCTCACACATTGTGGATTAATAGTTTGAAACCAAGTGTTATGCATCCAGGAGATAGTTCTCTTTATACCATGTCGATGTAATGCAATGCAAAGTGGATGACTTTGAGTATACAAACATTTTACTTAAATAAAATTAGCATTGTGAATGTGCTCAGATATTATTTCCATGATTTTCCTTCACTAATGACTTTGCTACGATGATAAGGTAGTGCTGGACTACTCTTCTATGCCACTGTACCCCTTAATATTTAAAATATGATCGAAACCTTTATGAAAAGTGCATTAAAAAAATCAGATTTTGAACCATATTCAACACATAAAACCCCCCCTCTCCCTACTGTTTAGGGTTTTGCTTGCGATGGGTAGGTTAAGAGGTGTTTCCATGTATGTTTCTTTATAACGAAAGTAATAAATACACACTAAAATATACAGATGAAATAAATTGAGGTAAATCATCATGCTTTACCTCCACTATAATTACACACACGTAATCCTAGTTTTCCACAAATTTTGGCACACAAAAACTATTTTTTTCTTATTTTCTTTGTCTCAAAACTGTATTTTTGGTATTTTTCTTATTTTCTTTATGTAATATGCTATATTTTTTATTTTACAAATCTAAAAATTAATTTAAACTATAATCCATCATATATTTAATATCATTCCATATGAACATGATTTGATCACTCGAAACCAAGAAAAACACCATTTTTTCTCTTAAAACACACATTTCGGGTTTCCAAAAATTAATAACTCCCAAGAATAGACACAAGTTTCACATTTATGGTTTGGAGCCCTCAAATACATCACAATCAAGCTTCAAACAAAATTCCATCACATACGAATATGATTTGTACGATGAAATGTAAAAAAGAATCCAAATTTCCATTAAAAAAGAGGCTTACCACCATTTTCATATTTCGAGTCTCAAAAATTGATTTTACAAATAGCGATTGGACCTGCCATTGGTCTTAAAATGGCATTGGTCATCACCACTGAGCATCGGCATGGTCACACCTCAATTGTGTTCGAATCGAACAACTGGTCTGCATCCCAATCTTCTCACAAGAATTCTTACATGAACTCCCTATTGGAAAAGAGGCAGGGAGGAGAGAGAAAGACCGATTTTCCATCTTCTTAATTAGGCCATCATTCGTAGAGCTAAGAGATTGGCAACGGGAAGCAAAAAATTGAAGGAGCTAGGCTGATGTGATCTGTTGATATGCTTATTCTTTGGCTTCCTAGCACCCCCCCTCGTGATGCACATGCACTCGTTACACACTCAACACGGCACAGGAAGGTAACACGATATCTGAGCTCAAGGTATACTCTTGTATTATTCAATCAAAGAAGTGGGACAACATAGACACATCCCAGGACTATACCCTCGTGACGTTGCACATAAGAGGGTTCACCACTAGGTATAGGGAATCACATGTAGAGTGGAAACAAGGCAGGGCTTTGAGTCACTACTACTCCCTATATAGGTATTTCTGGTGATAACGACATGGTATAACTACAAAGCCCTTACACTCACCCTCGCTTACTGGATTGCTGTCCTTAGCAATCTAAGGGTAGTGCTTTATTTGACTCATCCGGGGTCTTAACACAACTTTTTCTATCAAGCTGGCAAGTGTATGCCGGCCTATGTGACTGCGGGGTCTTAACATAGTCTATACTATCAGACTAGTGAGTGTCTGCTGCACTAGAACTTGGGGGTCTTAACACAGCCTTTTCTAGCAAGCTGGTCAGTGTCTGCCCATCTTTGCCACGCTCACGAGTCTCTGCTTTTGAGTGGCTTCCTTGAGTGGATGCGCGAACCACTTGGTGAGGTACTCGGGGTATCCTCTTTGTTCTCGGCGTCGGAGGAATGCTTCTACTTCAAAGGGACCGTTGGAATGGAGCATTGGTACGCGCCGTCCCCATTGGTTATCGGGATAGAACCTGCACAGAAGATGAGCATGAAAAGCATTATGAACACATGCAATGTTTGGTAGGTCTAGTTTCTAGGTGATTTCATTCAACACTTGAGTGATTCAGTAGGGTCCATAGTAGCGGTGGCTGAATCTGGGAGTCATGTTCTTGGGAAGTGACATATTCTTAGAGCTGACTAGGACCATGTCTCCTTTGGTGAACAGTACGGCCTTTCTCTTTTTGTTGGCTTGCTCAGTCATAGTGATTTTACTTTGTTCTAGGCTCTACTTGGCCATTGTATTTCGATCTCTCCATTGCTTTGGCCACTCCGGATGCTAAGGCTAGTGGGGTAATGACTTCTTTTCCTGTGGCCAATTTCAAAGGGGATGTAACATGTTTTGCCAAGTGGATGGAGCTGTTGTAGTGGAATTCCAAGACATTAAGGTACAAGGCCGAATCTTTCTAGTCCACTCAAGCATAGCTTCTAAGATAGTCTTCAATGCCTTGGTTGACTCGTTTTGTTTGTCCATCTACTTCACGGTGGAAGGATGAGGAGAATCTCAACTGTGTTTCCAAGGTCTTGAAGAGTTCCTTCCACATGTCGCTCATGAATCTTCCATCTCTATCTGATACTATCGCCAAGGGTAAGCCATGGAGTTTGAATACATTTGTGAAGAAGAGGCTGGCTACCTCCTTGGTGTTCAGTGGTGGTTTGGCCGGGATAAAGTGGGCCTGCTTGGAGAAATAGTCCACCACTACAAAGATGATTGTGTACCCATGGGACTCGGGCAGTTCCACAATGAAGTCCATGCTGATGACATCCCATGGGTGGTTTGTTATGGGCAATGGTTGTAGTAACCCTGTTGGTTTTGAGCGTGGTGCTTTGACCAGTTGGCAAGTGGGGTAGGTTTTGATGTAGTTGATGACTTCTTCCTTCATATTGGGCCAAAAGAACTGCTTCCTAAGGGCCTCCAAGGTTTTACTTTGCCCTTTGTAGCCTCCAAGTTTGCCATCATGTATCTCATGGAGGATGATTTTCTTTAACTCCAAATTGTTTGGGATATACAATCTATTGCCTACAAATAGGATACCCTCGGGTGTACATTCCATGCGGGGTCTTGTCTACTTCCACATCTTTGATTATTCTGTGCATCTCCTGGTCCTGTTCTAGGGCCTCCTTGACTAACTCCATGAAATTGCTGCTTACCACACTAACAACTTTCAGGTCAGCTTTCCGGCTCAAGGCATCTGCTATTTTGTTTGTGGAGTCAGACTTGTGTTTAATCTCCAGGTCAAATTCTGCTAGGAAGTCTAGCCAGCGAGCTTGCTTTGCTGATAACTTGGGTTGTGATTGGAAGTATTTGAGGGAGATATTTTCGGTGAAGACAATTATGTGCTTGTCTTGAACATAGTGCTTCCATTTCCTGAGGTAGTGGATGATTGCCAGCATTTCTTTCTCATGTGTACTCCACCTTGTTTCAGCATTTGTAAATTTCTTAGACTCATAAGCTATGGGGTGGCCTTCTTGCACCAGTACACCTCCTATGCCATAATCGGATGCATCTGTAGATATCTCGAAGGGTTTGGTAAAATTTGGTACCTTCAAGATGGGAGTTTGACTCATGCATTTCTTCATCTGCTCAAAAGATTCCTGTTGCACGCTCCCCCATGTAAAAGAGTGATCTTCCTTGGTGAGGTGGGAGAGGGGGGCTCTGATGAGGTTGTAATCCTTGATGAGCCTTTGGAAAAATACTGTGAAGTCGAGAGACTCCCGCACTTCTCTTACAATTTTCAGTATAGGCCATCTTTGGACAGCTTCCACTTTCTTAGGATCCACTTTGATATCAGCTGCTCCTACAATAAAGCCTAAGAATTCCAACTCTTTCACTGTAAATTCATATTTTTTAGGTTTGGCATATAACTAATGTTGCTGCAGTTTCTCAAAAACCAGGCGTAGGTGTTGCTTGTGTTCCTCTAAGGTTTTGCTATAAACTCGGAGGTCATCAATATAGATAATGACAAACACATCTATCTCGGGTTTGAAGACTCCATCCATGAGGCCGCAAAATGTGCCTGGTCCATTACTTAGGCCAAATCCTAATACTAACCACTCAAAACCACCATAGCGGGTAGGAAAGGTTGTTTTGGGGATATCCTCTTCTGCCATGCAGATCTGATGGTAACCTGATCTAAGGTCTATGCGGCTAAAGTACTTGGCTCCATGTAATCTATCTAAGAGGTCCTCCACTAGGGCATCGAATATTTGTTTTTGATGGTGATTTTGTTAAGAGCCCTATAATCTATACAAAGTCCCCCCATCCTTCTTTTTGACAAATAACACTGGGGCACCAAAGGGGGATTTATTGGGGCAGATGAAACCTTGTTCCTCTAATTTATGCAGCTGCTTCTTTAGTTCCATGAGTTTGGTGTGGTTCATGCGGTAGGGTGCTCGGGCCGGTGGGGTGGATCCTGGAATCAATTCAATCTTGTGATCTACATCCCGTTTGGGTGGTAAGCCCTTAAATAGCTCCGCTAGCATTACATATTTGAATTCTTCAAGTATCTCTGCCACTTTTGTGTTGTTGCTTTGATGATTGGGCTTTTTGCCATCTTCTTGCCCAATGGGTTGGATCATACATAAGTAGACCATATCTCCTTGCTTAACTGATTTCTCTACTTGCTTGGCACTGCACATCATGATGCGTGGCTTGATAATGGTCCCTTAGACTGGTGCTGCTTGGGTTGGGCCTCTTGGTTGGTTTGCATTTGGCTTCACTGTTTGGCATGAAACTCTTGGCTTGTTCTCCTTCATTTGCACTTTGATTGAGGTCCTGCCAGGCAATTGCATTCTTTCACAGGGTACTCTGGCGCCTTCTCCTTGCATATCTAGCATCATCCCATTTACTTCTTTCCCAAACATTGCAATGACATATTTGTCATAGAATTCCAAGCCTAGGATCACTTCAAAATCATCCATGGGGATTACTAGGAAGTTGAGTTTTGCTTTCCATTTTCCAGCTTCTACTTGCACTGCAAAGACTTGTTTCACTTCCTTGGCCTCTCCTTGTGAGAATGTCACTGTTAATCCTTCTAGGGCCTTAGATAGTTTCAATCCATGTTTCACTGCGCACTCTGGGGTAATGAAGCTGTGCGTTGCCCCTGTGTCCACCATGATGGCTTGATGTCCTTCGCTCACTCTACCTTTGATGTATAGGTGGTGGATTGCTGATACCCGGGCCGCCATGCAGTGGGGTCGGGCATTGACTATCCCCACCCTTGGGTGGTCCATGCTTTCATCACTTTCACTTGGGATTTCTTGGATGTGCGGTGGTTGTGGTTCTTCTCCTCCATATGCACTAGTGGTATTCACCCTCGACCCGCTTGATGAGTCTGTATCTTCTACAGGGTATCTGTTTTGGTAGTGTGGACCCCCGCATCTGAAGCATCTGATCCCGATGGAAGGGCCTGGGTGTCTCCACCATGTTGTATTTGATCCTGTGGGTCCATAGGATGCACTGGGAATTGGCATGTAATGGTTGTTTCCCCATCTTCTTGCTGCTCCTCTTGCTACCAATGTGGATTGTGACATGGCCGTTGTGGTGTTGGGGGTTTGGCTCTGCGTGTCCGTGAATGGCCCTCTAGGGGCATTGGGCCTCAGGTTCCACGAGTTGTTGTTTTGGTTCCCCTAGGCCGTTCTTCTGCCTTCCAGGTCCACTAGTCTTTCAGCCATTCTCATGGCTTCTGCTAAGCTTGTTGGTTCCTGTCTCTCCACATCTCTTCTAGCCCATTCTTGCATCCCAAACAAAAATCCATATAATTTGGTGTCCGTATCCATGTTTGGTAGTTGTAACATAATCTGCCTATATTTGATCTCGTATTCCTTCATCTTTCCTTGTGTTTGTTTGAGGTTCCTCCATTCATCTCTCACTTTGAATTTCTTCATCTTTGGAACGAAGTAGTCTTTGAGTTATTCCTGCAGTTTTTCCCACGAAAAGATGGTGTGGCCCTGCTCTTGCCCCAGCAGGTATAAGCTGGTAGCGTCCTCCTCCAAGTAAATGGCTGCCACTTTCATCTTTCTGTCTTCGATTATTCGGGCATACTTCAAATATCTGTCCACCTCTGCAATCCACTTCTTCAAAACCAGCCCGTCTCTTTCTCCTTTGTACTTAACGGGTTGTGTTGGGGGTAAAGGTGCCTCCGCCTAGCTGCCCGTGTATTATTACACTGACAGTACCCGCCACTACACACTGTAGGTGGCGAGCGCCTGTCACAGTCACTTATTCTTTATTTTTTTAGTGATAGTTTGAATAAAGGAAGTCTCGGCCACACATTGTGGTTGTTGGAGTTCCCATTTATTGTCTCTCTCTTTCTTGCTCTTGCTCTCCCGCCATAGCTCTCGCGTGCAAGCTTCGATCCTTCCCACCTTTCAACTGATATCAGAGCAGGTCCTTCGCGAGCACTTCTTAGCTTTCCCCAGCATCTACACAAGGTATGCGAGCTTGCTTCTCACTCAATTCTTAGCCATTCTTTGACATGAACAACATGGTTTCATGAAAGGCATCCATAGGTTCCATCATTGAAGCTTGTTCTCTTCACCTCTTGCTTGGACTTGTCCTAGACTTGTGTAAGCCTATCGTAGGCCTTCATTGGGCTCTTGCTTATCCCCTATCCACCTTGATTTGGCGCTCAAGTATAGCAACATGCTCACGTTTTATTTGCGCATGTTTGCAAAAATGGCTCAAAAATCACTATTTTTGTCATATCTCGGGCATTCGAAATCCGATTCAGGCAAGATAAGAGTCTAAGTTGGGGTTTTGGCATGCTCCGGACGCGATGGTGATGTTGGATTTACCAAATTCTAATGATAAAATATTTTGCAATAGATTTCAGGTCTGAGACAGCATGTATTTGTATGCCTATGGCTTATGTGATGCTTCTATTGATGTCTATTGATACCGGATCACCTGTGGATGTTATACCTCTTATGTGAGACACATTTGGAGTTGATTTAGCTCAGCTACTTGACTATTTTGAATAGTCTTAGATTTGGCCAAAACAGGGTAGCACTTATCTCTTGAAGTCTATGCTTACCAAGATCAATCACTTGATGCATATTGATGCTCTAATGATGTCTACATGTATGGAGATGCTATGTTAATGGATTGCCATCATTTTGGTACTGATTTGAGGCCTAAAATACTCAGTTTGGAGTAGTGAATTTTTCCTGTAAACAATTGAGCTAAAGCTATTCTACTCATGTATGCTTATGCCTATGCTATTCAGGTCATGTCTTGGAGATGTACATTGATATATTGACCATCAGGGATTGAAAAAGAGTTCGACATTGCTTCTTAATCATTGGTTGAGCTCGAGCTCCGCTTTCCATAGCATTTGGATATTTATCTTGGATGTATCTTGGCACTTATCGGTCTATTCTTGACCGCTTTGGACATGCACTTATGCTCATGTCACCTACCTATGTCAGGTACATTGTTTGAGCTTGGATGCTATTGGAGCTTTACTTGGGCTTGACATTCAATTTTTTGGAGCATATTTTGGAGATTTATTAGCTTGTTAGAGTTTATTTTGGGATATACTTGATGTCTATATATGCTACATATGGATGTCACACCGCCTCCATGTCCAGGATGTCTCATTGATGCTTGATCTTGGACACTTGTCACTGATGCTTGTATATGCTTTGTTCGAGCTTTGTTACTTGATATTTACAGCCTTTGTGCTGGTGGCAACGTCTTTGGATGCTTGACAGACATTGAGCAGGTGATCTATGCTATTTGAGCTTTTTAGACTATTTGGGATTTCTTACCCTTTGAGATGATGCATGGTTCATATGTCTTGGTTCCTTCTGATGCTTATGAGCTAACTCTTTGACTTGGATCCCTTTCCTTGTGAGCTGATACCTACTTGTGTCAAGTTTTGGTAGTGACAGGCACACTTTGCTCCGTTGACAGGGGGTATGCCTACTCACTGGTAGATATTTCATGACATGTTCGGGTGTTGGATTCATTCTTATCGACTATCATATGCCTATGTTATGCCCACATGATGCTGGTTATGGTCTTTGTAGTATATGATTGACTTGGGATTCGCTTCTGGCACAATTAGCTCTCATTTACTGAAATCTGTTATTTTTTATAGCAAGCTGAAATCTGTAGATTTTGAGCACTTCTCTGAGGGTAATGCTTACTATTTGATGTTATCTTGGTCATATTTGGTGGACAAGTACTTCTCTTGGTAAAATCCACTCTTTCAGCCAGTTTTAGCAGTGGTTTTAGTGCATTTTCTGCTAATTACAACAACCTGCAATTTTGCCTTTTTGCATTGATTTGGGACAGTATGGCTAGTCATCTGAAAGACACAGCTCTCTTTAACATTGCCAAGTTGGATGGTACCAACTATGGGTATTGGAAGCCCCAAATATGGCAGGTTTTGGTGCAAAAGTTGCAAATTAAACCCTTGCCTTTCAAGGGTGTCAAACCTGAGGATATGGATGATGATGTTTGGATGGAAGGTGATGAGCTATGCAAGTCTACCATTATTTTGTCACTCTTAGAAGAGGTCCATCATAATGTCATGCAAAGTCCAGTGTGAAGATAGAAGAGATTAATGTCATGCATGCCACCGATTCAGATGATAATTACATACTTGCAGCTTCTTCATGCGATGCCTTACAGACTTCTGAGATACATTTTGTGCATGCGCAGTGCTGGCTCTTGGATTCGGGTGCGTCCTTTCATGTGACACCCTGTCGTGATTGGTTTCATACCTATCGTGCCATGTCTGGTTCTGTGCGTCTTGGTAATGACAGGTCTCTTGACATTATGGGCATTGGAGATGTTAGGCTACAGTTTCCTTCTACAGCTCTTTTTTTTTGCATGATGTACGCCATGTACCCGTGTTTACTCACAGCCTTATGTCAGCTGGACAGCTTGATGATGCAGGGTATTTTGTGTCTTTTGGAGACTCTGCATGGAAGATTACTCATGGCAGGCTTGTACTTGCAAGGTCAAGTTTGGTAGCCTCTATTCCTTGTATCTAGAGCTACATTGGATCATGTTTTGTCTATGGATTCTATTCCCCATGTATCCCTTTGGTATGCTCGTTTGGGGCATATGTCTCTTAAATGCATGAAAATGCTCCGTGCTTTGCAGTATCTTCTGCCTTTTGACTCTTCGCATTTTGATTCTTGTGATCATTGTTTGTATGGCAGGCAGACTAGAAATACGCATAAAAAGTCTAGTAAGAAACACAAGGGTGAGCCCTTGGCTCTTGTGCACTCAGATGTATGTGGACCCATGCCTTGTTAATCACTTGGTGGGGAAAAGTACTTTGTTACTTTCATAGATGATTACTCTCATAAGGTTTGGGCTTATCCCATAAAGAGAAAATCTGATGTCTTAGACACATTTCAACGTTGACTTGCATTGGCAAAAAACCAATGTGGGAAAAGGCTAAAATGCCTAAGATCGGATAATGGGGGTGAGTATGTATCATGTGCTTTTGAGCAGTTTGTGATGAGCGGGGCATTAAACATTAGTTGACCGCCCCTTACACCCCACCCCAGAATGGTATGGTTGAACGCATGAATAGGACCATTTAGGAAAGGATTCGTAGCATGCTTAGCTAGGTTGGCTTACCACAACACTTTTGGACTGAGGTAGTTACTATTGCAGTGCATCTCATTAATAGGTCGCTTAGCAGTGGCATTGACTTTCACGTTGCAGAGGAGGTGTGGGCAGGCAAGCGGCCCTCTTATGATCATTTGCGTGTCTTTGGCTGTGAGGCATTCTGCCATGTGTCCAAGGACAAATGCAATAAGCTGGATATTAAGAGTGTCAAATGCATTTTCATTGGCTATGGAGATGCAGGAGAGATGGGTTACCATCTATGGGATCTGCAGGCACAGAAAGTAATCCGCAGCCATGATGTCATATTTCATGAGGACAAAATGCATAAGCAGCCTGAAAAAGTAGTTGAGATACACAGAGTTATCTTTCAGGAGGAGCCCCCTGCTCCCGTTCAGCCCGCTCCCGTTTAGCTAGATAGCGCGCAGCATCACTTGATGCTCATGGCCTAGATGCTAGACATGCTGATGCTCGACACTTCTGGTTAGTTATAGATGCAGGAAAGTCTCTTACTTATGATGAGGCTATGCACATGGTTGATTGTAACTCTTGGGAGAGGGCTATGCAGTCTGAGCTTGACTCATTGCATAAAAATAAGACTTGGGATTTGGTTTCCTTGCCTTAGGGTAAGAAGGCTTTGCCATGCAAGTGGGTGTACAAGCTAAAAAGTACCCCTGGACATCGCAAGCCGGCATACAAGGCTCAATTGGTTGCTAAGGATTTTAAGTAGGAGCATGGTGTTGACTTTGATGAAGTCTTTTCTCTTGTGGTTAAGATGACCACCCTACGCTTAGTCTTGGCCTTGGTTGCACAGCTTGACCCGGACTTGTACCAGATGGATGTCAAGACGGCTTTTCTACATGGGGACTTGCATGATGAGATTTACATGGAGCAGAGCCTAAGGGCTTTGTAGACCCTAGCAGGGAACACCTAGTGTGCAAGCTAAAGAAGAGTCTATATGGCTTGAAGTAGGCACCTAGGGAATGGCATCATAAGTTTGATGCATTTATGCAGTCACAGGGCTATAGCCGCAGTGCTATGGATCTGTGCTTGTACACGACGAAAGCCCGTGACGGTTCTTTACTGATTTTGGTACTCTATGTGGATGACATGCTTTTAGTAGGGACAGCTCATGAGGAGCTTGATGCTCTTAAGGCTCAGCTCAAGAAGAGCTTTGAGATGAAAGATCTGGGACATGCCTCTCATATACTTGGTATTTCTCATCACGCGCGATAGATCTTAGGCACTCCTCTATCTGTCACAGAGAGAGTACATATATAAAGTCCTTGAGCACTTTTGCATGCAGGATGTTAAGCCTATTGGCTGTCCATTACCTTCTCATGTGAAGGTTTCACAGGCCGATTGTCTGCAGACAGATGAGCAGAGGGCCAAGATGGCCAATATTCCCTATGCAGTAGCCGTGGTCAGTCTTATGTATGCCATGATAGCCACCCATCCAGATATTGCTTTTGTAGTTGGGGTTATGGCATGTTATATGGCTACACATGGCAAGAAACATTGGGATTTCGTGAAGGGTATCATGAGGTATCTGAAAGGTACATCTGATATGTGTCTTTGTTATGGCAGCCCCATGAGGTACTTGAAAGGTACATTGACTCTGATTATACAGGACATGCAGATAGTAGGAAGTCCACTTCTGGGTATGTATTCACTTATGTTGGAGGGGCAATCTCTTGGATGTCCAGGGCATAGAAGTGTACGACTCTTTCTACTAGAGAGGCCGAGTATATTGCAGTCATAGAGGCTTGCAAGGAGGCTATCTGGTTAGGCCGTTTGATTGCAGACATTGACATGACAGATGCTATGCCTACACTGCATTCAGATTCTATGAGTGCCATTCAGTTGCTGCCGGTCTTCCATGCGAAGAAGAAACATATAGAGGTGAGGTATCACTTCATTCATGAGGTCGTTGAGGACAGGTCTGTTGACCTTGTCAAGATTTTGACTGAGCAGAATCCTACATACTTGCTCACAAAAAGCCTCACTATCGAGCGCTTTGCCTTCCTCAGGAGATTGATGGGCATTGGATGAGATGATGTCTTTTTCCTCATCCTATTGTACATGTGTACATGTTGTACCGTCTTTTCTTTTTTCTCTCTCACTGGGGTAGATTCACCTTTAAGTGGGAAGTTGCTGGGGGTAAAGGCGCCTCTGCCTAGGCGCCTGTGTATTACTACACTGATAGTATCCGCCTGCACACTGTAGGTGGTGGGTGCCCGTCATAGTCACTTATTCTTTATTCTTTTAGTGACAGTTTGAATAAAGGAAGGCCTGGCCACACATTGTGATTTTTGGAGTTCTCATTTCTTGTCTCTCTCTTTCTTACTCTTGCTCTCCCGCCATAGCTCTCCGTGCAAGCTTCGATCCTTCTCACCTTTCAGGTTTGGGCATCTTGAATTTTCCATAGTCATCTTCTGAGCTATCACTATCTTCCTCTTCCCTTCGATTGTGCTTCTTCTCCTTCTTCTTATTTTCTATTTCTACTACCTTCTCATTCTCTTTTCTTGTATCTTGCGCCCTCTTAGACGTCTCTTTTCTACCCATCCTACCCATCTCCTCTTGCATTTTGTGTCTTGTCTCCTCTTCTTGTTGTTGTAACACCCATTCTCTATAGCCCTACTCTACCTCTAGTTTCCTCTTCCTATTCCTTCATCTGCATGTTCCTCCAAATTGACTCCAGCATGCCTGATATGCCCTCCAACTGCCTTTCCAATCTGGCTACCTTCTCCTCTTGGGCTACTCTCCATTCTTGCCCTCTACTCTTCTTCCTCTCCTCCATTGTTGGGAGGGTCACATTCTCCCTTTCATCTTTCATGTGGTTGGTGGTGTTGTCGGCGCAGGGAAGCTGCGTCTTGCTTGTGGTGGTAGTGGTCATGCCGCGGGGAAGCCGCATCACGTCTTTAGATGGTGGGTGGTATCGGGGTCGAGACATCACACTAGGGCCGACGCGATGGGGGCATTGCAACGGGGGTCGACACGACACGGGGCATCATGATGTGGGGCGTCGCGACACAGGACATCATGATGTGGGTCATTATGACTTTATTCTCTTTGGGGCACTGGATCTTCTCTCCTGCTTCTGTGAGCACTCCTTCACTCCGAGCAAGAGTTGCTTTGATAGCAAGTGTGATACACCTACACTCGTTACGCACTCAACACGGCACAGAAAGGTAACATGATATGTGAGCTCAAGGTATACTCTTGTATTATTTAATCAAAGAAGCGTGACAACATAGACACATCCCAGGACTACACCCTCGTGACGCCGCACATAAGAGGGTTCACCACTAGGTATAGGGAATCACACGCAGAGTGGAAACAAGGCATGGCTTTGAGTCACTACTACTCCTTATAGATAACGGCATGGCATAGCTACAAAGCCCTTACACCCCCCTTATCGGGGTTGAGACGTCACGCCGAGGCCGACGTGATGGGGGCGTTGCGATGGGGGTCGATGTGACGTGGGGCATCGCGACACGGGACGTCACGACGTGGGTCATTATGACTTCATTCTCTTTGGGACACTGGATCTTCTCTCCTGCTTCTGTGAGCACTCCTTCACTCCAAGCAAGAGTTGCTCTAATACCAAGTGTGATGCGCCTGCACTTGTTACACACTCAACACGGCACAGAAAGGTAGCACGATATGTGAGCTTAAGGTATACTCTTGTATTATTTAATCAAAGAAGCATGACAACATAGACACATCCCAGGACTACACCCTCGTGACGCCGCACATAAGAGGGTTCACCACTAGGTATAGGGAATCACACGTAGAGTGGAAATAAGGCAGGGATTTGAGTCACTACTACTCCTTATAGATAACGGCATGGTATAGCTACAAATAAATCCCCCCCCCCCCCCCCCCCCCCCCCCCCCCGCGGTCAAGATTGTGGGAGAGAAGGAAGGAGTCTCACTTGTAGCTTTCTCACTTACACAATGGGGGAATACACACAAAGGTGGAGGCTGAAAACAGTTTTCCTCTTCTTAGTTGTGTAAGCCAAAAAGAACTCTAGTACAGAGAAATAGAAGAACCCTATGTATAGGTCTCAAACCAAACTCAACTAACTAAGGTGGCATACTAACTGAGCCGTGAACTAGAGTAGATAAGGATAGCTATCATCTAGCTATTATTCATGGGCGGTGTACCAACCGCATCTACAGCTAACAAGTCGGTGACATAAATGCACAACGGTCACCCTGGGATATCACGAGTGGAGCTCGATATCTCAACCGCCCCGCCCCCCCTCACCCCCCTGCCCCCCCTGTGGCATAGGTCATCACCACTGAGCGTTGGCATGGTCCCACCTCAATTCTGTTCAAGACAAACAACTGGTCTCCATATCTCGATCTTCTCACAAGAATTCCTACATGAACTCCCTATTGGAAAAGAGAGTGGGAGGAGAGAGAAATACCGATTTTTCATCTTTCTGATTATGCCATCATTTGTAGAGCTAAGAGATTGGCAACAGAAAGCAAAAAATTGAAGGAGCTAGGCTAATGTGATCTGTTGATATGCTTATTCTTTGTCTTCCTAGCACCCCCCCTCCATTTTGATTCATCGTGTGTAGGAGGTGCCTTTTTTTTTCTCATAAAAAAGCGCCCCCCACTAAGTCTCTTTATTCTTGATTTTTTACCCTCCTTTGCTCAGGCACCCGCAACTCTAGCTTCTAGTGTTTGAATAGCAATCTGAAAATTTTGGCATGACCTTCTTGGAGTCCAACACTGCTTGGAACTTGTTTCACTTCATTTTGATACTTGAAAAAATTACTAAATTTGAGACTACTGTGAGATCCGTCTTCAGAAGTGCTTTTAAATCTTGCCTTGCACGGCTGCTTAAAATTGTCAAGGTCCGCATCCTTTGCTTCCAGCGAGCTTCTATTTCTGCCTCAAATTAACAAAATTTGGCCCATTTCTTGCTTTTTCCTGGGCTTAAAATCCCACTCTTGTTGTGGTGACCATGGGATTGGGCGACTCAATCTGTCGAATCCACAAATTGATATGTATATAAATAAACCATAAAGAGAATCAAGCTGCTTCAAAGAATATACTCAACAAAACATAAAACACAGCTCATACCCTATCCCTTGACAAAGTCAAGGCATAAAGATCCACTAGGGATAGGCCAAGTATAATCTGACAGAGATCTGGAGCTAGTCGCTAACCAACTACTCCAAAATAGACTGAATAAAAATAACTATCAAAGGAGTCATCCTAAGTGGTGGTTTGATCTGCCTACTACCTAGACCAAGAACTCCTACTAGGCGAGGGCTCCTATAGCCTGGTCTTTTATTTTTAGATATTTTTAAAATCACTTTTTTATACTTCAAGACTTGATACTCTTCAGGATTGTAAAAAGGAGAGAGTTGAGCATATTGTGACCTAAGGAGAATAGGGCGTCGGTCTTAAGTCCTGTCTCGGTACCCAAGAACTGGCCAACCTCTCACAATAAGGTGACACTCAATCTTTTTTCTTATGCTCACTTTTATTTTCGCTCCAACCATCCTTATTTATTTTTTAGCTAAACGTCACATCTAGGAAGACAAGGCATTGTGTCCCAGGTCTTCTGACTCGTCCCCAGGAACCTATTAGGCCTTCACAAGTCAATGAACATTTGCTCTTGGAATTTTTCTTTATTGATTTGTCTATTTTAGGGGTTAGAACCCCTTTTTACACACCTCCATAGTTCATATATTTTCAGATATATCCATTGTTTCTTCTCTTTTTAAAATTGGAAGGCTTCCCTTAACTGCCTCATAACTAATAGAAGCTCTTAGAAACAATTGCCTAGTATGCTAGTAGAATAGGGTCATTAGGACTACTTGCAAAACATATCTTTAAATGCTTGACAATGCCTTTATAGGACATGGACAATTTCTCAGACCTCCCCAGACATACGTAATCTAACCTTGGGACTTCATGCCTTGACTTGCTGGTGCCCAAAAGAAAAAAAATTCCCCACAAACACATATATTCAGACTAAGGGATAAAAAGCTCGGAAATGAATAATAACACTTGGAATTGGCCATAAAAAGCTTTTGCATAGCAGGAGGCTCCCTCCAAGCACTTCTTCAAATCTATTCGGTGCAACACTAAAATAGAAAACCATCAAACGCACCTACACCAAACAAACACATGGCTCTCTTTGCCTAATGAAATAAAGCATTTCACTCCAAAAGAAATGGCCCTCTTGGCCTTATGAAAAATAACCATACAACACACCATTCAACAACCTACTATGCTAAAAACAAACCCTTGGTCCCCACATAAAATCTATTGAAGCACAAAACTAGACCAAGGGATGAGCCACTCATGCCCTACACTAAATGCATCAAATTATTAGCTAGCCCCTCTACATAAATGGCAAGGGGTGTTTGACAAATATGTTGTTGAATGATCCTATGCGTCTATGAAAGAATATGAAGATGGTCAATCGCTACCTAGCTCATCACCCATACTAACCATGGGCGGCCTATAACAAGACATGTCAGCAACAAGCAGTCCCCATAGTAGTCCTTGGCTAATAAGATTGGACAATTCTAATAACCCCTTAGGATCATAGTTAAGAAGTATGTCCTCAACAAAGGCGTAATTTGCCAAGGAATCCGCAAAGTTGTTCCATTGATGAGGAATAAACTGACAAGTCATGGTCTTAAACATCAGAAGTATATCCAAGGGTGCATAGTGATACATCTCGCAGAATGGGATCCCTCACACTATAAGTCCCATTCAATTGGTTGATCACTAGCCGTGAGTCACCTTTCATCAATAATTGATGAATACCACCACGTTGGGCTATATTTAGCCCCATGATTAAGGCCTTGTAATTTGCCATGTTGTTAGTAAAAGTGGTGCTTAAATAAGCTCCCATTTTCAAAACGACTCTACATCGAGGGTCTTTAATAACCATACCGATACTTACATGCTTAGCGGGCTCTCATGAAGCTCCGTCAAAATACAAAGTATAGACCCATTCTTCATTGACAGGCCACACCATACCAATTAACTTACTCATACATACGGTAGTCAAAGTTGAGAGAGAGGATGTATGACATGTACAATCCCTCCTTTCTCACTAAACTCAATAGGGACACTAATAAAATAACCTTGTGACAATGGTGGCAGTAGACCTTAATATCCTAGGTGAAAGATCCATCTTGCCACTTAGTAATATGATAACCCTTACTCCACTAGATCACTTGATGTTGGTGGTAACATTGCTCTAAATACGGACGTTTAAGATAAGGAATGATTCTACCCATTTGATTTCCTTGGCCTACTGCAAGTTTAAGTTGTATCCTGGAAAACTTGTAAAGGCACCAAGTACGACGTCAACCCCTACACATAATAGGGCTTCAACGTATTAACCTTTGCCTTATTTTTAAACTCTACCCCCTGCAAATTTGCTAAAAGGACCGTAGAGCCATTATTTCCTATACGAACGATCTTATGAGGGCCATCTCATTTGGGTTCTAACTTGCTAGGAAATAACTCACGACGTGTATCATAATATAGGACTAAATGACCTTCACAAATTTATATCTTTTAGCATGAAGGTCATGAAGCACTTTCAACTTCTTCTTTCCTACCTCTTGATGTAACAAAGACCTGTTGTTATGGAAGCACTAGATTGTGGTCGAGAGACTAGACTAGATGCAAGATTTGTAATAAGAATTATGATTACAAGATAATCCCATGGTAGAGGCACAAGGTACAATGATAACTTAGCAAGATATGAAAAATCACATAACCCAGGACCATAGGTATAGACAACATGACTCAATAGGATATGAAGGATCCCACAACACGGGACTCTAGGTATGGATACAATATATCAAAATTATAAGATCTCCCTCGACGGGGATGAACAAGATACAAGACAATTTTAGACAAGATCTTGTACTACGAGATTACAAGGTGACAAGACAATAGGAGTATAATGGAAGACAAGACAAGACTAGATACCATAACTAGATAAGAACTAGACTAGATACCATAACAAGGTGACAAGACAATAGGAGTATAATGGAAGACAAGACCAGACTAGATACCATAACTAGACAAGAACTAGACTTGGAACTTGAAGCTACTTACTTAGAGGTCTCAACTCTTTGAGATCCCAAGACTGGCATTTGCAAGACTGAGGAGCTCTATGACAAGCCCATCCTTTTATAGGTGTTGGACTAAAGATTCTCTAGAATGTTCCATGATGACATAATCAATGATGCAGGCAGAGACATGACATATCTTTTGAAAGGTTCTATGATGACATGGCAAGGGTGGGTTTGCGTGGTTGGCTTAAGGATGTCATGTTAAGGGTGTGTTTGCATGGGGTGTGATTGCGACTTGGTGGTTTGGTCCAAGTTTTGTTGGATTCCTCTTGTGAAAATATTTAACTTTGAGAGGTGCTCTTTGGAGATATTCTATCGATTCCCAAGTGTGATCATTGGTTTCATATCCGTTCCAGTGAATGAGGTATTCTAGTTGACCTCCTCGAGAGATCCTTGAGTCTAAGGACATGCTCGACCTCAAATTCTTCATGATCTTCAATCTAGATAGGTGGTGGGGGATTCAATCTCTCCCCCCTTAGTGATGAGCTATGATATGGCTCGAGCAAGGAAACATGGAAGATTGGGTGGATCTTCATGGTGCTGGGGAGTTGGAGTCAGTAAGCAACTGGGTTGATCTGGGCTATGATAGTGAAGGCTCCAAATCTCTAGTGGTCTAGCTTGGTGGAGGGCCTTGTTGTCTTGAAGTTATGCCTAAGTAACCATACTTTGTCATCGACTTTGTATGCTAGATGTTGGAGATGATGCTGATCCACATAGTACTTGTACCGATTCTGAGCCTTTTGGATTTGTTGCTTGAGTTCTTGGTGTATATGTGCTAGGTGTTGAGCTTTATCTCGGGCAACATGGTTCTTTACTTGATTGGAGAGATGTACATCTATCCTTGGATGCTGGCCATACTTTACAAAGAAAGGAGTTTTCTTGGTAGATTCATGGATACTATTATTATAAGCAAACTCTATGAAGGGTAAGAGCTCAAACTAATTATTCTGATGGTAGTTGATGGTGCAGTGGAGATATTGTTCCAAGACTTGATCTACCTGTTTTGTTTGACTATTAATTTGTGGATAACTTAACTTGGACTCCAAGGAGCTTGCAAATTCTCTTCCAAAAACTAGATATGAATTGTTGAAAATGTATCTAAGGAAGAGTCTAGGAGTAGCTGCACCTGTGATGGTCTTGGTGGTAGGGATGAAATGTGCCATTTTTGTGAATCTATCTACCACAACAAGAATAGAGTCATATCTTTCTGATTTGGGAAGTTTTGTTATGAAATCCATGGACAAAGAAGACCAGGGTCGCATTGGAATGGGCAAGGGTTGTAGGAGGCCATATGGTTTGTGATGAGGTACCTTGGCAATGTTGTAGATATCATATGATATTTGGGGCCACCAAAAATATATTGAAATAAGCTGTTGAGGTGTCATGGAATTGTTGGAATACCTGGAGTCTTGCCTTTCCTAGAGAGATGTAAAGTAGATCCTTATAGTATAACAATCCATTAGTTTCTTGAAATTCACAAACTTTAGTTTCTTTTCCTGCTTGATTTTTTCTCTTGACATTGTTGGCCAACAAATCATCATGTGGCAGGGCTTCATGGATTAACTGGATCAAGGTAGGGTCATCTTAGTACTGGATATGGCTATTAGTTAGAGGTGCTATGGCTTGAGTAGTATTACTTGTTGTTGATCAAAAGCTTCTTCTCCCTTCTTAGGTGCCATGTAGGATCTTCTTGATAAAGCATCTGATTGGCATTGTCGACATCCTCAGTGAGACAGGTGTTGAGTAATCCTTGATAAATATCCTATAGAAGTTGGCAAAGCCAAGGGAACATTGGACATTGTCGATACACATGGGTATCTGCCAATTAAGAATAGTCTCAATATTCTAGGGGTCCATGAAGATTCCTCTGTGGGAGACATTGTGCCCCAATAATTCCACTTCTATCTGATGGAAAAAATAATTCTCAAGTTTTGCATATAGTTCTTTTTCTTTGAGCTTTTCCAAAACTAATTTTACATGGTGCTTATGCTCCTTTGGATCTTTTGATAATATCAAGATATCATCCAAGTATATAACTATAAAATCATCTAGATGCTCTTGAAATATATCATTCATCATATGTTGAAATACTGTAGGAACATGGGTGAAACATAATGGCATAACAACATACTCAAAGTGACCATACCTTGTGTGGAAGGCTATCTTCCATTCATCTCCTTCTTTGATCAGTACAATATTGTAAACCCCTCATAGATCAATCTTTGTGAAGATCTTGGCTTTTCCAAGTCGTTCCAAGAGCTTTGGTATCAATGGCAAAGGGTGCCAATTCTTAATTGTTATCTTGTTGAGTCCTTAATAATCCACACACATTCAAAGTGACCCATCTTTCTTCTTTACGAATAGAATTGGGGCTCAAGCGGGTGACTTTGAGTGCATAATGAGCCACTTCGCTAAGTTCTCATCAATGTTCTTGCGTAGTTCAGCTAGCTTGTAGATGGGTCCAAAAAGGTGGTTGAGCCCCATCATGGAGTTCCATAGCACAATCATATGGTCTATGTTTGAGTGAGAGATCTGCATTCTTTTTTTCATAGACATCTTGGAATTCTTGATACTGGCTTGGTAGCTTGACTAATTCATCCTTATTAGATTCTTGAGCTGGTATATGATATATCATGTAGGTTGGTTCCTACCTTGCTGTGTGCATAAAGGCTTTAGCACCTAGATATACCAACTTTTCTTGATTTTCATGATGTGTAATCTTTTGTTTAAACCAATCAATTTCTGGGTTTTGTTTCTTTAGCCAAGGCATCCCAAGGATGATTTGATTTGTGGGACTAGATACAATATTAAAGCATACACGAGATTTGTGATCACCAAGAGTTACCATGTGTGGTCAGGTTCCCTTGGTAATATCTCCAAATGCTAGAGGTATTCCATCCTTGACTTCAATTGGTGCAGGATTGGTCTTTTGGAGTACTAGAAAATCTCGTATCTATTCACCAAGACATCATCAATGAAACATGCGGATGTCGCAAAGTTGACCATGGCTTTGAGGGAAAGGGTCTTTCTTAGTAGGATCATCTGGATTGTGACAAGGAAAGTTTCCATGGGTGTGGCTGGGATCAAGTGTTAGCCTCGATGTGAGATGGGAAAAGGGAAATTCAAAAATATGGAATAATGTGGAAAAAGATAGCCTAACAAACAAATAAGAGAGAAAAGGCCAAAAGTGCAAAAGGTTAACTCGAAGGCAAAGATTCATCTTAAAATGCAAAGGCGCTACTAAAATTTTCTAAAAGAGCGCCAGGCTCCCTCTTGCGCAAATTGTTAAATCTAGACAAGCATAAGTGAAGGGATAAGACAACTAGAAGGGAATAGGAAAAGAGGACCTGGGCAAGATGCCTGATCATGTAAAAAGGGGATGGATGCCCAAGGGATTTAGGGTTTGTATATAAACTCAAAAAGTGAATGAGAAGCTCATTCTTTGGTGTGTGGCTAAAGTGGTTTCTTCTTATTCTCTTATTCTCTTATTCTCTTATTCTCTTATTCTTGCTTGTGTATGCTTGTGTTTGAGAGAGGGAGTGTGAGAGTGTGAGGGAATGTGTGTGAGGGTGAGGGACTGGGGTGGAGAAGCTCTCCATCTTCTCCTCTATTCTTCTCTTCTCTTCCCTTCTCTTCTCTTGTCTCGGGTGTAGTTATGGAGGGGATGGAGCTTGAAGGAGGAGGCTTGAGGTTGCTTGAGCTCACATCTAGGATCGTGGAGCTACTACCAGAGTGCTTGAGGGAGGAGGCTACTCATTCAAGCATCAAGGTAAGCTCACTACATCCGTAGGATTGGAAGTGCGTGGCTGGGTGGGATATAGCCATTAGAGCTCACTTGAAATGCTTGAAACAATAAGTGGTTTGTGGGTCTTAGCAATAGAGTGTGAGCTCCCACTACATTTTGGTTCCATTGCCGGTACCAATGAATTCAAGCTTGAGCACTTGCATGCTTCAAATCGAGTGGCGAAATAGGGTCTCATCCACAAACCGATGCTTGATATAGGTAGGAGGTTTCAGAGTTTACTCTTCAATGCAAGTAGATATTTTGGGTTTTGATGATTAGGCAAGTAGGATAAATCATTTAAGTAGATTTTTGATTTTTGTTGCATTTAGAGTAGGATATGATTGAGAGATCAAAGAAAATCACTTTAGGATTGTTGCTATAAATATGCCCAGAATAGGGTGAAAATAGGGGGGAAAATGGGATTGAAATCCTTTGACAAGGCACGAGCACTAACCAACCAACACTCAGGCATTGAAACCAAGGTTTAAGACCCCAAGGAAGGGGGGGTTGAAAGACTCATTCTTAGCTTCAGCAATGAGAGAGAGAGAGAGAGAGAGAGAGAGAGAGAGAGAGAGAGAGAGAGAGAGAGAGAGAGAGAGAGAGAGAGAGAGAGAGAGAGAGAGAGAGAGAGAGAGAGAGAGAGAGAGAGAGAGAGAGAGAGAGAGAGAGAGACCTTGGGCTTGCTATAGATCGATTGGCTTGTGCAGGAGTTTTTCGACCATTCCAGGTATATATGAACCTTGTGCCTTGTCCATGCTTGCATTCTAGAAGTGAGTGTGACCTTACATACCATAAATCATCACCACAAATTGAAATTTTGCCTTTCGCTATTGTTGTGCTGTCGAAATCGGAGCAGGTCGACAGAGTTTGATTCCGAGAATTGGACTTGGACATCTAATTTCGAATAATTAGATGGTACGATTCTTGACAATCGGATGCTCGAAAAACTGTTCCATCGGATGCAAGCTCGAGAATCAAAATTTAGACCCCCTTTGACCCGTTCGATCAGATGCATAGTTCATTTGATTCAGACTATCGGCGGACACTCAGACCATTTAGAATCATTTAGAATGAGACTCACAAAAATCAGATGCTCAAAATCTGACTGCGTGGAAATCATAAATCAAAACCGGACGAATGGAAAATCGAACCACCCATGCTCGGTAGATGTCCGATTTTGAGAATCAGATCTTGTCAAATTGGACCAAAAATTGACAGTGAAAATTGACAGATCGAGTGTATCCCAGGCACAGTAGAGCATCTTCCATAATAGGAAAACCTTTTGGTAACCCTCGAGACACGTCGAACGCCTTGTGAAGCCTGCGTAGTGTCAATAATCATGTGGTGGGGGGACTTGCTTGAGCTGCTGCACCAAACACACAATGTATACACAAGAGGAATCTCACTCAAGAACACAAGAAGAGAGATGGAGGCCAAAACATTTTCTTGATGATTTTTTCTTCTTCTACCACACACTATACAATGACACAAAGTATAGATAAGATATAACATAAAGGAAAGTGGCCTACTATGTCAAACGAAGCATAACAGACTACACCAATCGACTGTCACTATATCTTTGCCAGCTATAGGTAGGTGTAACAAACTAAATATAATAAGTGATAAGTTAGTGGCCATGTGAGTATCATAATGACCACCAACGTGCTAAGTGTAGACGTGCAAACTCATCTAGCTAGGTGATCCATCATGAATGTTCGCACGTGTTGAGCTTGCCATCTCAACACTCCCCCTCAATCTCAACTCTATCTTTGCAACTCATAGTAAGCTTCAAAACTTTTGAAGCTTCTCTGCACCCAATGAATTTGTGAAAATGTCAGCTATTTGATCCTGTGTGCTAATATATACCAAGTCAATCTCTCCTGCAAGTACCTTCTCTCTCACAAAGTGGTAGTGCACCTCAATGTGTTTTGTCCTAGTATGGAACACTGGATTCCTAGCTAACTATATGTTGCTCATGTTGTCACAATGAATGACATCTGGACCATCTTCCTTCACATCCAAATCACCTAATAACTTTTGCAGCCATATCACCTCACATGCTGCCATAGCAGCACCTCTATACTCAGCCTCTGTACTTGATAAAGCAACTATAGGTTGCTTTTTGCTGCTCCAAGTAACTACTGCACTACTAAGGGAAAACATGAATCCCTAGTAGATCTTCTGTCTGACATGCTACTAGCCCAATCTGTATCAGTGTATCCAAAGACCTATACATCCTTACCTATCTCATAAAAAATTCCATAATGTAAAGTGGACTTCACATATCTCAATATACGTCTAACTACATCCAAATGAGGTTTTCTAAGCATCTGCATAAATTGATTGACAAAGCCAACATCATAGCTCAAGTTTGGCATTGTGATAGTCATGTAAATCAAACTCCATACCATCCTCTTGAACATACTAGGGTCTTCTATCTCATCCCCAACGTCGGCACTCAACTTAACATTTTGCTCCAATGGTACTAAAAGAGGCTTACATGCTGTCATACCATACTTGGATAACATATCCAAGCCATACTGCCTTTGTGATAGCCATATACCATCATCACATTTGCAATACCAATAAAGTATCTGAGCTCACCCAAATCCTTCATCTCGAACTTCTTCTTCAAGAAGTCCTTAACTTTAGCAATCCCATTTTCACTGTCACTTGTAATAATCAAGTCATCCACATAAATGATTATGATGACCAAACCTGCATCTCCCCTTCTCACATAAAGTGAGTGATCAGCATCAAAAATACAAAATCCAATATTGACAATATACTCTCCAATCTTGTCAGACCATGTGCTGGGTGCTTGCTTTAGCCCATAGAGCACCTTCTTTAACCTGCACATATATGTGGGATACTCTAAATCCTCATAACCTGCCGACTGCTCCAAATACACTTCTTCTTGCAATTCACCATGCAAGAAGGCATTCTTAACATCCGTTGGTTGCAAACTCCAACCTTTGGCTATTGCCAAGGCAATCACACATCTAACAGTTGCCATCCTAGAAATTGGACTGAATGTCTCTTCATAATCTATGCCATATGCCTTTTGTAACTAGCCTCGCCTTATACCTGCTAACTGAACCATCTGCATTATGCTTGACTTTGTAAACCCACTTACAACTAATAGCTTTCTTGCCCTTAGGAAAGGGTACCAAATCCCAAGTCTTATTGGTTTCTAATATAGCCATCTCATCATCTATTGCTGCATTCCAATGAGCATGACCAACAACATCCTCAAAACAAGTGGGCTCAGCATCCTCAACTAGTTTCACCATATAACCATAATGGTGAGCTGCAGAATCTTCAAAGCCAAATCTTTTAATAGGATATCTGACCCTGCTAGACCTATGTACCATTGGATCACTCAATGGAGCCTTTACATTACTACGAGCTCTCTGTACACTTGGTGTCCTGACTGAAGGAATACCAAGCTCATCATCCAAACTCTTCGAATCACTAGAATCTCCATCAAATCCCAAATGACCAGTAGATGCATCATTACCATCTAGCACTTTCTTCTTTCCTTTGTCTTTGTCTGCAACACTTATAGATACACTTGAAGATGTGGGGTTACTCCTTCGTCTCCCAGACCAAGGGCTCACTATAGGTGTAGTACCAGATGATGTTTCTCATCCACTAAGACTTCTTGATTCTTGCTTTTATTTTTACACATAGCTATCATGATCATTATCATCATCTAATACATCACCAGCAGGTGGATACCAACTGCTCATCTCATAAAACGTAACATCCTTGCTCATTCTGAACTCACCTATGATAGGATTATAACAACGATACCCTTTATGCTCTAAAGAGTATCCAATAAAAATACATTTTTAGCCTTTGGATCAAGCTTCTTCCGTAGCTCATCTGGCACATGAACATATGCAACACATCCAAATACCTTAAAGTGTGATATGCTAGGCTTCTTGCCACTAAAGCATTCTTTAGGAGTCATCCCATGAATTGCAGCTGTGGGGGTTCTATTCATAATATAGACAGCAGTATGGATAGCTTCAGACCAAAAATGTTTTGGCATATTATTTTTAGCCATTTATGCCAGTGCAACTTTTACAATATGCCTATTTTTTCTTTATGCAACCCCATTTTGCTGTGGAGTGTACTTGCAAGTAAATTGCCTTTTTATCCCATGAGTTCTCAAGAAGCCACTAGACTCATTAGAGAGGTACTCTCACCCTCCATCTGATCTTAACCACTTCACTTTCAAGCCGGTTTTGTTTCAACAGTTGCCCTGAAAGATTTGAAGTGCTCAAATACATCACTCTTTTCCTTCATGAAATATACCCATAGCTTCCTTGAATAGTCATCAATAAATGTGACAAAGTATTTGCTACCACCAAGAGATGCATTCTGTGTAGGCTCCCAAACATCTGTATGAACTACATCAAGTATATTTTTGCTCACTTCTCTGTCATACGAGAAGGGTTGTCTTGCCTGCATACCAAACTGGAAAGCTTCACAGAATTTATGCAGTTCTGCAACTCTAAAAGAAGGAAACCCTGTAACCAATCCTCTGGGACTGCATTAATTTCAGCCTTTACACATTTGCATATCCAATACATTTATGTCATATTTCAATATCTGCAAAACTACTTCTTTTTCTTTAGCATACATAGCAGCATCCATTGCACGAATTTCAACATCTAAAGTGAATATGCGGCCAACTCTACTTCCTTTTGCGAACCTGTACTTGTCATTAAAGTCTTCTACAAAACAACCTTTTGCATTGAATCGAGCCTGCAACCCTTGCTCTACCATTTGGCCAACATACACTAGATTCTTTGTGATTAATGGCACATGTAATATATCTGTCAGACTCTTTTTTTGGCCATCATACAAGGACAAGGGAACCTTTCCAATGTGTGAAATTGGGTGGCATGAATTATCACCCGTCTACACATAACCTGGATTTTGTAAGTCCTACATCTCTCCAAACCGTTCACGATGACTGGTCATATGATTAGATGCACCTGAATCGATATACCATACATCATCATGTCTCCTCTTTCCTGTAACTACATTCATTATATGCTACATAACAAACAGACACTCATTTTTTTCTTCATTCTGTCGTGAAGATGATGCATAGTTTCCTTGGTGCAATTTACCACTACGAATATCATCCTTCTTAGCATAACAACATGCTGCAATATAACTTGTCTTGCCACAATAATGGCAAATAATAGTAGAATTTCCAGAACCTCTATTCTTCCATCCACCTCTTCCTCTAGAGCTCCCCCTGCCTCTAAAGTTTCCTCAGCCTCGTGAAACCTGCATTTCAGCAAATTGCTAATCGAACTTGTTTTGCTTGTTATCACCAGCACGTCCCATACCACGGCCTCTCAAAGAGGATCTACCACGTCCCCTTCCTGAACTTGAGTAAAATGCTTGGACCTATTCACCATTTCTTTTAGACGAGTCACCCTGCATATTGATATCTTTGGTAATCATGAGAGAGACCAACTCATCAAAATTTGGAAATGGCTTCCATACGTATACTAAAGTAAAAATTGATTTCCATGCTTTCTCATTATTGAGTCCATTCAAAGTGGATGAAACCAAATTATCATCATCAGGCATTGCATCAATCGCTGCTAAAGCATCTACAATTCTCCTCACCTTCAAAACATACTCATTGATAGACATTTTCCCTTTCTTCAAGGTATTCAACTCTTGCTTGAGTTGAATCTTCCGTGCCTTTGTATTTACTGAAAACATGTTCTCAAAAATTGTCCAAGCTGCATGTGACGTTTTTGCATTCTTGATATATCCCAATATCGTATTATCAATGACTGCAAATATCCAATACATCACCTTTTTGTCTTTTGCATTCCATTCTTTCCATGCTTTTAATTCATCAGTAGTCGGAGAGATACCCAGCTCTGGCTCCTTTTCTTCACCTGAAACAAACTCATAAAGGCCCTTTCCAATGAGGAAGTTGGTCACATTGAACTTCCATGCCGGGTAGTTGTTCTTATCGAGCTTCTCAATAATGGAATTTCCACTATTCTCTGCCATTATCACAAAAAAGGATACAACACAGCAAGCTAGTGTTATGGAGCCTTTCACAACAAGTGCACAACAATATACCAAGCGACCTTTTTCACTGATTGCTTAATAGTACATGTAATCTGCAACGTGTTTGCAGATGAACCTTATGTTAGCTTCCTGGAAAATACCTCAAAAATTACAAATTTGAAATTTGTAACATGTGCACCCACTTTCGGTCAATATAGCCGAAATCACAGTGTACCTTGAGACTGTTGTCCACAACTCTGCGGCTCTAAAACGGGGCTTGAAATGGCCTCAGATGCCAAAAAGAACTGCGAAAAACACTACAGGGCTTATTTGCAGAATATACAATGCTGTGCTCGTACACCAAATCTCACAGCAATTTGAGATTTTCACTCTACCCTGCTTTTGGAGCCTCCACATGCACTATCCAAGAGAGAGAGTGGAAGAATATGAGAGCTTCTTACCCATTGCTTGCTTGCTCGAACCTTGCTTATTCTCCTTCAATGCAACATTCAAAATCAACCTCTCTCAGTGGCGTGACTTTGATACCGTGTCAATAATCGTGTGGTGGGGGGACTTGCTCGAGCTGCTGCGCCAAACACACAGTGTATACACAAGAGGAAGCTCACTCAAGAACACAAGAAGAGAGATGAAGGCCAAAATGTTTTCTTGCCAATTTCTTCTTCTTCTTCTATCACACACTATACAATGTACACAAAGTATAGATAAGATACAATATAAAGGAAAGTGGCCTACTAAGTCAAGCAGTGCATAACAGACTACACCAATCGCCTGGCGGTATATCTTTGCCAGCTATAGGTAGGTGTAACAAACTAAATATGATAAGTCATAAGTTAGTGGCCATGTGAGTATCATAATGATAACTAATGTACTAAGTGTAGACGTGCGGACTCATCTAGCCAGGCGGTCCATCATTAATGTCCATAGGTGTTGAGCTAGATGCATAGAACCAGGAGGGAGACCTGACATGGAAAGTTAGATACATAGAAGGATCAAGACCGTGGGAGGCACAACATTGCCTGACTGGATCAACCTCATCAATGACTTGCTAGAGCAAGAGGCCGCAGACATGGTAGGAACCAATGCGAATCCTGAAAGTGATGAGCTTGACTTAGAAGATTTCCTAGTTGAAATCTAGCAAATGGTGAGTAAATACGATATAAAAACTTGGATGGACCACCATGATAGGCCATCAGAGGACATCATTCCAGACTTTGAGGAGGAGAGGAAATTAGTATTTAAGGTGGTAGAGCATCGTAGCCTACAACCAGGAGTAGTAAGTTAGGCAATTGTAGTAGGACATAGAGATGCGAGAAGTTCGAGATCTAGCAAATAGGAATCGAATAGGACCTAACACACAAAGAGAGAGAGAGAGAGAGAAAGAGAGAGAGAGAGAGAGAGAGAGAGAGAGAGAGAGAGAGAGAGAGAGAGAGAGAGAGAGAGAGAGAGAGAGAGAGAGAGAGAGAGAGAGAGAGAGAGAGAGAGAGAGAGAGAGAGAGAGAGAGAGAGAGAGAGGTAGACATAACACTAAGCGAGCTTCTTACGAAGTGGCTCATTGACAATATGTCAATAGGGCAAAGCACGGCAGCCTTAGCAACTGCATTACTTGCAGGATTAGGAGTCACCCAGGGCTCCAAGGGTCAATCGAAGATCCCTGTAGTTGCAAAGTAGCTAGACAAATACCAGCTGGGTAACAATCCATATAGTTTTATAGAGTGATTTGAGCACACACTAGCTAGGGTCTTTGAAGAGGCCGTATGTCACATGCCTACCTAAAAATTCCATGACAACACGTTTTAGTGGTCTATCGGGGAGCTATCCTAGACGACTTTTCTCGGCACTCGCGAGAATGCACATGGTCTATTGTCTAGGTTTCCCAGAGTCCACCCCATAATGGAAGGTACCGGTCATCCCCACAAGGATTAACTTGCAAGCTTGGGGTCCTAATTTGACAATTGAGATCTCGATATATCATCTAGCTCCATAAGAGGTGTTCCACAAGGGCTTCTCGTCCGATTGGAGTGATCGTAGTTACCCTTGGTTCATGGAGTGCAACGGTTTTTTCCAACAATTGGTTAGGATTCAGGGAACCTTAACAAAAATTTAGCACATCCACGGATCAATAGGCCATGCTTTCACAGTTTGTATTCGTACTGAAAATCAAAATCAAAATAGCTTTTACCCTTTTGTTCCACACGAGATTTCTATTCTCGTTGAGCTCATCTTAGGACACCTGCGTTATCTTTTAACAGATGTGCCGCCCCAGCCAAACTCCCCACATGACAATGTCTTTCGCCTAGATCGGCACGCGAGCGCGCCTTAAGACTAGAAGCAGGGATAGAGCCCCGCCTCCACCTCACGGAGCAAGTAAAATAATGTTAAAAGTAGTGGTATTTCACTTGCGCCAAAGGCTCCCACTTATTCTGCACCTCTCAAGTCATTTCACAAAGTCAGACTAGAGTCAAGCTCAACAGGGTCTTCTTTCCCCACTGATTCTTCCAAGCCCGTTCCCTTGGCTATGGTTTTGCTAGATAGTAGATAGGGACAGTGGGAATCTCGTTAATCCATTCATGCGTGCCACTAATTAGATGACGAGGCAAACAATTCCCCTCGGAGGAGGGTTCCATGTTAGATCTAACTGCTACAAGCTCAATCAATCTTTCCTGTGCAACCATCAATGCATGTACAAATAAAAAATAAAAAGTAGCAAGTGCTTTTAGCATAAGAAGTAGTCCCACCCAAATCTAGGGTTTCTCTTTTAAGGTCCCACCTTATTCTTAGGGTTTCGCTTCCTAGTCTCTCTCTCTCTCTCTCTCTCTCTCTCTCTCTCCTAAAAGTAAAAATAAAAGCAAGTAAAAAGAAATTGCAACAAATTAATTACTATCATCCCTTCTTCTAATCTTAAATAAAAAATAACAAGCCCTCCTTATATAATAAAATGAAAATAGCTCCTCCTTGCTAAATCCCCATAAAAATATGAAACCTCTCCTTTCCCCCTCCTAGAAACTATTTAAAGGAGGGTCCTCCCTTCACAATTTCAACTCACCATGGCACAGAGAGAGAGAGAGAGAGAGAGAGAGAGAGAGAGAGAGAGAGAGAGAGAGAGAGAGAGAGAGAGAGAGAGAGAGAGAGAGAGAGAGAGAGAGAGAGAGAGAGAGAGTGTGTGTGTGTGTGTGTACGTGCGCGCGCGCTGTCGGAGGGGTTTTTGTAGAAAGGTGGAATCCACCCGGGATCAAAAGTAGAAGGAAGTAGAGATAGGAGATGGAAAGAAGATAGAGAATAACCAAGTGGTAAACACGATAAAAATAAATCACAATGAATTGAATCAATATGTATTGAAAGAATTTGGAATCTTTGCACTACTCAGAAGCAATCTCTAGGCATTAGTTCTCTTGGAGCTCCTTTGTAGACCAAAAACGTGGATAAAAAAAACAGCTCTTTCTCTGCTGTCCGGAACCCAAATCTGATGGCTTCGTTGGCTCCGAAAGGGGGGTAAAACCCCAGGATGCCTGATCACGGATCTCCCAGATCACTCCTTCTTCTTCTTTCAGTTCAATCTGCAGTTTTCAGCTTGTTTACAGCTTTCGTCAATTTGTCTTTTTTATGAAAAATCTCCTAATTGGTTGAAAAAGCAATTAGCTTTTTGCATGCCATCCTAATCTAGAAGCTTTTTCTAAATTTTTTAGATTTTTATAATAAACAATATAAAAATAAACTAAAATTATCCAAAAATCTAGTATTTTTGGATAATCCATGCAACTCACACTAGTACTAATGGCTCAGATCACATTGACTCTCTAGATCAATAGAGAAGTCAGATGATGATGCATTCCATACTTTTTCACACTGTATCCTCATAACATCACGACATCCACCCCCTCTAAACCTGCACATCCTCCAGTATGTGCCAAAATCCTAGTTGTCACTGGATTCTGAGTCCTCCTCATTCTCTGCAACCATATCCTTTACTTCTTCATCTTCCATATCTTCCTGGCTAGCCCCTGTATCATGGCCACTATTTTCTTCAAATTCTGGCAACTCATAGGCAGTAGATTCCCACCTTTTGAATAATTTGATTCTTTTCCTTGCTATCGAAAGTTTTATGGCTGTCCCATCCAGCTCATTTAATGCATAAGTAGCATTATCAAACACCTGTCTTACCACATAGGGTCCAAACCATCTTTTGGAAACTTTACACATGGCACTATGCTGGTTATCTAAACTGCTATCATAAACCAATATCCAATCCCCATCTTGTATGGTTCTTGGTCTCAGTCTATGTCTTTTGTCAAACTGTTTCTTGTTCTGTATCCTTGCTGTCCTTAACTTTGCAGTTGCTGCCTCTATGTCTTCTGACTTTCTTTCCAATTGTCTAATGGGCAAGGCCAAAAACTCCTCTCAATTCAACTCCTCCTCCCAAGGTAACACACTCCATGTGACTGTCATCTCTTCTATCGGCATGATAGGTTTTTGACCATACATCAATTCTGCAGGCATATATCTTGTAACAGCACTATGAGTTGTTCTATTAGCCCACAAAGCATAAGGGAGCAATCGTGGCCACTCTTTTATCTTCTCTCCACATGCTTTTGCCAATGCCTTCACAATAGGAAAAGACCTCTTTCACTTTTTCCATTTCCTTCAGGGTTATAAGCTGAAGTTAAGGCAAGCTTTATCCCCAACCGTGCAAAGAAATCATGAGCTTCGTTTGCATCCAACTCACACCTATTTGCTGTAAATTTTCCCACAATCTCTTCTAAGAGAAAAGTACATACGACATTTGTCGTCTTAGTACGTAGAGCTCTCCCTTCCACTTGATTAGTCAAGTCTTCACGAGCAAGCACAAGATACCTCATTTTCCAAATTCCTGTAGGCATTGTGACCAAATCCACCACCCACTTAAAATGAAGAGTCAATGGATATGTGGGTTGCAATCCATCCCGATGTCTCACAGTTGAATACATTTGACATATCATACATGTTTCCACAATGTGAGCAACATCCTTATACATATCCTGCCACCAATATCTTTCTTTGATCTTTGAAAAAGTACCCTAAACACCTCTATGACCAGCCCACAAGCTTTCATGAAATTCTTGCATTATTTTTACTTGTGAAGCTCTGTCACCCAAAACTCGCAATGGCATACCTTGTTTCTTTTTAGCATGTTTCCATAAGTATCCATCTTTTAAGAAAAATTCATAGGCTTTCCAATTGATCTTCTTAAACTCCTTATCTGACCATTCATTTCTCTTTGTTAATGTACTGAGATATTGACCAATTCTCAGCCACTCTCCTGCATATTTGTCTTCCAAAAATACTTCTACACAAGATGCAAAACATCTAAAGTGTCTTCTCTTTGTTGTCCAAGCTTCTATTAATGCTGTAACAACACCTGGCATTACTACATTCACTCTTGAAACATCATTTTCAGCCATAAGAAAGTCATCTTCTTCCTCCTTATCCATCATCCCATCTTCATTCTCATAGCATGCTCGAGATAATATGTCTGCCATTGGGTTATCTCTTCCTGCAATATGCTGAAATTCAGGGTTCAAAGATTTGATGTATGCAATCCACCGGAGCATAGCAATGTCCAGGGTAGCACAACTAGTAATCATAATCAATATCGGCAAACAATCAGTCTCAATGATACTACATGAGCACCCATAAAATACTCTTTATCACATTTAAGGGCTGTCACAATTCCCCATAATTCTCTTTTAACCTATGGATATCTTCTCTGTCGTTCAGTCAATACTTTAGCACCAAAGCGAATTGCATATCTTTGTCCTTTCTCATTATCTTGCCCAATTTCCCATCCAATCCCGATTGGGCTTGTATCAACAGTAATAATGATAGGCTTTCCATGTGAATAGTCAACCTTTCTCAACGTAGGAGCATATTTTAAGAGCTACTTCAATTTCTTCATTGCTTTCTGATGCTTTCTTTCCCAGTTAAATTTTTGACCTTTCCTTAGAAGCTGATAAAGAGCATCGGTTACATGTGCAAAGAGAGGAATCCATATCAAATAGAACACACATGCACCCAAGAATCTACGTACCTTTGATACATTCGTGCATGCATCTCGCATTCTATCAATCCCATCTATTTTTGCTAGTGATGGCCTTTGCCCATAAGGCCCACACATATGCCCAACAATCAAAACCTCTTCAACTCCAAAGCCAAACTTTTGTCCAGAAAGAGTTAAATACACCTCTTCTAGACGTGTCAAAATTCTCTCACAATCCAGAATATGGTCTACAACAAACTGATTGCATCCAGAAGCATCCATCTCTTCATTCTTTTCATCCACTGCACACCCTTTGATTGGAACATCATCCAAGAAGGGCATAGTCAATCGTGGTATAAAATCCCTGAGTACCCTATTCATAGCATTTGTCATGTGTGCCACTGAGTTTGTTGCACCCTATGGGAGAGTACACATCCGTACTAACCCCAAAGCAGTCTTCATGGTTGTGATATCCCTGGTTTCAATTGCAAGCTAAAACTGATCATACCCCGAGTAAAGATCACCCAAAGAATAGATTGCTCTGCCTGCAAAAGCCTCTGCAAATTCATCAACCACAAGACCTGCACCCACATTTCTTATGGTCACTTTATTGACCGGTTGCATGTCTTGAATAAATCTCAAAGCCCCATTCTTTATTGGCACAGTAAACCAACGATTTGAGTACGGGGCTGAAGAAGCTCCAAGATCTTCATGCGAATCTTTTCATTTAGCAAATCCATCAGCTTTGGCAAGTAAGCTTTAGGCACTGGAATAGGCCTCAAGTTCCATGGTACATGTGGCACAGTAAATATAACCATAGGGGAGACAACATTTGGATCCACACAATCTATTTCACTTGGCTGAAATGCAAATGCCTTTCCATGCCTAGCTAACATCCACATAAAACAGTTTCTCTCAGCAGGCAAAAGAAACCTTTCTGCACCAACTTTCAATTCCTGTAATGTTTCAGATGTAAACTGATGACCTATATCTTTAGGATCCCATAAGCTTGGCTGCCTTGACACTTTTTCATACATACCCTCACTCTCTGGTGGAAGTGGCAAAGTAATTGATTTCACCTTTTTGTCAATTGTTTTATACTTTCTTCATCCCATTGTAATCCTTCCTACTGAGCAAACAATGCTATAACATCATACATATCCAAAGAACATACTGACAACACTTTGTTTTCAGCCTCATTTTCTGCATGTATAGTTGCTGAAATTTCAACCATAGTGTCAATAATATTCAGCCCATAAAAGATGCCTGAAATGCCATCATTTTCAGCTAACAGCCCCAATGATCTCAGTTTCTTAATAGCTCATTTCATAGATATGCATTCATCCCTACACATAGCTTCCATAGGCTTAAACCAACATGAACAGTTTATTGTAAACTGAGAATTACCAATAGTAAATACATGCTTCATTTCATCAAGAGGCGAGTACACCCTCTGAACAACACTACTGTAGCCCCGCATTATAGCAGTGCTTAATGAAAATCTAGGTCTTTGAATTCCCTTGCATTTGGAACCAAAGGAGACTCTCGAAGCGTATCACGATTTCTAGGATGATTAACACAAACAGTAAGAAATTGGACTACTTTCCTCCCGTCTTTGCTTCTGACTCTTGCATAAGTAGAACCATCATCAAGTACCTTTGTTTCCATACACACTCTTGTAATATAGGGCTGTCCCAAAATCAGTACATATGAGGAATTATCTTGCACAAAGAAGTGTTACTCTTCCTATACATCACCAATTGTCACTTTTACATTAGGACATGCAGCATAGAGCTCCCCTGAAGAATTATTTGCAGCTCTCATACGTCAACCATGATTAGTGTCCACAGGCCATGCACCATTTTCATACAATCCCTGCTCAATGACATTTATCTTAGACCCATGGTCAAGCAAAGCAACACAAGGAATTTCACTCTCTCCTATTTTCACTACCGTTTCAGTGGTAGCTCTAGCCCAATGATTTCTTGTGTAGTGACTTTGAGGAATAAATCCTAGAGTCTCTTCTCCATATTATTGCATTCGCCTTACTCCACCATGCATATTGCTACAAGACAATGCATTTTCAGCCACTTTCTTCTCTTTTCCACATGCTGTCCACTGATTAGTAGCATCTTGCATAGATAATCCAGTACTTACTTCATGCTCATATTCAGCCCGAATACCCAACAAACTAGTTTCCTCTTCAAATTGCAATAATGCACTAGTGGTATCACCAAGAAACTGACGCTTCCTTTTAATTATGTCAATTATCTCATCATGAAATTCTCGCTTGGCAATGCCAAGCACCTCTCCCAAGGTAAATTCCACCCGACTGTTTAAGATCCGTTCTTCAAGAACCTTCTTAAGATTTGTGGCTGTCTCAATGTCAAATTGCAACTTATATCCTGGATGCTTGCCCTTCTTTTTGCCCTCTTGTTTGTTATCTAGTTTTTGCTTCTGACTGACCTCTTCCATAACATGCTCGGGAGGTGGCTGATTTGTAGCTTTAGGCTGATCCACACTTCTTCTTGTCATTCTTTTAGATGTCCCTGCAATATCTTTATCTCTTCTTCATTTTTTTTCCACAAGTACATTCGTGTTTTGTACCTTTGCTAAATATGCATACACTGAATATGCATCTACCGGTGATTCCCAACCAGTTATGCCACGAATGTCTTGCCCTGCATGAGACATTTCACTATCAGTGACCTTTCTCTTTTCAGCTGCATGTAAAGCATGTGTCCATATTTCAACCTTTGGACCAACCATCACTTGCCCATGTATTCTATCCAATTGTAGACCAAAAGTAGAAGCATGTACCACCGCATAAGCATTTCGGACAACCAAGTCTTCCAACAACTTCTGCATACCTCCCTTTCCAAAATTCAAAGCAATAGGCAATCCTATTTCTTGTGCATGGATCTTGCCATCTTTCCAAAAGATAAGCTGTCATGCCAAGGCCTCCTGATAGGCAGCACAATCCTTTCTCTCGTGCTACAAACTGTCACACCACATACATCTTTTTCCAGGCTTAGGGGCTGCTACCCGTCCCCTTTCCTCTTGTCCTTTTTCATCCAATTTTGCAACCTTCAATTGAAGATCCTACATCCCTTTGACCAATTCATCCAAGACATCTTCCCTAATAGAGGGAACAATAGCAGGTACAACCATAGGGTTAGCCACAGAAGTAGGTGGCTTACTGGATACATCAACTGTCTTGCCCGTAACAGTGAGCAAGCTGGAGACATGCAATCTTTCTCTTCTTCTATGCTTCTTCACAAGTGCAGTAACAGCTTCCTTAACATGTCTCCACTTTGTTTTCAAACCTGTCTCTGTATTCTGATCCTCCAGCAAATCATCAAGCTTCTCTTGAAGCTCAAGATTAGCTACCTGTAGAAACAATTCAATTTTCTGACTTGCAAGAGCTTGCTGTTTTGCAAGATCCAACTGCTCAAATCTACTTTCAAATTCTCTTAACAATTTTGTAGCCACAAGACCCTTATTGGGTTGTGTAACCCACTCCTGAAAAGTCTTGCACGTAATCAAACAGGTGTCCTCAATGTAAAATTCTTCCCTGAGTGTCTTCTTGAAGGCTACCCAGTCTGCATCCTGCAAGTATAATTCAATAATTCGTGCTTTTAGTTCATGAATAGTAACACGTACAAAATATCGGCTCCATGCAGATTGAGCCACTCCAAACAATTCCATCTTCTGAGCATAGGTATGTACATATGCAGATACATTCCTACCATTGAATAACTTCACCTCACGCTCAATTGCTTGCAAAGCATTCATCACAACACTTTCTGTTTGAGCTGAAGCTTGCATCACCTGTTGTTGTTATTGTACCTGTATAAGCATATTCATATTTTGCACCAATTGTTGCAAAACATCATTGGAGATTGTATTCGAAGGTTCTTCCATATTATCTTTCCTTATTCTCTGACAACCTTTCACATCGGGTTCACCAATGTCGGAGGGGTTTTTGTCGAAAGGTCGAATCCACCGGGGATCAGAAGTAGAAGGAAGTAGAGATAAGAGATGGAAGAGAAGATAGAGAATACCCAAGTGGTAAACACGACAAAAAAAACACACAATGAATTGAATCAATATGTATTGAAAGAACCTGGAATCCTTGCACTACTCAGAAGCAATCTCCAGGCATTAGTTCTCCTGGAGCTCCTTCGTAGACCGAAAACGTGGATCAGAAAAATCAACTCTTTCTCTGCTGTCAGGAACCCAACTTTGATGGCTCTGTTGGCTTCGAAAGGGGGTAAAACCCCAGGATACTTGCTCACAGATCTCCTAGATTACTTTTTCTTCTTATTTCAGTTCAATCTACAGTTTTCAGCCTGTTTACAACGATCGCGATGCATGCGATTTTGTCAATCTGCCTTTTTTTATGAAAAATCTCCTAATTGGCTGAAAAGGCAACTAGCTTTTTGCATGCCATCCTAATCTAGAAGTTTTTTCTAACTTTTTTGAATTTTTACAATAAATAATATAAAAAATAGACTAAAATTATCCAAAAATCTAGTATTTTCGACTAATCCATGCAACTCACACTAGTACTAATGGCTCAGATCACATTGACTCTCTAGATTAATAGAGAAGTCGAATGATGATGCATTCCATACTTTTTCACACTATGTCCTCATAACATCACGACAGCGCGTGCGCATGTGCATGCATGTGCACATGAGAGACAACAAAAATAATCTTATAAGAGGCGAGGAAGTTATATAAAAAAAGGACTTATGGGTGGTTTGCGCATCAACACCCTATCCAAATCCTTTCTTTTCTTTCACTATTTCTATCCACTATGGTCCCATGCAAGCATATCCACATGGCGAGACCATTAAGACTATCAACCAGCCGCGATATCAAGAATACTATCGAGGTATATTATTTTATAGGAAATCTCATAAGTAATAAATTAATTCATATCTTATTCCTTTTAAATTCAATAATCTCTTGATTTAGAAAAATAACATAGTTAAAGTGAAATATACATTAAGTTAATATAAAATTCTTAAAAATATTTAGATAGTAAAGAAAATTTACATATAAAGTTTATTAGAATAACCCTAAAGGCTTTTATTAAACTTTAAGTAGTTTTGTTTATTTAAGATATTAGATAGTGAAATTTCAAATTTTAATATCTTATTATCATAGCTTGAAATTTATGTCTCAAGAAATGATGCTTTTATAGATGCTATTGTTTTTTCTCATATTTAGTAAAAAGAAAAAATGCACAAAATTAATTCTTTCGCAACTATTTTCGAAAAGAATCAATGTAATTTCCTTGTACCCTATTAAAATTCATTCATGTGCATGAAATACTAAAGTATACTCTCGCATATGGAAATGGAATATCAAGGTGTGTTCACACACATGATATCTTAAAGCACATTTATGTGTGTGAAGTTAAACTTTGTCTTTGAAATGGAATATTAGTAATGAATTGAAAAATCATAGAGAAAATTTTTGTTACATATTTTTGAGTTACAAGATATCTTAATTAATCCTTGCTTTGAAAGGAATGATTGTTAGAAAATTAGAGACTAATTGTGGTTGCATTGAACTATTGAAAATTTATATTGATTATGTAAGTGCTTCCAACAATCAAACAAGAATGAGAAGTGATGCCATCCTCAGGGCCACTTCAGATACTCTTCATCTAGAGCATATATATACTACCGAAGGTGATTGACTACCACTTAGATACATTCGGTCTCTTGTATAGGAAGGTTATCCTTACAACAGCAAGAACCAACAGGACTCTTGTTTAAGATTGTAAGCTCAATCCCAATCCTAAGTTAGAGAAAGAAATCTATACAAGCCCAACATTGTTGAGCAATGGAAGGCCTAGAATGAACAAGGAAAGAGTAACGACCCAATTCTTGGAATTGGTTCGCTCTTCAAAGAGGTTATATATATATGAAAATCAATTTAAATAGCTAGGCTTTCGAAATGGATTGCTTAGTGTCCCTATTAATAGGCATACCAAAGAACCTGTGCAAGATTAATTAAGGAAGCTTTTTACGTGTCATCACAACATGATAGCATGCTTGCTTAAATTACTATAATGTGCCATGTCATCTATGGGAGTGGGTGACATTCTGTCCCAATGAAATTGTTGAACTCAATTAGCCAAGTGGCTTTTCCCAAAATTTTAAAAAATGATCAACAAGTGTGACTAAGGGGGTCGATTTGAGACTATAAGAGCAAGCATAATGACCGTTTTAAGCACCTTGTCATTTTTGCAATTCACCTATCTTCTGGCCTTCAAATGTAAATTATGATCCAAACAAACTATCATTCTTTTTTAGACTTATGGGCAAGGGATTGATGCTTAGCTCCCCCTCATTTCTCACTCTCATTGAACCAAGTGTAGTGCATGCTCGCTTGGAGTCATCAATGCCTTGCAAAAGGCAATCATCTCAGATCAATGCAAGATTGCCACTATGGACCATAGTTATGTCTTTTACAAGCCTATAGGTTAATCCTCATGGGATGATGCTAGATGCTTTGCTTGCAAGGTGGACCTAAGGAACACCTAGTTGCCTAAATCTACACAGTCAGAGTTAGTAGGGATGGTGGAGACTAGGATGTAGTCCCTAGATGGCCACCAAACTACCCTCCCTATAATTTAAGGTTGGGTATGTGTCACAGAATGGAGAAAGAAAACCTAAGGTTGCTCAAGAAGATGCATTTGGTATTATATATACACTTTTCTCTCAATACTCTTTTCATAGGCATTCTTTTTATTGGGTGAGATAGATGTATTGTTTTCCAAAAGTATATCACTATGTCTTTTACTTCCTTACACTTTTAATGCATAGTTATCACTTACATAAATGCAATCTTAGCATTGTCTCATAATGTTAAAATTGAGATCTAGCTACATAGAGGTTTCTTCGACGAATAGCAAGAAACCATGATGTAGTTACTATATTAGCTTTCATAATCTTTTTGGTCTCTTCATTGCATTGAGTGTACTGTACAATCCATTTATCAATAGAATTTGTTCAATACTAGAAACCTAGGGTCAATTACATTGAATTTGCAAGCCTCTCAATTCTTGATATTCAAGAAATATTTTGAGGATCTCTACCTTTTCCACTTTGCCAAAACCCTCTATGTAGTGCTTGCATGAAACACTTTAGTGTCTATGAATAGATTTTACATCATTTGGTCTCCCTCTACCTAACATATGTAACTGTCACTTTCATGGCCTTGAACTTTACATAGTATCCTCACTCCTTCTTTGCTTCGTACCTTTTTATTAGAGCTTGTTTAGATGAGATGCACTCAACTGAGCCATTGCATAGGCATGTAATAATAGAATCATTTTCATTTGTAATTTGAATTTCCATCTTATGGTCTATGGGAGGAAAAATTGAATGGTAAAATAATATATCCACAGTTTAGAGATACATCCCACATGGATTGGCATGTTGTGTGAAGATAGATATGGATACAAGAATTCATATATATATATATATATATATATATATATATATATATATATATATATATATATATAAAGAGAGAGAGAGAGAGAAGTGCTAACACTTGGACCATGCAACTACCACAACCACGTGGGTTATGAATTGGCTCACTATAATAGATTGGCATATTCAACTTGCTTTAATTTAAAGATGATTTACCTTTTTAGACAAAGGTTATCTTTAGGTCAAGGAGGAAGCTACTATCTTGCTAATGATTTGTAAGACATAGATATCAAGTCCACTTATTCATGCATATACTCTAGCATTTTTGGCATGATACATAGGAGTTATTGGAAGATTTGAATGCCGATTTTCAAGAACCATAGCATCAAATACACGATGAAGAGGCAATCTTGTTACCTACATGTCGTTTGAAACTAGTAATTAGTAAAGACTAAACAACATTAAGTGCTTTCAAGTGTCATGGGGCCACCTCAATCCTACCATATGGATAGTACCTCATTTAAAGTAGGAAAATCCATTGCCTTTTGGAACTTGAAAAAGTTACCTTTGTCTCTTAAGATATGGTGAATTGTCTAATCATATTTCCATTGCAATTGTGAGAATGTAGGATAAACATGTGACATGTAAAAGAAGGAGATATTTTAAGTGAATATCACTGAGTTTGTGATTGAGAGTGGGATATTAAGATTATCACATAGAGTTAGGATGAATAAAAGGGAGGTATTGAGTGTGTCACATAGAGCTGAGAAGATGCCAATATAAGAGTATATGTTGAGCATTAAGGAGGTGCCAATATAAGAGTATATTTTGAGCATTAAGGAAGCAAATAAGGAGTATTAGCAGTAAAAGAATAAGCTTCCAACATGAGACCCCCATTTTCAAGGATTATGTAGGCTTGAAGAGTTGATTAACTTTCCTATGGTTGTTTTTTTAGGAGAGTGCAACTAGAGCATGCACAAGCAATTCCCATTGTAAGGGTGCCATTTGTGGTAGATTGATGTACCCAAGGTAATGGTACATTCAAGGCCAAATATGGGAGAAAGAACACCATATTAGAGATTTTGGAAATTTCCCAAGTCCCACTTTTAATGAATGTCTTACTTTTGTTGTAATATCGCCCCCCCCCCCCCCCCCTCCTTTAAAAGATTTTTTTTTCTAAATTAGTGCAATTTTTTTTACTCTCCCTCTCTCCCCTTCCTTGCCGACTGCATGGTAGGGAGAGAGAGTGTGTGTGTGAGTAAAGGGAGGGAGGCATGCAGCCCCCCCAGGTGGAGGGTGGCGACTGTTAACGGCCGTTTCCCTCCCCTCATGAAGCCCTCCTCCCCCTATTTAAAAGGGGAGCCCTCCCCTCCCTCGTGGAAAAAGCCCTCCCCTCCCTCGTGGACAGTGCCCCCCCTCCCTCGTCAACGGACAATAGCGCCCCTCCCCCCCCCCCCCCCCCCCCCGCGATAAAAAAACCCCTCCCCATCATCATCGCAGAGAGAGAGAGAGAGAGAGAGAGAGAGAGAGAGAGAGAGAGAGAGAGAGAGAGAGAGAGAGAGAGAGAGAGAGAGAGAGAGAGAGAGAGAGAGAGAGAGAGAGAGAAGCTTCTGGAAGCTTCTTCTCCCCCCTCCTTAAAGAGAGGTCACACACCCCTCTATTATTTCCGAAAATACACCCCTCCCCTTCACTATCTTTTCTCCACTCAAGGAGAGGCGGCGAGAATTTTGCATAAGAGAGTGTGGGAATTCTAACACTCTTACACGCGTCTTCGAGTATGTCCCCGAAGCATAGTTCCACAAGGATGGCCGGAAACCCTGCAAGTGTGGATGGAGGTTCGAATCAAGGTGGCCCCGCAACCGCGAACAGTTCATCAGGCATCAATACTACTGGAATCAAGACATCACTCCAAACCCAGGTTGCTCCATTATTAAATCATAGATTATAATTATCATGGTGAAAATCATATTCACATACATCACATTAATTGTGCGATTGATAATTTCCTAGGTATGAACTTAGTTGTGATGTATGTAACAAACAAGATAATTTCTGTTGTAAGATGACATCATAATATGTGAAATTGAATTAGATAATTGCATCATAAATTACCAAAAATATCTTCATGAATTCCCGCATAAAGTGCATTGCTCCTTGCACAAGTTCTTGCTTAAAATGTGTTTCAGAGGACATTGAAAGAAACAAAAGTGCATCTCCGTATCGCAAGATGAATTCTAAGGCACATGTAATAAACTGCAGAAAAGATTAAAGCGCAGCTAGACTCATACAATAATCACATGAAGTTATAAAGATCAGATCATTCAAGAAGGTTATAGATCGTGTAAATAATTACATAGAGGATAATGTTAATATTGCATGCATAGAAATTACCTTCCCATGTGTGGCATAAAAATATCGTATGGATTATATCAAAATTGTAAGCATTGAAATGAAGGCATAGCATTACTTTGCATGCATTAAAGTTGTTGGGAAAATTCAACATTGTTTGTAATTTACCAAATGGGACTGCGATCCATGAGTCCCATGTCAAAGCCCTTGGTGACTTCAAGAGGGATAGGTAAAAGCTTAGCGCATGTGATCATTATTAAGAGGGCTTAAGAAGATTATACTTAAGATGGAGTAGGAGCTGTTCTAAACAAAACCATCTTGACCAACCATGTTCGAGGGGATAAACAATCTTGATCAAAGATAAAGGTACATAGGTACTACAAGGGATCTAGGAGACAACTAGCAAGTTGACCAACTGAGGATGACGGGGTTGTCCATGATCTATCTTACAAAGAAACCTAAGGAAAGGATAATTACGATCGGTAGGGTACAAATCCTAACCCGAAGAAAAAGGGGAAACAAGCAACCTAGCTTGGCAAGCCCCTGGAATCTCGCCAAGTCGCGAACGACCCAGGACCGAATGCTGGGAGCATTCGGGAAGAAGGAATCACACCTTAGCAGTTGGTCGTATGAACGACCACATCAATGATCGTGATTGTACACTTAGGTACATTTGTTTGAACTTCTGTGCTCAAGGAACTAATTCAAGGTCAAAGACTTAATGCTTTAGGTCAAAAGCCTAGAGGAAGAGGCAGGTTTAGTTATCTTAGACTGCTTGTATGGCCCTATCCAAGGAGGTTGTTAGCCGTGCCAGGTATATGCACCGAACCTGCTGCGAGAGGTCTCTCCATGGGTGCTGCTTGGAGTGGGAGGAAGCTTGGGTGCCAGGGGAGGCTCTGGCTATAAATGCCTTGCCTCCGGATCCCGCACAAGAGGCCGACGTGACTCGAGATGGGATCTCGAGACTCGTGTACTAGTCTAAGGGCAAAACTTGGAGCAGCAATCCTGTTGATTGCTGGGATAGCCTTTGGGCATGATACTTGATGTATTCCGAGGCTATGATAAATAAAGATCGGATATTTGAAAAAGGAACTCTCTTGACATTGTTTTTGTGTCAGTGCCTAAGTTACGTGAAGGAACCTATGTTTAAATTGATTAATTAAGGAAGCTGCTTTTGCATGTCAAACATAATGTGGTAGGTAATTAGATAACTAAGCAACCCGAGGAAAGTGCGGTGGACATGACTTGGGTCCATGACTTGGGTCCGTCCTACAGAAGGGTGATCCCGATTAGCTGGGAACTTTTCTCAAAAGATGTGAAAATGATATTGTGAAGACCCTAGAGTCAATAGAGTTAGAATGCCGATTTATGCTATTTTTGGGGAGCGGAATGGGACTATGCCTTATGGGCAGATAGGTTGAGCTTCTCATCCCTCTCATTTCCCATTCTCCATGAATCAAGTGCAGCATAAATCTGCTTCGACTTTGTTGTTCCTACACAAAGTGGTTCATCTGGAGCTCAACGCGAGCTACTGCCTAGAGACTTGGTTGATAGGAAAGAAACCCTAATTTCAAGTCGGTCCTAAGTGGGAAAGGTTGGATACTTTCGCTTTGGAGCAGACTCGGGAAGACCTAGATCTCAAACCCAGTGACATTCCTTGCGAGTGCCAGGTGGTGCTTTCTAGACTTTCTTCCTGATGGGCTGCTAAGACGTGTCCCACAGGTGGACAAGCGGACACGTTACAGTTGGTATCAAAGCGAGCCAACGAGATCTAAAGATTAAAAAGAAACTTAATGGAGGAAAATAAAGGGAATAAGGGGATAAACATGGGAAGGTGAGTAGAATATTGCATTTTTTTCTATTGAAAACATTTCTTTACTCACTTATGGATGCTGGGTTGCAGAGTCACCAAGCATGGAGCAAGTTCTTGGTGTTCGAGGTCATGTTCATGACTGCAATGCATGCTTTGAATTATCATCAGAGGATTGGCATGATGAATATTCTGGACCGCATCTATAATCCTTTGCCCCTGTATGCGGAACGGAGATAGACAGGAGACTCAGGAATATACTACATAGCAGCCCACTGACTCGCGTACCTTCAGACCAACTTGAAGAGAATCAAGTGGATGGAGGATTTAAAGATCATGAAGCTGTTCATCTTTGTCGATGCTCGTGTAAACGAAACTTTGCATGTTAGCGGTCGGCAAGTCAAGAAGAACAAGTATGTCTATGAAGAAGTGACCCGAGTAATCTCTGCTGACAGAATCAAAGTGTTAGGGCGCTATGAGAAGAATGGGTATCAAAGGAAGGGATACCCCAAGCTTCCTATGACTTACCGTTTCCTGAAAATCCATGATCCCACTCCATATTATTATTCCGTCCATGTAGCCGATTGTAACACAATCCTATTTTCCCCAAACTGATGTATCAATTAGCCTGTTCTACTTATCCAAAATAAATGTACTTAGGGGGTTATGCCTTCAATAAGACTTTTTACAATTATCTATCTTGATCATAAATGTTAACTGAGGTGTTAAGTGATTAAATCACTTAGCTAAAAAGATGTGCTAGTCATATTAGCATAATATGGGAACGTATGATAAGATGTTAACATAAAGAATCTTATTGTCCAGATGCAACCCCAAGCGCACATTCCAAATCCGACTCCTGCACTAAGTCCAGCTGTGGCTCAAGAGAAGAAATTCCTTCTCAAACAAATTAAGCCACCCGAGTTTGATGGCAAGGGAAGGACTGTTCAAGCCGACACTGAGATCTGGATTGAGTCCATGGAGGACTATTTTGAGGCAGCAAGAACTGCACCTGCTAACCAAGCCATGCTCGCCAAACTTAAGCTTACAGGAAAAGTGAGACTTTGGTGGAAACAGTGGTGCAGAGATCAAGCGATCTCGGAGGGGACAGTCACTTGGAATAAGCTTAAGGAAGATGTGCGAGGGAGGTATTTGCCACCTGCCTACCGCACACAAAAGATGAATGAATTCTATTACTTGAAGCAGCTAGGATTATCCCTTGAAGCATATTATTCAAAGTTCGTTTCACTCCTAAAGTATGCACCCCCAATGGATATGACACAATAGGTGTCAAAATTCTGTGTTGGGTTGAATCCACCCATAAACACTCGATTGGAATCAATGCGCCCAATGGACCTATAATACACACTCATTCGAGCTCCTCCAATAATACAGGAGGTGCAGACCAAACCAAGGAACAACATGATTTGGCCTTACAAAGATCAGAATAAGGGCATGATAGCATCATTTAAAGTGACATGTATAAGTTTCATGAACTCGGACCTTAAAAGTGTCACCACTAACTAGGTGTGGTTTAAAAACTTTATCTAATACCATATAGTAATTAATTTGGATAACCTATGATGTGATGGTTCTTTTTTTTGTGTAAACCGATAGACACAAGTATGTTAAATAATTGCTCATCCCTTTTGCATTTTTTGTATGTATATGCATGATATATAAATATCTTTTGTTCAAATTTTCTATCTATCTTGACAATATATGGACAAGATGGATATTGGCTTTGGCCAAAATCAACTAGCTTCACACTTTGACTAGCTAAATAAACTTTCATATCATAAAATGAAGATTTATATACCAAGCTAAAAGTTTATGATTTTTCTAAGACTAAAGATTTAACCTTTGACCAATGATTTGTGTTTCCAAAGAAATAGACATAAATTTTATTATTAATTAAGACTTATTTGTTAGCTAAGACATAAAGTACAAAATTGGACTTAAAGCAAGTTATAAGAAATTGCAACACAATTAACTAATGTTATTGAAAGAATAAAAAACATTAAGTAGATTCTCTCATTGATATTGGTGGCATTTAAAAATACCAAGGTAACTACATAAAATACTTTAAATTTCTAACAAGCATATATTTCATAGCCATGCAAAAGCCCTAATGGATATATTTACTATGGAAGTCAAAATTAGTCCATATAGAGTCACTGTCTTGTTGCATCATGTATATTGAAAAAATACAACTTTTATAGATAGCTACACTACCATTTATGAAATGTTTGTGATATCCTAACTCATGAGCAAGTTGCACTGCTTCCATATCTTAGAGACTAAAGGAGTTTGCTTCAACTTGGATAATTGTGAGTTGTTCAATGTAAGTGACAGACGATGTGAGGCATTTGTTGAGTATGTTTGTATAATAGACGGTCATAAAGTACAAAATAGGATTTAAATCACTTTATAAGAAATTTCAACACAATTAACTAATGTTATTGAAAGAATAAAAAACATCAAGTAGATTCTCTCATTGATATTGGTGGTGTTTAGAAACACCAAGGTAACCACATAAAACACTTTAAATTTCTAACAAGCATATATTTCATATCCATACAAAATAATGTAAGGGATATATTTATTATGAAAGTCAAAATTAGTCCATATAGAGTCACCGCCTTCTTGTTACATCATGTATATTGGAAAAATACAAATTTTGTAGATTTGGTATAAAACATTTAGCTGCACTACCATTTATGAAATGTTTGTGATATCCTAACTCATGAGCAAGTTGCATTTCTTCCATTTATTTCAAAGTAAATATTAAAGGAGTTTGCTTCGACATGGATAATTGTGAGTTGTTTAATGTAAGAGACGGATGACGTGAGGCATTTGTTGAGGATGTTTGTATAATAGATTGTCTCTTGAAACAAGAAGTAATTGAAGGTTGGACATATATACCATCTTTATCAATCATGGTCTCATGCGGTGCTGATGATGAAGATGAAATACCATCATTCTCTACTCTAGTCCATTCATCAATGAGAACCTTGAATTGAGCATACAATTTATGTCCATATTGAACTGGATCCTGTCCATATCAATCAAACTTAATGACTTCACGTGCATCATGGTATTTGCTTAAGCAAGTCAAGTATGGTAGAAGTTCTTTGATCAAGATAGAGTCTTCACGATCAATATCAAATGTTTTTGGATAAATGCAATTCTCAATAGGATTTGGACATCTTTTGTAAGGACTTTCATCTATGAGAATAGTCTTGGTATGCTGACAAACATCTCCATATTGATCCCATACATACTTTAGAGGCTTGAACATTGCTTCTACTCCTATCTTATATGGCCTATATATGATTTTGAGTCGATGTTTGTGACATTGTTCTTGGCCCCAAATCATGAAGAAATGATACTTCATTTTTACATGGATCTCCAAGCACTTAAAAATTGCCATGACATTCTTATGTAAAGTTGTTGACCAAACTCCCACTTGGAATCTTGCAAATAAGGCTTTAAGAAACTCCATACATTCTGGTTGAAGAACAAGCCATTTCTTTCCCATTTGAAAGCTTTGAAACCTTTTAAACTTAGCAAAGCATTGTTGTAAAATAAGACCATTGAGATCAAGTATTACACATAATTGTGTTGTATTTCTTATCAAGGATACATCAATCACATCACTGTGCTCTATTGTTGTTGAATCTGTTAGATATCCAACTATAGATGTCTTAGTTGAAGTTACAAAGAAGAAAAAGAAGCACATTAGATTCATTTACTTCTTCATCATTCTACTTAATGTTTGAGCTATAAACTAGCATAGAACACTAAAGCAATTTAACTTCACATTGACAAATACATACATAGGTACTACTTAATAAATGATGTCTTAAGAAAAGAGACATTTGACCATGTGGTCAAATCTAACCAATACTAATATCATGAGGTGAAAAAATATATATATAATGATTTCTTTGAAGTAAAATCTATTCTAATAAAGGCATTTTTTCATACCTACTTTTTATTGCTAATTATAAGTATACTTGAGATACTAACAATAGATTCTTGTAATTAGTTACAAAAATTATATTATCATTATAATATTTAACATACTCAGTTTCTAAAAAGGCCTTCAAAATTGCATGTACAAAGAAGGTGTTTATTAGTTCTAATTATTAAAAGAAAATTTAAACATGATACTTTTGACCATGTGACCAAAACTATGTCACATATAAGTGACACATGACAATTTAATTGAGATAAGTTATACTCTATTTGGATAAGTTTTCATAGTTTCTTCTTAAGGACTAACCATTCTATTTTTGAACTAGCTATATCCCATAGATATTTAAACTCATGAATTGTAACAATGATTTTATCTTAATATTCCATATACACATCAAAATATACATTGGAGTGAAATTTTGTTGCAATATTTGCTACTGAGGTAAAACTTCTTTGGGAGGTGAAATGAATCTTTTTTGGGGTGTGCAATATATTGTTGGCTCTCTTATCCTAAGGTACATGCATAGACATACACTAGTGATGTAGTAAAAGAGGCTATAAGAGATAAGATATTTGACCATGTGGACAAATCTAACCAAAACTAACATGACAAGATCATTACACAACACATATAAGAGTTTAATTGAAATAAGATCTAAAATAGACTTAAGTAAATTTTGCATAGCTAGCTCAAACTTTTCATTACGATAAGTATTCTTACATACTAGATTACAATTAAACAGTTATCCTTACAAAGGATGATAAAATTTAATGAGCTCTTTAATACTATTTTGGCAAAATATTTACTTAAATAGATTTTTTAAACCAAACATACTTGGTGCCTTTTGTAAAAAAGTAAAAAACTAAAGACATAGTTTCTTTAACTAATATCATCAAAGAAAGAAAATATTGCAAATGCTAATGGAAGTAACTTCTCAGAAAAAAATCAAAATTACATCAATGTGTCTTCCTTGATGAAAGGAGAAGGAACGGAGTCTAAACACCTGAAGTAGCCTTTAATTTCTCTTTCATAATTAGACTTGCTATATCTTGGCTTGATTCTTCTATGCCCTTGGGTGGTACTTCAAGAACTTAAACTTCATTAGGAGGAACCTCTTGGGAGTTTGAATTTTGTTTGGCACTCTCATGGACCCTCCACAATTGTGCTTCAACCTCTCTTTGCTCTTGAGTGTTGCAAATCACTACAGTAGTCTTCATATGATTTACCAATGCCACCTTAGATGCAAGTCCACTTGTATATACATCAAATACAACCTCATGAGCATCATTGAATGCTTTGATTGTAGTTTCCATAACTTTCATTTTCTTTCTCAAAATGGCATTTGCCATCCTTTGTTCTTCTTCAAGATCTTCATCATTGCACTCCTTGTCCAAGACTTCAATGTCCAAAATGGAAGGCTTTTTGACATTGTTTATATATCGCTCAAAATTGATGAAGCTTTTCTCCATGGTCACTAATGTCAAAACCACAAAATAATATATAGATCCAAAAGCAAACATTCTATCCATTGGTAGGAAGTCAACACTACCAACTAGCATGCGATACTTGCAAGAAATGCTTTCAAGAGCATTTTCCAAAGGTGCCATTTACTTTCAATCAAGAAATGATAATAACATGAATTGTTTAGGTTCACATGTCATTTGTAGTAGAGTGGATAAAACCTTTCCAAACTTTATAGAGTCCCATTTCATTCCCTTAACCCCATGTGCTGCATCTAGAACAACAACCCCAATGGTAATTGGATCTCTATAAACATTATGTATAAGATTAAAGGTTTCTAGATTGCATCCGACAACGTATACACACCAAGGGGAAGTAGTGGAGGATTGAAGATGATTTTTCTTTTTTCCAATTAGGAAGTTCATAATATCTTTTGCTCCATTTGGTAGGGACCCTACATCAGCTCCACGTGTGAGCTTCTTTGATACCCAATCATTGCAAATGCCTAAAATCTTTGTGTAGACTTTATCATTGATATCATAATCATCAATAAGCTCTTCCCAAGTCTTCATCACAACGCTACTTTTTGGAACTGAAGCATTGAAAAGAGTGACTAATTCATCCTTTAGGACCCTATCTTACTTGATTTGCTTAGCCCTTGTTCCATGTCGATCATATCTTCCTTATCCCATTTGTTTCTAAGAAAAAGGATATGACCTTCATTGATCTCCTCTTGTAGTGTAAGGATGTCTCCATCATTTAAACCCATAAGGCAATGAAATGTAGTAGGAGAAGGTTGCCTTCCCTTTTTTCTCAAACTCTCCTCTTGGGATATAAGTTCACCTCTAGAGTATCTCTTCATGATTTTGATCCAACTATCAAATATTTCTTGGGAGCTAACAATCATATGGCAATCTCTAGATGCATAATTTTCTCCAATGTATCCCACAAATCTCTGCAAAAAGAAAATCAAAATAGTGAGCATAGAACAAAAGAAAGAGCATCACACTAATCTTCACAAAAAGAGAAGGTAAGCTTATATGTGATTACCTGCCATGGTACTCTTTGAGAGACTATCTCAGAAAGCCCTTGTCGAGGTTTTAGTGGAGAACCAAATGCTAGCCACTGATCTCTTAATTGTTGAAGTTGCTCAACATAAGGGGCATTCTTCATAACATTATGTGATTCCATATTTGTCATTTGTGAAAGCTCAATGCACATTTTCATAGGACAATCAACTAATATTCTAGTATTTCTCATGGTGTATAAATGCTTGGTTGCTAGACAACGTTGTCGTGATGTTATGAGAACACAGTGTGAAAAAGTATGGAATGCATCATCATCCGACTTCTTTATTGAGAGTCAATGTGATCTGAGCCATTAGTACTAGTGTGAGTTGCATGGATTATCCGAAAATACTAGATTTTTGGATAATTTTAGACTATTTATGATATTATTTATTGTAAAAATCCAAAAAAGTTAGAAAAAGCTTCTAGATTAGGATGGCATGCAAAAAGCTAGTTGCTTTTTCAGTCAGTTTAGGAGATTTTTCATAAAAATACAGATTGACAAAATCGCGTGCATCGTGATCGCTGTAAACAGGCTAAAAACTATAGATTGAACTGGAAGAAAAAGGAGTGATTTGGGAGATCTGTGATCAGGTGTCCTGGGGTTTTACCCCCCTTTCGGAGCCAATGGAGCCATCATATTAGGTTCCGAGCAGCAGAGAAGGAGCTGGAATTTTGATGCATGTTTTGTCCTACAAAGAAGCACCAGGAGATCTAATACCTAGAGATTGCTTCTGAGTAGTGCGAAGATTCCAGGTTCTTTCAGTACATATTGATTCAATCCATTGTGATTTGTCTTTGTAGTGTTTACCACTTGGGTATTCTCTATCTTCTCTTCCATCTCTATCTCTATTTCCTTCTACTTCTAATCCCCGGTGGATTCGACCTTTCGACAAAAACCCCTCTGACAACGTGTAGTATTACTCTGAATATATATCTTTGATGCATGAATTGAGTGAAGCCCCAATATAGTCCAATAACTATAAGTGTCCAACTTATTAGCATCCGTCTCATCACGATGCATGGATCTCTTCTCATTGTTGTATTGTACAAAAGGCATAAGATATGCTGCTGTTGCTAGAATGATAGGATTCTTTATGAAAGATGTGGTTAGCTTCTCTACATAATCCCAGCATAGTGACCTATAAGCATACAAAGGAGGTGCCTCATAACACCTATCAACGAGAACAGGAAATTGTGTTGTTGGACCAAATGGAAAGAATTTTTCAAACATGTGAAATCCTGATTCTTCCTTCTTTCCCTTCTTCTTAACTATCTCAAGAAAATCGAATGTTCTTTCTACTCCCTTGACCTCAAGAGAAATTATTGGCTTTGCAGGTGTAACTTCTAGCATGGAAGGTAAAGTGGCATCATTCATAGTAGTGTTAGTAGCCATACTAATAACAAGAGCTTGTGACAAGGAATTTTGTTGAGGTGATTTTGACTTTGAGCTTGTGGGATTCAGTGAATTATTTTGTTCTTGAGGAGAAGGTGAAGATCTCAAGTCTATTTTTTTATCTTGGAGCTTCATTCTTTTGTTGGGGCGATCACCTTTTCTTGATAGGAAAAGTAGCTCACTAAGTATTCTTCATCCTCTTTAATATGGGCAAAGTGAAATGACAAAGGATCAAGTTTGTATACTACATTTTTTCCCTTGATCTTAACAAGATTACATGGTATTCCCTCTTTCCCAGCACATCCATCTGTTATCTTTTCTATGACCCCATCTTGTTGAAAAAAATGCAATATCACTCTTTAAAGTGAATAAGAGAACATTGTCAACCATTTTTCCTTGATTATCATAAACATCCACATACCATGGATACACAAAATCACCACTAACTCCATCAATGATTTGGGTCTCCTTTTTGGATGTGCTATCTTTCTTTGCCATTGAATAGTTCTACAAAGATAAAAAGTTGTCAGACAAAAGTGGATTTAAAAATATTCAAAATTCACAAAACCCAAATAAATGTATAAGATTTCTAGGTTGAAAATTGAAAACACAACAACACAAGATTTTACGAAATACAAGTCAAATGTACTCCAAAGGGACTCTTTCATAAAATGAAATATTGAAATTTGAGATTAAGTGTGGTATGAGATCCAACCATAAATATATGTGCTTATGTATCAAATCTCATGGATTATTCTGGCCCTAAGTTAGCATTAATTATGTTTCTCTTGCAAGAATGATATAGTAGAAACTTTGCCATGGACTTCGGTGAGAAGTTCAAATTCTATTAATGGTGAGACTTGACCATGGGCTTAACCAAATGGTCAAGTGATAATAAAATGTTGAGTGTGAGTGTGGTATGAGATATAGTGAAAAATCATTGTGGTTATGTAGAAAATGTCATGGATGATTTTGTCCCTAAGTTAACATTGGATTTCTTCTCCATGTAAGTTTCCTATGCAAGGATTATACTCTAGGAACTTTGCTAAGATTTTTAGCAATGTGGTCAAATCCTATTTAATCAAAGGAAATTTAGTCCAATATGAGATCCACCCATATATGAATGTGGTTATGTAGCAATCTCACGATTCCATTTGGCCCAAAGTTAACATTTTAATTAGTGCACATGTAAGTTTCCCTTGAAAGGAGCTATATTGTAGAAACATTGTCATTGGTTTTAGCCATGTGGTCAAATCCTATTTATTCATAAGAGTTATCTATAAGATTAGAAACTTTGCCATGGTTTTTTACCATAGGGTTTTTAAAGGCTAGTTAAAGAGAGGATGCGGTTTATTGTGATATGAGATTCACATATAAATAAATATGACTATGTAGAAAATCCCATAGATATCAATATAAGGTAAAGTGAAAAAAACTTGAAAGGTGGAGATTTGACCTCATGGTGAAACCTATAAGATAAGACAATTTCTATAAACTAGTTTTAGACATATGGCCAAATCTAGTTTCATAACCATATGAAGAAAGTGATTCATTTGTTGCAACATGCCGTGAAATTGGATTTGACTATATAGCCAAATATTGTTTTATAGTTGAATGAAAAAGTGGTCTCATGGTTTGCAAGATGTATGAGATTAGATTTGATCATATGGCCGAACGAAACAAGAATGGGGGATTCTTGGATGCTAGCATTGATAACAAAATGAAAGATTTGACCATATGGCCAATTTTTATTTTGTAGTGGAATGGAAAAAGTGACTACTTTGTGGCAAAATGATATGATATTTATATATGAACATATAGATAGGAAGTTATGAAAATTTGAAATGAAAGAAATGGTTTATGGAAACAAAGTGGTTTGTTTGTTGCACGACAAGTTTTGGCCACATGGCGAAACTTCTTATAAATATAGTAGGTAATCAAGGAGTTCCAAGTAGAACATGGTCTTCCTTTTTGGAGATAATATAGAAGATGTTTTTCTTGGAACAATTTGCCATACAGCCAAATCTAGCATACCCAAAATTTGTGTGATCGAACCCACCATAGATTTAGTCTTAATTTTTTAGGATCAATTTCCAAAAAATTGGTTTGTTTGTTACAAGACAAGATTTGACCACATGGCTAAATTATAGAAAGTAAGGAATTTTTATAATATAAGAAAGGATTTGACCAAATGGCAAAATGTCATTCTTGTAGTAAAATGAACAAAGTGGTTGATTTGTTGCAAGATATTGTGATACTACAAGAGTCCTTATTTTGGCCAAGAGATAGCTTAAGGAGAAGATTTGGCCGCATGGCAAAATCTCACAGTATATTGGGAAAAATAACATAAATTACATCTTATATTATAAGAAAATATTTGACCTCATGGCCAAGTCTCAGATTGTATTGAATAAAATAACAAAAAGTACTTCTTATATTGCAAGAAAATTTTTGACCATATGGTCTAATCTATAGATTGATGAAAGATCATGATATGTGTTGTTAGAAGATCAAATTACATCCTATGGCAAAATCATATTGAGTATTTGTAAGTATTGTATAGCCATATGCTTATTGCAAAATTATAAAGAATGTAACCATAAAATATAATGGTAATGCTTTTATTATAAAAATACATTATAATGGAAAGTTCTATATAGTAAAGTATAATACGATGTATAAGAACTTGATAAAATGCTCTAATATTACTGAAGGATACAAGAAATATAAGGCTAGATTTAACCTTGAGGCGAAATCTTAAGGTATATGGCATCATAGAATAGAAACAAAGATTAGTATTTTGAAAGCACTCATTAATAAAAGCATTGCACGAATCATTTGTTCCATATTCACATCTAAGAGAGTTTTTTCAACATTACACAAATCATATATTTCATATTCACAACAAAAAGAGTATTTTCAAAAGTGCAAGAAATCATGTTTTTCATATTCACAGCAAAGAAGCTATCATTTGCAAGGTAATGGTTGGACAACAAAAAAGACAGGCGCTCCAAGAGATCAATCAAGCAATCGAGAAGAAGAAGAAGACATTGAATTCTCAAGAGTGAATGCATAATCTCATTGCTACAGAAATAAAGATTGCATTTAATTTTCATACATGATTCTTATTTAGAAAATTCTTTTGGTGTTTGATCTTAATATTATTCAATACTAATCATACAAAAGAGTAGTAGTGTGATTTGTAGTAATTGTATGGTTGAAATGATCACAATCAATGTAGTTTAACTTAAAATCAGAAATGAAGTAGGGAAGAGTTGAAAACGTGTTGTAATTAGTAGGTTAGTAATGTGTGCCAACATAATAAAAATCACCCATGAAGTAGAGCAGACATGCTGTGGAGTGGCGATAATTCACTGCCCTATTGAATTGTTGAAGCCTTGAAGCAAGATTTCTGATTCGAAGACACATGTAGTTTTAGTCATAATACCTTGATTCGAACTAGAATTTTCACTGCACAATCTGTTTCAGTTTGAGAAAATGAAATAGTGGAGAGTAGTCAAAGAAGAGGAGGGGGATAGAACCGCCAAAGATTAGGGCCGTAAAACCTGCAGTAAGAGAGGGGCGACAGAAATAGAGATAAAAACGCAGAGGATTAGAGATGCAAAACTTGCAACTATAAAAACACAACAGGGAAAACACTCAGGTTGTTAGAGAGTTGCGTGGAAGAGAGAGGGAGGGGAAGAGAAACTCATTTTGAAAAACGTCATGATTAGTTGTAAAGACCGACTCATGAAAGGGATCATTTAATGTATCACGTTATTCGAATAACTATAACTTGTTATGGAATAGGAGTAGATTTAGATCTTATTTTTGTATCTATTTTTTAATTGTATTAAAGATTTCAAGTCGTGATTTTTTCAAAAATCACGTAATGGCTATACCGCCGCCTACCAGGGTCTACCAACAGCCCTCGGACCCTGCCTTTGGGACAGCCCCTCCCCCCCCCCCCCCCCCCCCCCCCCCCTCCCGATTTCTCAATGGACACTATAAGCTTTTTAAGGAAAAAGGGCAAAAGTAAAGGTCCTACTTAGGGAAGAAGAAACCTTTTTTAAAGGGAATAGGTGGCTTTTAAAATTTTAGGGGGACTTTTGAAATATAAAGGAATTTGCAAACATAAAATTGGAAACACTTGAAAAAATGATTTGGGGTTTGAAATCCTCATGGTAACAACTCCTATGTGAGTGGATGGCTCATGAAGAAGCATCACTTACTTCATCTATTGTATGTGAAAAGGGCATGGGTTGTGTCTTTTTTCAATCTCCATTCCTTATGAGGCCACACATGATAAGCTATCGTCTCCACCAATATCAATGTAAAATAACCACATGACAACATACATGCACACACATATACACACAAAGAAAGGGAATGAAAGCAAGAGGGACACAAACAAAGGGGAGAGAGAGAGAGAGAGAGAGAGAGAGAGAGAGAGAGAGAGAGAGAGAGAGAGAGGGGGGGGGGAGGAGATCTTTATGTACAATATAACACTTTCTTAATGAAGTATTGAGTAAGTAGTTTTATTACGTGTTGTCTCTAAGAGAGGATAGGATTTCTTTACATGGGGGAGAAAGAAATCTCAACGGACTGAATGAGATCTTAACATATGTGTTAACATGGAGGGCTTTGTGTGGCTGCTTTTATTATCCCCATGCATGCATACTCTCATATGTCCTTTAGAACAACCTTTTGTCGTCTCACTTGCTAGAAAAGGGTGGCCACATAATGGGTGCATACTACAAGCCTATATGCGAATCCTTCTTATTGTACATTGAGAAAGCATTTGATAAGTTGAATCAGTTTGTTGGGTCTACTCTTACAAAACTATAACTAACTTTATACATTTGGAATCAAGAAGAAAGTTTTCCTGCTCACACCATTTTGAGAAGGCTTCTCGAGAACTTGAGCCAAATTTAGGATGAAGCAAAACCCACTTTGAAGATGCAAACTCTATTTTGCTAGTGTTAGCTACGTATATAACAAAACCAAGATGGTGGAGAACTTTAAGATTATGGCATTCAACAAGTGCTAATTGGGAGTTTCGGATTCTGCTACAACTTGAGATACTTCAAACAAGGGAACTTTCCTCCCAATGAATTGTGGAATATGAAGAGAATGTGGATGAGGGGAATAGAAGTAGCAACACGATCTAGCCCACCTTTCAATAGTACTATAAACACCACTAATCTACATTGCAACCTCATGAGGAGTAATTCCTGCCACCTTTTGCCATTTGCAAACAACAGAGGTTGCAAGTTTTTTAGTAAATGGAAAGGGTTCTTGCCATATTTTGGCATGTGGTAGCCTTGAGCATGCCTCAAAGTGCATGGTATTTGGGCCCCATAATCTACCCTACTTGCACTAGGCTACCTACAACAGCTCAAATATTTGACCATATCATATTCTAGCATAAGTTTATGTGGCAAGAGGAGAGCAAAACTATGAAACCTTAGGAGAAATAAAAATGAGTGTGATTGTGATGAGGTCTATAATCTTAGAATATGGTACGTGATGTGGTGAAGTCTCGAGTCAGAGACATATAGTGTCACTATTCGGGAGAAAACACCCCTCCCCCACCCACCCCACCCCTTCCATTACTATCATTTAATCATGGGCATGACTTAACGTTGATGCTCAATATCATCACCTTTTTCTTTAAAACTTGGACACTTAACATTAGTTGCTCATAGACACTAAGCATCATTTTTCTTGAGATCACCAAGTGTTGGCATTAGCATCCATTTGTCTTGCATTTTCCACCCTATTCACACCATATTCCAATTGTTCAAAGCAAGGAATATAGAAGATGATCACAACATTTGCCACAAGGATTGGAGCACCTTTGTTTGTAATGATTGGAAAAGATTATTGATTCCACTTTCAATAGGGATTGAAGCGCCATTTAATGCAAGGATTGGAGAATATATGATCAAAACCATTAGCTATAAGGATTGCAGGAGAAGTTTTGCATCATAGACTAGTGTTAGAGAAAATTCACTAAAAGGGATGAGGGGAATACTTATGCTATTGAAGTCTTAAAAAGTCATGCAAATTTGATTTTAATGTCAAGTCTTCACATAGAAATTTTCATTGAAATAAGCATCAAAGTAGTTAGCCCATATGGTCATCGGTAAGCACATCAATATCAACATTAGTATATAGATTTTCAACACTTATAGAAAAATTATCAAGATGTATCTTGATGCATCTAAGAATTTATATTGGTGTATATAGCAACACTTACAGTAAAAAAATGTATTGGGATCTAGCCCTTATACTAGTGTAGGTCCCAAATTCCATATCTACTATCTAGTCAAATACAAAGTATTGTATAACCATGTATAAAACCCATTGAAGGGTGCAAAGAAATGTAAAACTTATTATAACACATTCAAACAAAATAACTACATAATCTTGGCCTATAATGAAGCATTTTGAGAATAGTAGTGATACAATAACAACAAATGAATATGTCTAAATTTGAATTATAAGACCTCAATCGATATAACTAAATCTATGTGGGAATTGAGACTCCCAAGTGCAACCAATGGTACAATAGAATATATTTTTACATATGAAGTATAAAGTGATGAGATCTCTAATCAAAGACCTCATCCTTGTGTCATCCCTCTCTATCCAATGTTGCAATAAAAAAGAGACATAAATTACAAGTAATCTTGAAGAGAACATTGAAATGCAAGGATATAAGTATATAAAAACCAATTCTCTCTCCCCCATGTGCACATAGCCTATATAGGACTACTTTAATCCCATGGTGCATTGCATACTCCTTCTCTGGTTTGGTTGCCATATGGCTAGTTTCCCCATACTAGAAAAAAATAGACACAATGAATTTAGAGAAATATTTTAAAGTCTAAAGCTAGAATAAATAAATAGGATAAGAAATATAGTACTTACAATTGTGTCTCAAAAGAGGCCCTACCACTTCTCCCAAGATGTGATGATGAGCTAACTAGCAACTCATGAACATACTATCTCTGTTGGCTACCTCCATCTTTCATGATTTTTCTTTATTCCTTTTTTAATCTTCTCTCAAGGTTCGACATCCACCTAGCTAGGCTTTTGTAAACCATTATTAGAGGCATCACATGCTTCTGAACAAATGTGGGAGAGGTGTTCCATTATATGCATCTGTATATAATCATTACAAAATCTATCTATAGTAGAGGACTCTGAGAACTCCTCATGGAAAGTGCTTATGATATGATCCATTTTTTCACAATCCTAATCATTCCATTCTTTGCTATAATATGCATGTACACCTACATAACAAGCTTGTGTAGTCTAGCAATAACTCTCAGGGATGGACTCAAGGAGCACAAGTATCTAGATAGGGGGTGAGGAGTGAGAACTCAATCTAGGATAGTGATGTCAAACTCTAGAAGCAAATCCAATTTCACTTCCCCCAGTGAGAGTGGGTGAAGGAGATACAGCCTATGATGATGCGAGGAGGGAGATTCAATGAGATGAGAGTCACTATCGCAATGGTGATATAGCATCATTACCTTTGCAAGGGATACAAGCATTGAATCTATGAGAACCTAAGAGGTGACGAGGATGAGTACATCGACTATGTACACTAGGAGAGGATTGTGACGAGTCTACACATGATGTTGATTACGATAAGGTCTACCATGCTATGACAAAGACTCATTATGTGGTCTCAGGGTCCATGATAGCCATGAACCGATGTACCTCTTCATCTATCATGTGATGGCTCATGCTGATAAATGTAGTTGAAACCTATACAAACAAACAAATTAATATATTCACTTTTTTTCCCTTTGTCTCTTACCTCTCCTATACTCCTTCTCTCACTCTTATAATGCCCTTCAACAACATCTCAACTATTTCTCACTCAAACTAGTCTAGCAACAATCAAAGTTTTCCATATAAGCTTACCTATATAATAAAAAATCTAAGTCTAAGTAATTGATTTCTTGAAAGTACTAAATTTTTTAGATTTGATAACTAAGCCATCATAGGTAATATGAGCTTTAAAAGAGTCTGATAAAGATTTTGATTAGGGTTTGAGAGATATTTCTAAGAGCCAAATTGAAAATCCCAGGACATGTCAAAAAGGAGTGGAATGATGCAAATTTTGTGCGGAATTCAAAGCGTGATGGAAGCAAAAGACACTGATTTGATGATTTTAAGTGACCTTAGACGACACGAATGCAAATTTTGACCATTGTGGTGGTTGTGGATTTTTCATAATTTTTATAACTGCTAGATTGAAATCACGATGACTTCTTAGCCATTCAAGACTTCAAGCCGGATATGAAGGATTTTTTGGATTGTCAATCGAGTGCTGGACAAAGGAGCTATAGGAGGCCGAGCACTTTGGGGATCAAAGTTGACCAAGATTTTTAAAAATAATGACCATGGGCCTTTGGGGAGGCCAAAGGTCCCCCAATATTTTTATGAAATGGGAGGGACTTTTTTTTCCATGGCAGCCTACATCAAAACAACACCCCCCCTGTGGCCATAATCTGATAAGTTGAAGAGCTAGCTCCTACACGTTGATTTGTGGAAGAAGGGGGACTTGGGGGTGCACAAAACCAACCGAATAGATCACATCAATTGAACCTTCAAAATTTTCACTCCCAATTGCCGATTTTATTGTGAGAAATGGCTGCGCGAATAGAAACTTCAGAATCTAGTCTTTCTCTCTCCTCCATCTCTCTCCTCTTAATGCATGTTTTTATGCATCAATCTATGTGAGAAGAGGGTGGGCTGGTTTGAGAGATTTCAATTGTTAGGAAATGATGCTGAGACATGATGGAGCATAGATCGATATTTGGAGGAGCAATATTAATTGTTAATGAGCATCAATGACCTTCCAATTACGAGATCTATGTGAAATAAAGCGTGGTTTTATGAGTAACAAATAAATTTTATCATTTTATGATAAATCTTGACTGCAAATGGTTGAAAATGGTTGTTTTTGAATGTCAATGGTTTGTTTTATGCAAAACATTAAGAAAATAAGTAAGAATTGATCGTTTATTAATTTTTCTATAAACATACAAAACCCGTAAATTGTGATTTTAAGGTAAATCATGGATTTTGGGGGTTTTATGTGTTAATGGTATTCACATGGGATGAAATGAGGGATGAATATAATTCTCAGCAATTCTATTCAAGTCGCATCAAAAAATAAAAAATTAGTATTTATGAATAAATAAATAAGAAAAAATTAGATTTTTTACGTTTGAAAAATAGGAAAAAATAATATATATGTACATGGATGTATAGTAGGGCTAAAGCATGAGGTTTAGCTTTAGTTTAGCTCTATCTTTATATTAAAGTGAGTATTTATCATTTTTATGAAGAAAAATACATCAAAACGCTCTTTAAACCTACCACCAAATGCACAACTTTAAATGATAGGGAGTGGAGGGGATAATAAGTGTTGATTAAATGTTGAAGCTGATTTTTTTAAAAGCACTTTGCATATAGGATATGCGTTTTGAGAATTAAAGGGTTTAATAGCACAAGCATGGTCAGTGCTAACCCTATGCAATGCAGCAATTACCTTTAGAATGAAAGCATAAAAAGAAATGGTTTCACATTGTCACAATGCTATTTTAAATTAATACAAATGGTTGAGCACTATGAATCATTCATAGTTGCATTGCATTCAACACATAGTATCATCTTGGATGCATGGCAATTGTCTTCATAAACATTGACCCACCTTGAGAGTGAGGTATTCTAAGCCGTAGGGCAAGATATTTATTTTCTTTGAGGAGTTTGCAATGAGGATTATATTTTATCTCCTGAAATTATTGATTAGAGAGAGGATTATGTGCCGTACGTGCTTTATGTGTTCACAATGCATCTCAGGGCCAATCCTCATGGTGTAGGAGAGTAGTAGTGGGGATATGGCAATTAGTGTGAATTAACCAAAGAAGTTTTTCTACAACAGAGCAATAGGTATGGTCATCGAAGGGCTATCCTAGGGTATCCTTCGACAAGTGGATAATAGGATCAAGAGGCATGGCCACTGGCCGTGTTTGATCCGTAGTGTACTAGTTCACGAGTTGAAGTGCGTACTTCTGCTGTGACACAAAAATACAGCCCCCAAAACAAACTACCTGCATCCCTAAAAAATAGGACAACAAACCAAGGTCTATCATTTCAAAGGTAGCTTGAAGCTTAGCCTTAATTTCTGCTATCGCAACAGAATCTGAACATGTGAGGAGTAAGTCATCAACGTATAGTAGTATATAGCTAATCCCCTCTGCAGTAGATCGAACATATAAGTTCGGGTCATAAGGGGTAGAATGGTATCCATGAGTCTGTAAGAACTCATCCATCCTGTGGAACCAAGACCATGGCGCTTGCTTCAGTCCATAAAGAGCTTTATGTAAGCAGAATATCTTATTCCTCGGGTTGCCAGAAGGAAAGCCTAGTGGCTGCTCCACATAGGCCTCCTCCTCGAGAAAACCATTAAGGAAGGTACTCTTGACATCCATCTGATGTATCGGCCAACCGTGGTGAGCAGCTAGCGCGAGTAGCAACCGAAAGAAAGTCAACCATGTAGTAGGGGCAAAGGTCTCTTCATAATCAATGCCATGCTTTTGTCGAAACCCTTGCACCACAAGGCGAGCCTTGTACTTGTCTAAAGTTGCATCCGCTTTTAGCTTAGTCCTAAAAATCCACTTTGTCCCGATGACTTTCTTGTGGCCTTCCAATGTCCAAGTCGCATTTTGGTTAATACTCTCAAGCTCCTTCTCAATGGCCGCTCGCCATTGAGGGTGTTGAAGAGCCTCCTACCATGTATCTGGCTCATAATGCACTTTGTATTCAACTATAAACTGCGACACAAATGATGCCTGAGGAGCAAGCCAGGTAGATCTTTTAAGTCCCTCCGTAGTGGAATTTGGTGGTAGGATCCTCGAATCCCACAAGGTCTACTGGTACCATCAAGGTAATGGGTCTCATGAAGGGGGCCTAGGAAATTGAAGAATCTGCAGGAAGGTCAGGAGCGAGAAGTAGACCAGGCTCAGTAGGCACAATCTCCGATGATATGGAAGAAGGAATCGGATCGAAATCCAATGTCGAAGATTGCACAATATCCCTCTCGTCAAAGACGACATCCAGCCTAACAATCACCTTATTTGTCCGAGGATCGAACAAACGATAAGCGTTTGCCTCCGAAGAATATCCCACAAAAATAAGAAGATTAGCTTGGGGAGTGAGCTTTCTTATCTTGTCATCAGGCATGTGTGTGTGTGTACGCACAACACCCGAAGACTCTGAAGTGGAAAATAATAGGTCGAGAGCCAAAGAATGCCTCATACGGGGTCTTCTGAGGAAGAGCCGTAGTCAAGCACTGGTTAAGGATGTATATTGAAGTGTTAACAGCCTTGACTCAAAGGCACTCAAGAAGTTTTGCTGAGAACAGTATAGAGCATGCCATTTCCATGACTATCTAGTTCCTACACTCTACAACTCCATTCTGGGAAGGGGAGTTGGTAGAGGTGAGCTGGCGAGAAATGCCAGGCTGTTGTAGAAACTTAGAGAACTCATGGGAGATAAACTACCACTGCTATCACTCCTCATGCAACCGACACGACGACTAGTCTAGTTATGAACCAATAGCACCCAAGCAGAAAAGTATATGAAAGCATCAATTTTATGCTTGAGAAAGTACACCCACAAGTATCTAGAATGATCATCCACTATCAAAAAGAAAAACAGTGTGCCATTCAAGGCAACAATGGATGTCGGCCCACAAAGATCAACATGAATCAATCTAAAAGGCACCTCAGCTCTATGAGATGACTTGTGAGGAAATGGGGTATGGTGCTGCTTCCCGAGCTGACAATCTTTATAGACATCTCAAGAGAGCTTCAAGCGTGGAAGGTCCTCAACCAACTCACTGCGTGACAACTCATAAAGTGAGTCATAACCAAGATGCCCTAAGCAAGCATGCCAAAGACGCTTATTGTTCATAGGCTCCCAAGAGATGGCTAAGGCTTGGAAGCTATGGAATACGGAGCCCTCGGCTGTCAACTCGGTCAGAAAGTGTGTCATGTGGTATAGGCCATTAGGTTGTGCCTCACCGCGAGAAATCACTAAACCAGTCAAAGAGTCAAGCATCTCGACTGTGGTTGTTGTAAAGAAAACCGCTCACCCCAACCGACAAAGCTGCTGAACAGATAACAAGTTCACCCCAAGCTATAGGACATGATATACATTGTCTAGCGTAGCTAGATCCGAACCCTTATTAGTGGCAAAACTAACGCAACCTTGTGCCTGAATCTTGACCAAGGAGTTGTTTCCTACGCGGATCCGCTTGGCTGCAGAGGCTGGGATATGGAAAATGTCCTCCATAGGAGTCATGTGATGTGTAGCTCCATTTTCCACAACCCAAACAGGAGCTGAAGTGCTTGGCTATGTTGAGTGGGCCCCTGCAGTAACCTTATCGGGAGGCAACTCACAGATATGGGTGAGAGTCGCACCTGATGTCTCTATGGAGACAATGTGGGCCTCTGCAGACCAGTCACATGAGCCCTCTGGAGTTGAGAACGTTGTCAACTGAGATGGCTGTGTGATGGCAGTGTGAGTCTAACCTTTAAACTGCCCCTTGCCATCTCCTTGCCTACCCTATGAGGGTTTGTCCGACTGAGGGGCGGGGGTCTGAGACTTAGGTTTTGGTGCTGTGCCTCTTGCTTTTGATCAACACTTGTCGTCAAAATGGCCAGCCTTTTGACAATGTTGACAATACCTATTCTTTTTAGGTACATTCTACCACCCAGGTTTGAGAGATTGGGATGTTCCTTGTAATTCCCTGGATTGATTTTGCTTTTGATTTTGATTTTGATTTTGATTTTGATTTTGAGTGGATGTTTAAGTTGTACATGAGTGTGAAAAGGTCACATCTTTGCTTTTTTGGGCTTCTAAATATAATCACTCAAAATAGCTTGCTTTAAGCTTAAGGCAAGTCCCGCTCTCTATCTATACGAATAGCCCATAGGTAGCCTCAACAATACACACCTCTCTTAGAGGAGATGCCACTCTATTTGAGTAATGGTGAAGCTAAAGAGAAACTCTTTCTCTTAGTTTTTCCCTCTCCTCTTCTCCACACGTGTGTGAGAACTCTATTAAAAATCCCTCAAGCTTCTTCTTCCTCCTCCACACGTGTAAGATCTCTACCAAAATCCACCAAGCTTATCTTCTCTTCTCCATCCTTACACCGAAGCCTTGTTGAAAACCATCAAAATTTTTCTCTCTTCTCTAAAAACGCGTAGAAACTCTATCAAAGTTTGCATAGCTTTTCTCTCTTTTCCATAGGTAAAGTTTCTATCAAATTACTACAAATGATGGCCCCTAAGAGACATCACGAAGAAAAAGATGCCATTAGAGGAAACACTTCCTGAGAACTAAAGGAAGACACTACAGTGAAGAAGTTAGGAGATGACAGTGAGGATGTAGATCATATCATATTGAGTCGTGATAATTGGATTTGAGTTATTTGTTTTATTTTTTATTTGAGTTGAAAGTGATGCTTTAGTTAATCTTGTTTATTAATTGGAAATGATTGTACTCCTTGCTTTAGTATATCTGTTTTATGGTTGTGCTTGTGAAGTAATAAGAAAGTAATAAGGTTGTGTTTGAGTAATGGTGAAGCTAAAGAGAAACTCTTTCTCTTAGTTTTTCCCTCTCCTCTTCTCCACACGTGTGTGAGAACTCTATTAAAAATCCCTCAAGCTTCTTGTTCCTCCTCCACACATGTAAGATCTCTACCAAAATCCACCAAGCTTATCTTCTCTTCTCCATCCTTACACAGAAGCCTTGTTGAAAACCATCAAAATTTTTCTCTCTTCTCTAAAAACACATAGAAACTCTATCAAAATTTGCCTAGATTTTCTCTCTTTTCCATAGGTAAAATTTCTATCAAATTACTACAAATGATGGCCCCTACGAGACATCACAAAGAAAAAGAGGCCATTAGAGGAAACACTTCCTAAGAACTGAAGGAAGGCACTCCAGTGAAGAAGTTAGGAGATGACACTGAGGATGTAGATCATATCATATTGAGAAGTGATATTTGAATTTGAGTTATTTGTTTTATTTTTTATTTGAGTTGAAAGTGATGCTTTAGTTGATCTTGTTTATTAATTGGAAATGATTGTACTCCTTGCTTTAGTATGTCTGTTTTATGGTTGTGCTTGTGAAGTAATAAGAAAGCTAATAATTTGCCTAGCTTTTCTCTCTTTTCCATAGGTAAAATTTCCATAGTTTTATGGTTGTGCTTGTGAAGTAATAGGATAGCCCACCCTCGCCTTTGATTGGTTACAAAGTGACCCTTCTTACATGAGTGTTAAACTACTATTTTATTACACGTGGGACAACTCATAAGGTATTTAAATGGATCAATTTTGACCAAAATTGAAAGATATAACTATAGAAATAAGGGAGGCACCTAAACAAAATAGAGAATGGCATGAGAAAGAAGAGGAATGAAGAGATACACAACATGAAAGGGGAAAAAAAAAGAGAGAATGTTTCCCTTATTCTCCTCCTATATTGCACTAAATCAAGCATGTGAATATACAAATGGAGTAATCCTCTATGCAGTGATACCAAACTTATGGGCTATATCAATTTTTGTTATTCCTAAATCTTATTAAATTTTCATGTGAAAAATAGCTAAAATAATTAAAAATAATTAATCAGTAGAAGAAAAATATGATAAGATACTAATAAATCATAAAGATTTAAGAAAGGGTCTTTGATTATCATATATATCATTTTTTATTCACTGAACACCATGTATGTGGAAATACTTTCACTTTATAGCATAAAATGATGGTTCGCAAAATTTTATACTAGCAATAGGACAATACCTACTATCCACCACACAAAAGTCGCACAAAAATATCAAAAGAACCTTTAAAGGACATGCTTAACAAGATGGGCAAAAAAAGGAATCTTAGTTTATTGTGGAGTTCTTATTTGTTGAGGCTCGAGTTACACCTTAGCACTTGCACCTTAGTACTTTAGTAGGCATGTAGGTGTTTAATCTATCATATGTAAAGCAATCCTTAAATGTCATGAGATGCCATGTGAAGGGTGGTAGAATAGCACAAGGGTAGCCTTGGTGCCATCCCCTATACCTAAGGTCAAAAGAGACTATTATAATGAACCATCATTTACATACTGAAATATTGTATTTCTTAATTCTTTGGTATATTTAGGATACATTGTCAGAGGGTTTTAGTCAAAAGGTCGCATCCACCGGGGATCAGAGAGAGGAAGAAGTAGAGAATAGGAGATAGAAGAGAAGAAAAAGAATAGGCAAGGGATTCAAATCCGCCAAAGCCTTCACACAATATAAAGACAAAGCTCAATGATTCAAAGCACTATGTATTGATAGAACCTGAGAAGATAAACAAAATCCTTGTTTGGGACTACTCAGAAGGAATCTCCAAGCATTAGATCTCCTAGAGCTCCCTAACAGACCAAAAATGCTCACCAAACACTAGCTTCTTCTCTGTTGCTTAGATGGTAAAACTGATGGTTCCATTGGTTCCAAAAGGAGAGTAAAACGTCACGACACCTAGTCAGAATTCTCCTAGATTTCTCTTTCTTCTTCTTCCCATCTAGAGTGTTATTTGTTGCCTGAAAACTACAATCACATGCCGCACAAATTTGAAAGCCCCTCTTTTTGCATGAGACCTCCTAAACTGGTTGAAAAGCAAGTTTCTTTTTCCATGTCACTCTATTCCAGAAGTTTTCTACACCTTTTTAGGATATTTACAATAAATAGCATCCAAAATATCAGAAATAACCTAAAATTATCCGAAAATCTTGTATTTTTGAACCATCCATACTATGGACACTGACACTATTTACTAATATGGCATTGACTCTCTAGATCAAATAGAAACCTAGATGATGATGCACTTTAGGGTTTTTCACACTGTATCCATGTAGCATCACAACATCTGTGATTTATTTTTGCTTAAGGTAGTACAAGATAGGAGGGCTTGATACCCTACGTGTGTATAGTAATAAAGTAGTACAAGTACACATGGAAAGTACAAGGGTTGTTTTTGAGCATATGGTGTACACATGTTCCATTAAGTGTTAGATATTACATACATCGATGCATCACAATTATCTTATCTTGGCTAAGTGTATGTGAAGGGGGCCATCCAAGTCGTGATAGGTTCATCCATGTCAAAAGGATTCAATAAAGGAAGAGTAGAATCAATGTCATATTATTGAAAGGTGAGAAGGATCAAAGCGCTTGCACTCGAGAGCTATGGCGGGAGAGCAAGAGCAAGAAAGAGAGAGACAAGAAATGGGAACTCCAACAATCACAATGTGTGACCGGACCTTCCTTTATTCAAACTGTCACTAAAAGAATAACGGGTGCCTGCCACCTGCAGTGTGCAGTGGCAGTGACTGTTAGTGTAGTAAATGAAGCAATACCTCAATGTCAATGCCTTGATGGTGCCTCAATAGGCCAAGAAGAAGCTCGGGAAGCTGGGGAGTGACGGGAGCTCAAGAGAATGAGCTATGGCTGCCGAGAAGGAGACCCAATGCGAGTGGGGAGTCGATGGGAAGTTGAGAATGCCACGAGCCAAGCTCAAGAGTCGAAAGCCATGCTGTAATACCAATTGAAAGGTGAGAAGGATCGAAGCGCTTGCACTCGAGAGCTATGGTGGGAGAGCAAGAGCAAGAAAGAGAGAGACAAGAAATGGGAACTCCAACAGTCAAAATGTGTGACCGGGCCTTCCTTTATTCAAACTGTCACTAAAAGAATAACGAGCGCCCGCCACCTACAGTGTGTAGTGGCGGTGACTGTCAGTGTAGTAATACACGGGCCGCTAGGTGGAGGCACCTTTACCCCCAACAATTATGAATAAAAGAGATATAAACTAATAGGAACCAACCCTAATTGTCTTGAGGACACCTATAATAGAGGCCATGCCACTCAGTCCAAGGTGTTTACATTTGTGTTACAATGTATTTGCACCCTATATGTTTGGGAAGCTCCTTGCTTGGAGTTTGGGATGAAGTAGTTAGGGACAAGACTATGAAATTCAAGGCTTTAGCATGAGGTTCTCTAATGAGTCTTCAAGTCACTCATGGCCACCGCAGAGCCATCGGGGGTTGGGTTTTAGGGTCTAAGAGTGTGCTTGAGTGTGAGAGAGCCATAGTTAGTGTGCATTTTAGGGCTTGTGATAGGTGATGCATTTGTTGGGAGTCCTTTAGAATTACCATCAATAACCTAAGTCCTTTTGTTTTTGAAAGTTTCTATTTCTAGCATATCATGGTTAGCAAGTTAAGTGACCTAGAAGGATCTAATGATGATGGCCTATCAACTCTTTGTGGATTGGCAAGAGTTGTGTTTGGCCAATGTGCCATATATTCTTACCCCACTATGATCTCACTATTGAATTTGAGCCATTATGGATTAAGTCCTCTTGTATGTTCATGTAGATAAGTCTAATAAAGTGCCTAATTGGCATATCCTTTTTAAGGATGGCCTAAGAGCCAAGAAATTGCTTGTATCTCAAAATAAGAGGGCTCTTAGATCTCCTATGCATCATGTCATGGCTATTTACTTGATGCCACATCATGGCACTATTCTAAGGATTGACTTGTAAGTCTAAGGGAGAACCCCTCCTAAGGAAGGAGGTGTTATTAAACCTTAAGGCTGTGGGGCAAGCTTAGCGCCATATGAGCTAGCCACCTTTCCCACCCTATCAAGCAATATAGTAAGCAAAGGAAGGGGTTGATGCACATATAGTTACTATACAGATGAAGAGAATGATCCCCAAACCAATGTCCATACTGATACAAATGAAGTTACTTATGAAGACTTAGATGATTGTGTGGTAATCCCAAAGATCAAATCCAAATGTCCTCTTCTTCAACTTTGACTCTTCCTATATTTCATGGTCTTCCTGAAGAAATCCCTATGGTATAGATCAAAGAATATGGCCTGATATGTTATGCTAGTGGGTTTTATAATATTTATCAGTTTTTGTGGTTCTCTTATGCCCATAAAGGCAAAGTGAAAAACATGACAAGAACCATAACCTCAATCCAAGAGCTCTATGACTTGTTTCTAATTGAGTTCCAAAAGGCTTTGCATGTGGATTGAGTTATTGGGAAGCTCTCGGCTATTAAGAGACATTCTTATAGTAATATTCAGTCTTATATAGTTGCCTTCAACAATTGCATTAGGCTTTGAACAATGAGGTTTAATCCAATGCTTGATGATGCATTAAGAGAACTATCTATGAATGGGCTAGACCTAAGTGCTAGTATAAGTGTTATGTTAAGTAATCCAAAATTACTAGATGAGGCCAAAGAGCTAGCAATCCATTATGAACATAATGTTCAAGTTTCTTGGGAGAACTTTTGGATTTTTTCTTGAACAATTCATGTGCCAAAGACTTCTATCACCTTTTCCAACAAGGGAGTAAAAATAGTATAGATCTTGAAGATAATAAACTCAAGAAGAAGGAAGTGGATCATGCACACCCAATTAAAGAGTTAAGAAATCTTTTTGATTATGATAGAGATTCTATGTATACTAGTAGGGGTCCTAGTTGTACTGCAAAACATTTAGATGTTATACATCCTTCTAGGCCTTTCAATCACGAAGATGGGTTGGAAGAACCCATAAGAAAGTTATGTTTCTTGCCAAGATAGATGGCAAATATGACCAATCTAAAGGAGTTGATGGTGGAAGCACATGAGACATATGGGATTGGTCCTAATGGTTCTTGTATAGAAGCAATGAGGAACCACATACTAAGAAATCCATTTGAAGTAAGATACCCTCATACAATAAATAGGAAAGAAAACGGAAGAGGAAGAGGAATATGAGGAAGAATACGATGTATATTTGACTTCTCATATCCATTTTGTTCCTACCTTTACAAGTCCCCTTGACTAAGAACCTTGACTAAGAATGTGAAGAAAAATCAAGCAACTCTATTTATTCTCAACAAAAGGCTTGTCCTAGGTGTGTGTGGGGGTCTAAAAGACTAGTTAGAGAGGGTGAAATTATAATGAATGATTCAAATAGTGAGCCAAGTGTTGGATAAGGGGAAAAGCTAATGGATACACAAAATGTGTCCTGGTCTCAAGACTCATGTGATAAAAGTGGCCCAATGGGGAAATTGCATCCTATTTAAGGAGTGGATTGTTCAACCTATTGTAAAACCTTGTAAGGTACTTATAGAAAGAGGTGCAAACCCAATTGTGGTTTTGGGTCATGGTGTTATAGAATGTTAACCCTAGGCTTATGAAAGGATAATGCTCTTTGGATATGAATACTTTATATTATTCTACATTCTTATGATTGAGGCATAAATAAGAGGCTATAGAAAGAGAAATTATCTCGTGTCTTGATACTGTTCTTGTATGTCTATTCAATGCAGGGGCCTAAATGGCCCATCCCTTGGTCTAGGAATAGTGCATTATGTGAGATTTGTAGGGATTAAGGGAGTGTTTCTCAATGTTGAATATTATGCTCTCTTTATATATTTCGTTAGGCCACAAACACCATTTAATTTCCTTTCTTGGGTGCAAATGCTTTTAGCCTATGTGTTATTGTCGAGTTTTATTCTGCAAGTTGTTGGGTTCACATCCAAGAATAGGTTTAAGCACTATCATTTTAGCTATCTTGATGGTTAATAGGTGTCAGCATTTCTTCTATAAGGTAGCTAGCTTATGTATGTGTTTTTTGTTAGTTTTATGTCATGATGAAGTACCATAGTGTGTGAGGGGTTAGGGTTTAAGAAATTGCCTACATGTTAAACATACTAAAATTTCAATCACCAAAGGGGGGGAGGGGGGAGGAGGGGAAAAGAAGAGGCTAGAAGTTACTCGTCACCTTATGAGGGCTTGGTAGGTTCTTGGGTTTGAGGCAAGCCTAGGGCCAATGCATGTCCTCCTTGGAGACCTAGATATGGGGAAGAACTAAAAATTAAGGAAAAGAACAACCTATGTTTTTCCTTGCAAGGTCGTGGTAGGTTCCTAGGTGTGAGACAGCCCTAGGGCCAATACCTTTGTCTTCTTGCAAGATCTTGGTAGGTTCCTAGGTGTGAGACAATGATGCTTTGTCTCTTTCGGGCATCATAATGACTAAAATGATTAATAGCTATCCCCACTAAATCAAAAATATAATGAATAATATTGGACTTAAAAGGAAAAATGAAAAAGTAAATAAATGGGCTTTAGTGTTTTTCTTTTTACATTAAAGGGTCCTAAGTGATAGGGAATTGGCATGGGTTTCCTTCTATTGTTTGTATGCCTTACATGGGGGAGGGATGATTCCTAGGTGCCTGTCCAAATAGTTTGGAATCTCCTCTATGTTAACTTAGGTTCACCTAACAATGAGGGTACTTGTGGAGTGCTATCTACACTATCAAGGATGTCCTCTAGGTTTACTTAGGTTCACCTAATAATGAGAGTACTTGCGAAATGCTATCCCCTTGTGGGACATTTGTTATTGGCCTTGGACTTAGCTATTAGATCCATGTCAGTGGTGCTAGACATCTTATCCTTTTTCATTTTACTAATTGTACTTCTTCTTATCACTATGCTTTCTCATGTCCAATAGATGAAATAGTGAAAGAGTCCACCTTTATGGGGAGTTCACCTATATGCATACTGACACTTGTTGGGTTGTTTGCATGAGTTGAGTTAGATCAATGAATACACATAGAGATTTAACAAGTGGCTCACATGCTTAGTGGAGATTTTAGTCTTCTTTATGTTACTTTACAAGTTCATATGGTTCATACTTAAGTTTACATGTCTATAAGACACTTTACACAATAAGAGTTTTATCTAACCTTAATGTATACTTTTGGAGACTTTAGGAATGACTTTTTGTGTCAAAAATGGATGTGAATAAGGATCCTTACTCACATCTATTGTAGGGAATTTGTATTCTGCAATGGATGTGAATAAGGGCCATCTATTATAGAATACATTCTTTCTTTTAGAGATTTCTTATCTCTCTTCTCAATTACTCTTATTATAGCATCCTTGTGATTAACATCTTTCACTTAAACCCCTCTTCCCCCCCCTTTGGAACTCGATGTGAAAGGCCATTTGAAGAGTTATATGATGAGTGATGCTACGAGATCTTCTGTAGGTTATTCTAATGAAGTGTTGTAGCACCAATAGCAGCAATAATAGCAAGGGTTACAAACATCTACAAAGCATGAATATGTTCTTCTGGCTAAACTAGTTTAAATTATTTGATCATTGGAATGTTTCGACCTATCTTAAGATGTATGTACAAAAGATAGCTTTCTTTGGAATGGTTGATATTAATCGAAGTCAATAATTTGTATGGATCACAGTGCATGAATCAAAAACACGCATCACTTAGTTGTTTATGAAAGATGAAGATTGGGTTGAGTTCATGAAAGTGTTAAGAGAATATTTTTTCATTGAGGACATAGGCTTGGTTACTCACAAGACTTTCATGGAGTGGGTTACCAAGCCTAATAAAGGTCTTACAGTCACATAGTTGTTGCATGAGTTTGAGTGCACTTTTATAAATTGGTGTAGAGGCGATGAGCTCAAGCTCAACCGCCAAGACCCATGGACTACTTATTGCTCCAAGCATTTCAAACCGAGCACTAATGGCTACCTCTCCTATTGCCAATGCACTATCTCTCTCTATGAGTGTAGTGAGCTTACCTCCATGTCTGACCGAGTTGCCTCCTCTTTCGCGCACTCCAGTAGCTCCACGATCCAAGTGCAAGCTTCAAGCTAGCTCAATCCTCAAGCTCCACACTCCAAGCTCCATTTCTACAAGCAAGAGAAGAGAAGAAAAGAAGAGAGGAGAAGATGCAGAGCTTCTCCACTGGGTCCCTCACCCTCACACACTCATTCCCCCACACTCTCACACTCCCTCTCTCAAGCACAAGCTCAAGCAAGCAAAAAGAAGAAGAAGAAGAAGAAGAAGAAGAGAGCTACTTTTAACCACACACAAGAATGAGCTCCTCATTCACTTTTTAACCTTATATACAAAACCCTAAATCCCTTTTGGGCAATCATCCCCTTATTCCCTTTTTTACATGGCCATCCATTTTTCTCATTGTCCTCCTATCTTCCTAACTTCCTTCCTACAGCCCTTCTACCTTTACAATTTGTATGGGTGAGAGCTCGATGCTCTAAAAATAAATCATGGTGCACCTTGCGCTCTTTTACAAAAGTCAAGACTTGCACTTTTTCTTTGCACCTTTCCCCTTGATTTAGGACTTTTTAGCACTTCTTATGTTTCCATATTTTTCTTGGCACACCTTTGTCTTCTGTTTCACTTTTGCCTTGGCCTTGTCTTCCACTATAGATTTTCCAGATTTTCCACCTTGTTTTTCTGAGGATTAACATTACCCCCCCTCCTAGATGAGTGCCAGTCCCATGGCACTCACCATCGTAGGTAGCAGGCTTTGGCATGCACCAAAGACATGGGTGGAAGGGACTGTTGTGGTTTGTTATGGAGGAGTTTTGGTGGTGGTGCATTGGGGGCACGTTGAAGGAGGAGTTTTGGTGGTGCTGCAGATTAAGGTCATTGGGGGCACGTTGTTGGCCTAGTTGGCTGGTAATAGGGTTTTTGGAGTTCGTGATATGGCTGTTTTTTGTTGGGAGTTGCACTCATGGCTAGCATAGGTGTTGATGTTCTGGGGATTATGTGTGCGATTCTATGGTGGGCTTGCATGATGATAAAGGATAAGATTTCAGAGTTGAGCATTGATGAAGAGCTGATGATACTTTTGTTGGAGTCTTCAATACCTGCAATTGAAAACCTCTCATATGGTTTCTCCCTAGGGATTAGTGCTAGTCTTCTTATCATGCACAAGACATAGTTTGATTAGTTTGGGAGGCAGGTCGAACTCTAGGAAATGAACTCTAGTCAAGCTGAGAGTAATGTCTTGCACTTGAGGATCCAAACTATGTATAGATTGTGTGCATATATTATGTGAGTGCACGTGCATACTTAGATATTATGTAGTTAAAAGATTGTTGTCTGGTTCCTCGTAGTAATGTGTGGTTGAAGCGAGGGTTCAATGGGGTGGAAAAATTTGTCGATGTTGAGGAGAAGTACACTCAAAGGCTTCTTGAGACATTATTTGTCCTTTTGACAACACGATGCAGCATAATTGAGCTCATTGATGCCGAGATTAGATTATGGAGGTCGAGATTAGATTTGATCGGGTAGTGGAGGCCTTCAACGTCGGTGGTTGATTACCATTGTTGAGTATACCTGAAAAAAGAAAAAGAAAGTGCACTACCTGGGGGTGTGTCTACCTCACTATGCAGTGTAGCATGGTGTCCATGCTAGTGAAATTGGGAGTTGGACCGAACCTCAAGGAAGCCTGTGGTGTTGTCCTGCACTTGAGGACCTAGTTTGTGTACAAGGGAGATGATCTGGGTGTCACTAGGGAGACAGATCTAACCATAGGTGAGCACAAACTCCCTAGGTGTGTCCTGCCCTTGATGTGCCCTAAGTGTGAAGTGGGGGTACATGAAGGGCTAGGGGGTTAGACATGGAGCCAGTTGACCAAGGCCACCACACATGCCTAACCTAAGGACCCCTAGGTGTAGTGTTTATGGCACTTTGATATACATGAGAAAGGTCATTGTTTCTTTCCTTTTTCCTTTTGTGGGTCTTTGTTTGTTTGCTCTTTTCTTTTCTTTTTCTTTTTCTTTCACTTTTTTTTTTTTGTTTTGGAGATGCATTGGGAGGGGGCACGCTAGACATCATCCTAATGCTCTTCAGTAGTTACATTCTGAGGGGGCCTAAGAGATTTACCAAGGAATGCATGGCTTGGCATGGAGCCCTTTTCTCTTCTGACTATACTTGTTGTGGTCATGGAGGGAGCTTGGTTTTTGCACTCATTCTTTCTTTCGTTGATTTGATTTAGAGTCATGCCCTTCTTCGTGGACCAACTCTAGTGGCTCCTATTGAGGCTGCTACATTTGCTGTTTTGGCTCCCCAAGCCCCTAGCAAGGAGAGTTCATGTAAGGTTCAGCCAATTGAGATTAGGGGAGCACGTTTCTCCTCTACTCCTAAGCTAGTTTTAGGTTTAGCTGTCATGGCATGGAGTCCATGTTGCAGCAATATGCGAGCTTGTAGGCTAAATCTTTGATTCCATCTTCATTAGAGTTATATCCTCCTCCCTTTTGCCTTAGTCATTCTTCCCCCTCTTCTGGCATTTGCTTGCTCTCCTCTTCTAATCTCTTCGATTTCTCCTCCACCCTTTGCAGCTCTCTATTTTCTTTGGAGGTGGATCGAGTTCTTCTTATGGGGATTTTGAGAGTGTGATCTTTCCTTTCCGCTTGACTTGACAATTTTTTAGCCTTGCTGCTCATAGATTGTTCTCTCGCTCTCTTGTTGTTGAGATGGTTGGTCGTTCTCCTTTTTATTAGTAACTCTCTCCATGTTGTCCTACCATTTCTTGTGGACTTTTTCTCCCTCTTGTTCACGGATTACCCCTAGCATATTATAAACATCCCTCCTTGGGTGTTTCTCAGTCCTGCTACTACTGGCTAAAACCTAGGGCCTTCTCCACCATCACATGTCTCAACTTCACCTCTACTTGATGAACTCCTTCTCCTCTTCTTACCATCACCATACCATAGTTTCTTTTGGCACTGAAGCTCCTCGAAAATTCTGTGCACTTGTTGTAATCAACAGCCTATTGCCCGACCTTCTCTACATACTTCTGTAGGCATTGGTCCAAAAGTTGTTTTACAGCTAGCTTCTCCATGATGGTGCCTTTTAGGTTTAGGGTAAGCTTGAATGTAAATTGGTTGAAACCTCTTATTTCTACCATCAAGCCATACTTTGCTTGCTTTTCCACCGTGAATGGGAGCTTTCCACCTTAATCTTGCCCCGGATATAGAGTCTGGCCAAGAAAGAGAGAATAGCCAATGAATATGCTTTGGGTTGTGCTCAAATGCAATGTGTGCTTTCTGCAGGGATGATTTTCTCTTCCAACAAGCGAGACTTCCATCATGGCTCTTTGTTTCTTGGTATTTCCATCTCTTTCTCCATAATGGTTCTTTGTGTGATTGGTGGTCTTGTGGTGATGTGGACATTGAATGCTTTCGTACAGAGATCTATGTCATCCTACATTCACTTGGCCACTTGTGAGAGTACATGCAAGTCATATGCTTCTACCATAATGAACAGGTGTAGCTCAAAGAGACATCACTTATCTAAATCCCATAGTGTTGACTTCAATGCATTTCACATGCGCTTGATTATCATTGCTTGTGTGTATCCTGGCTTTGCTTCTTTTGGTAATATCTATATACAGTCACAAACACATTTTTTATTTATATACATGTTTATAAATCCATGTCACTTCATGAGGATAAAACCAATTGTAAAACTCAGGATTGTATTGGAGTGTGGCACACATATCTAGTAATCGTGGCAGCCTACTCAATAACAAAATATATTTTGCAACATCGAGTAGCATGGTACCTTGTCCAAGTCTACTGGCAACATGTAGCTTCTCCTCGATGAGAATTTTATCAATCATCAAAGAGTTCTCTTGGCTAGTTTCGGCTAAGTCCATACCCCAAACGGCAATTAGTACTCGAAAGAAAGCTGGCACCACATAGGATGGGTCTCTTTAAGACTGCAATCGCTCCTTTGAGACTATCATAATCTGGGCTCCAAGTTCGGCCATTGTAGCGTAGTTTTCAAACCAACATTTTTCAAATTGACTTCGAACCTATGATTGTCACTTTAGTTGCTCTATCTCAAAGAGATTTGGTTGGCAAAGCACTTCGTTGAATGTCATTATTAAGCATAGTTTGTTGGCCTCCTCTTCAAAGATGAGTTGCATGCGTTCATGTAGGAGCTTGTCATAGTGCTCGTTAAGATATTCTTGCTCTTCCCAAGATTGCGTATATGACAAATATTCCTTAAGCTACTCCCTAGGGAATGTGCCCATGTCCGAAAGGACATAGGCACGTGCGAATAATTTGAGTTTAACATCCAACTTGATCAAGCACTTTGTGACACTTCTATGTTTGATGCAGGATTGCTCGGTTGCTATCTCATGCAAGGTTTTGGGAGTTTCCCTAGGCTTTAGTATAGCTGGGGATTCAGGCCTAGATGAGCAAGATTGGTCACTACTAGGATTGCTTCTGTTCTTCTCGAGGTTTTCATGTTTCACCTGAGGCTTTTCTGCTATTGTGTCATGGTTCTCCTCGGATGTGACTAGTATAGTTTTGTCAACATGTTGTGAAAGTGTTGTATCTACTCTTGATTGGTCAATGTAAGTTCTGTTGTCAGTGGATTGAGTGTTGCAAGCAGCTGGTGATAGTAATGGTTGCTTTGACTTATCGGAACACACAGATGTGTCTGAGGTTTCACTGGTGTTAGGAGAGATGGCAATGGGTTTATTTGTGGGTTGACTCGATGCTTTATTCCTCAGCTCTTCAACACTCTTGGTCTCAATCTTCTTAGCATCTATGGCCACTTGAAACTAACATTGTTTTCGTTGTTTTCTCCTCTTTTTCTTGGGCAATTGAGGTGTATCCTTTAAAGATTTAAGACCCTGAACTACGTCCAAGCTCCAAGATCCATTTCCGCAAGCAAGAGAAGAGAAGAAGAGGGGAGATGATGGAGAGCTTATCCACTGTGGTCCCTCACCCTTACACACTCACTCCCTCACACACCCTTTCTCAAGCACAAGCTCAAGCAAGCAAGAAGAAGAAGAAGAAGAAGAAGAAGAGAGCTACTTTTGGCCACACACAAGAATGAGCTCCTCATTCACTTTTCAACCTTATATACAAAACCCTAAATCCCTTTTGGGTGGTCATCCCCTTATCCCCTTTTTTACATGGCCCTTTTTCCCATTGTCCTCCTATCTTCCTAGCTTCCTTCCTATCACCCATCTACCTTTACAATTTGCACGGGTGAGCACGCGGTGCTCTTAAAATAAATCATGATGCGCCTTGTGCTCTTTTACAAAAGTATTAACTTGGGATTTTTCTTGTGTGCCTTTCTCCTTGATTTAGGACTTTTCTACACTTCTTGTGTTTCCATATTTTTCTTGGCGCGCCTTCATCTTCCATTTCCCTTTTGCCAAGTGGCCTTTTCTTATGCTTTAGATTTTTCGAATTTTCCACCTTGTTTGTCTAAGGGTTAACAATTGAACACTGCTAAGTAGCCGACTCTAAAGACTTAAAAGATAGAATTGTTTTTGCAGGCTATAGATCTTGCCTTGCAAGTGAGCCTGGAAGAGCTCTTGGAAGATAAAATGATAAAACTAGGTTTGAAAATGGATTGGGAGAATGTAAAAGAGATTGTCTCTATGCTTGTTAAGAGGCAAAGGAGAAGGGCTAGATTGCACATTAGGATTATGCCTAAAGCCTCTAGTAAGCTAACAAAGCCTATAGTGAAATAGCCAGTGCCTACAACTACAACTTTTGTTAAAGATGATGTTATGAACAAGTTGGTTAAAGGGAAGCCATAGGGGCAAGCCCTAGCCTTAGGAAAAATTCAACTCGAGAGGGATTTGAACATCACTGCATTTGGTGTGATGGTCCTTGTATGAGCAAAGAGAATGTGATATGTATCAAGAGGCTTTAGAAAGAAATTTGCTTTTTTGGAAAGAATAAATATTTTTTTTGCAAGAGATAGGTCTTTCACTTGATCCAATTTTTGAGAAAGGTTGGATGCAAAAATTACAAATACCATGGTGCAGAAAGAAGAAAATCCTAGTTTGCAGGGCACACATATGGATTACTAAGATGATACAATTATTCTAGTGGTTAAAGGTGCAAAAGCTGATATACCAATTGAAAGATCAATAAATTGCAATAATATACAAAAGAGAGTGAGGTTGATGCATTATAATGATGATGAGACTTCACATTTGATTTCCAAAAGTTATTATACCCAAAATCATGGGGCTCGAGTGATGATAGAGGCAATTGTGAAGATTGAAGAGCTTGAAACACCATATATTACATTTGTTGATCATGATTCAAAGATCAATGTTGTGATAAGAAGCCTATATGAGAATGGTAAATGGATAGCAGATGTTGATCATGGATTTGGCAACAAATAATGCTCCAAGAGATTTATATGCAACATGCTTGAATGTCAAGGTTACCATTGGATATATATAACATAAGGTTCTTTTTTTGTACAAAACACCTCTAATTATCTAATTATTCTGGGATAGTTATGTACCAATGCTACTGCATGGAACAAAAGTGTTAGATGATGGATCAACTTATACACAAAAGTCAGAAGTCAAGATGGAAAAACAATTTTCCAATTCTGAACTATTTGTTTGAACCATGCCAGAAATAGAGACGCCCTGAGGATTATTTGCTACTACCAAATGTGAAAGAATTTAGAGATCCAAGTTTATACTAAGTGCCACTATAAGGTGGGACTACATTGGCACTAAGTGGAAAAAGTTATCACCTTATAATAGGCACAAATGCTTTTTATGTAGATTTCATGGATTTACAACAAAGGAGTTCTATATGCTTTTAAAAAGTTGATGCTATGCACAGGATTGAAAGATACTATATTTGCAAAGTTGAAAATGGAGGAAGCCTCAAGTGGAAGCAAGAGCTATGGTGGAAGAAGCAAGAGAGTAATAGCAAGAGACACAGGATGTGGGAACTCCAACAATCATAACTGTATAATCATCCTTCCCTTATTCAAATGTCATTGAAAGAATAAAGAATGAAGTGACAATGATGGGTGCACACCATCTACAGTGTACGAGTGTGCAGATACTATCAATGTAATAAATACACAAGCAATTAGACACATGCACTTTTTCCCCCAAAAACCTCCCACTTAAAGGCAAATGTGTCCCTAGTGAGGAGAGAACAAGAAAAAAGTGACAAAGTACAAATGTACATAAAGCACAATAGGATGAGGAAATACATCATCTCATCCCCATCAACTTCTGAAGAAAGACAAAACACTCCGCTAAGAGACTTTTATTGAGCATATCTACAGGACTTTGGTTAATTGAGATCTTGGCAAGCTCAATGGACTTGTCCTCAATGACCTCTGTGATAAAGTAGCAATGCACCTCAATGTGATTTGTGTTCGCATGGAAGATTGGATTCTTAACCAACTAAATAGCACTCACAGAATATGAATGTAGTGTAGAGACCACATGAGTAATACCAAGATCTGCCCACCAGATGGCCTAACCAAAGAGCCTGCTTACAAGCCTCAATGGTTGCAACATATTCTACCTCTATATAGGAAAGGGTTATGCATTTATGCAACTTGGACATTCAAGAAACAACACCTCCAACAAAGGTGAAGACATAACCAAAGGTGGACTTCCCATTGTCTTTATGTCCTACATAATTAGAGTTAATGTATCCCATGACTCCTATATCCTAGCCACCATAACATATGCACATATTTGCAATGCCCTTAAGGTACCTCTTGATACCACTTAAAGCATCCCAATATTTCCTATCAAGTGTAGCCATATAGCATGCCACAACTCCCACTCGAAATGTTGTCACGACGAGTGGCTATTATGGCACACATCAAAATTCCCATTGTGTATGTATAAGGAAACTTGGACATCTCGATCTTTTGTTCATCAGACTACAAACAATCAGCCTGAGTAACCTTCATAGGAGAAGGTAAAGGATATCCAATAGGGTTAACATCCTATGTATGAAACTACTCAAAGACCTTCTGGATGTACTCCTGCATAGTGACAAGTAAAGGAGCCCCTTAGAGTGATTGCACATGATGTGCATCCCAAGAATATTCAAGGCTTATTCCATGTCCTTCATCTCAAAGTTCTTCTTAAGCTCCTTTCAAGGCATCCTTCACAAAGCCCTTCGGCTATTGTATATAAATATCCTCATATAAGTTTCCATGTAAAAAAGACGTGTTAACATCCATCTGATAAAGATGCCAATTCAACTTAGCAACCAAGGTCAATACCAAGCATAGGGTAGTCATCTTGACCACAGGGGAGAATATCTCATCAAAGTCAACTCCCTTTTCCCACTTAAAACCCTTTGCAACCTATTTGGTTATTACATGCTACTTTAGTCCCATGTATAGTTCTTCTATAGTGAATCAAAGTCATACTGCATAACCCTCTCCCAAGAATGAAAATCACCTCTACACATAGCCTCCTTATAGATAAGTGGTTCCATAGAGTTTGTTCCCATGATATAATTCATAGAGGGCTTGTAGCAATCAAGAGGATGTGAAGCTCTAGTGGAGCATCCCAAAAATAGCTATGGGATATGTATGCCATGTCCTCTCTGTCCAACATTATGATCTTGCACAATAAGTGAATCATGGGCCATTATATCATCCGCAACCAAAAGGCTGTCTCACTAAAGATGGCTATACTATAATAGAAGGATCCTCCTACAAGATCACCCTAGGTACCTCAATCAACTATTTTGATCTCATATGTATCTTTTCCTTGTAACATCATAGTTATAGATAAACTTTCAAGCATGTGGATCCCAAATGTGATAGCCCATCTCATCTACGCCATTATATCCAAGAAAGGTATATTTGACAAACTTTGGATCTTGCTTATTGCACTTGTCTTTGGGAATATGGAAAAAAATCTTCACATCCAAATACTCACAAGTGTGCATACGAGGAAGATTTACCAAAGTATATCTCCTTTGCAACTCTACCACCAAGAGCAATGCATGGGGATCTATTAATGAGATGCATGGCAATAGTAACTACCTCAACCCAAAAGTATTGTGGTAAGCCTACTTGGCTAATTATATACAAACTATTTCCTCAATAAACATATTCATATGCTTTACAACACCATTCTAGAGTGGGGTATATGGGGTAGTCAACTAATGCTTAATACCTCTCTTATCACAAAGATGATCAAAATCCTTAGAGACATATACACCCACATTGTCAGATCATAGGTCAATACGTTCATTCCTTTCAAAGACATGTCCCTGAGGTAATGATGGCATAAAGTTGCATGTGGAAGATAAGTCATAGTCAAAACATGGTCAACAGATCTAGAGATAAGCAAAGGATAGAGGTTGCCAATCTTGGTGCCTCTAGCAAAAACAAGACTACCACGAGTGATCTTCCATGAAGAACCACCAAAAGATACATGGTACCTATCACATCATCCAATTGTCCAATTGAAACAAGGCTTTTGTTCAAAGTTGAAATGTAATGTACATCATGAAGTACAAAAGGAGCACCAATATCAACTTGCAATGTAATATCACCTATGCTAATGATATCCAATGTAGTGTCATATCCTAGTCTAACAAAGTCCATAATAGTATAATAGCTACACAACTAATGATGATGGGGGGTAACATGGAATGAAGGTCCCAAATCAAGAAGCCAACACTAAGAAGATGGAGCATCGGTCAATTGAGTAGCATCAAATGATGAAGCAATAAGAATGCAATCATGGAAACTATAATCCAAGGCATTTATCTCATCTATCTTCACACTAGACTTAGGCACAATCTCAGTGAACTTTTCATTTTTTTGTACGTTCTCTTTGCCTTTCTCATTGCACCTATTATTGTGCATTTTATGGTAATGGGGCCTAGTATGACCCTATTGCCCACAATAATGAAATGTCAAAGAGGGTACAACCATGTGACTTACTACAAGATTGCTCACAAGATTGCAACTTCCCCCTATTGGACTGTGAGTCTTTGTCACAATTATTATTATCATTTCTACCTCTAACTATAAGTGCATGAGACATGCATGCCACATCAATATTCTTCATGTTTACTTCTTCCATAGAGGTGGTAAAGCACTCTTTACATCACTGCATTTAAAACCATCTTCAAGAGGACTAGCAATGATAGTAGTACAAAATGTACCCCATGACTCTAATAGTGTGACAAGCAAGAACAAAGACTTTATGTTATCCTCAAACTTGATGTCCTACAAGATAAGTTGTCTGAAAATAGAGTGAAACTCATTTAAATGAGTAGCCTCATAGGGGTGCCCTCCTTCATGCTAAGATCCACAAGCTTCTTTAACCAATACAACTAAGATACATGACTCTACTTATGATAAAGGTCACATATCTTCTATCATAAGTCATATACACCACTAGTAATTGAAATAACATTGAAATACACTTGCTTAAACAAAGAAAGTATGATAGTAGGCTTGCATAACTCATCAAGTTCGTTCTAATAATCTCTATCACAATTTTTTTGGCTTTATGCCTTTGGTTTTCAATGGCCTAATCTTCTTTTTCTGCACTAATACTTGCCATATTTACACCTTTCTCAATATTGGAAGTTGTTACCATCCAACTTTTCAATTCTGAAAATAGCACTATCATTTGATGCATTGGAAGTACGTGCCATTATGTCTACACATGACTGCAAAGTATAAGAGTATGGGATATTGTAATTATAGCAAAACATCCCCAAAATTGAGCCAAATGGAAGGGCAAGAGGTAGGGAAAAAAAGATAAAGATGACAACTTTACAATCACATATATAATGGTTTCACTCTTTATCTCATTCATTGTATTTTCAAATCTCTTGGTGTGTAGGAAAGATGGCTATGCCGAAGGTACCTACAAAGAAGCTTCTACTTAGAACCCCATATCATATTCACCTCAATAGATCTGTGTTGGCTAAGATACTAGCTAAGATATACTCTTTTGGCAATTCCTCAACAACGCCACTTCTCAGCCTATACCAATAGACCACCCACTTCTCAAGCTAATTGAGCTCCCTCAAGTTAGCCTTAGAGGGGTCCTTCTCAAAATTCCCACAAGAAATGCAAGTAGAAGCCAAGTATAGGGGCCCTAAGAGAAATCATGAAGTACCAACACTCTTTTAGTCTCATTATTCCAAAGATTAGCTTCTCAAGACTTGTTCATGAGATTGTGCAAGACCTCTATTGAATAGAAAGTAAGAGGTGGTTTGTGCCACAAGGTCAAGATAGACCCAATTGATTCACAAATGAATGTCTTCATGCTCCACAGGAGGCTACAAATGCTTTTTTTATAGACCTAATGAGTGATTCTTAGTGTTGCGCAACACATATAAAGCATGTTATTGTAACCCCCAAGGGCTTTCAACTTGTAAAAAATCTTCAAGTAGTGAAGGATGCATTCATTCTAATAAAATGAAACTATTTTTAACTATTTTAAAAAAAAATTATCATTCATGTGCATAGGAAGCATGACTTAAAACTATTATACTAGCTTACAAGTACAATTTTGCCACTTTCCTCTTAAGTTTAATGCGAATCTTCTTACTGTATTTTTCGTTACTTGCTTATACTATTTGTTATTATTGTTGATTTCAAAAAACTATGGAAAGTTGCCATATCTCATTACAAGCTTTACTCTTAATGCCTTTGTAGAGTCTATATGGTGTGAAATTTCTAAGGGTATGTAATTGCAATGTTAATATGTTGATTATCAATCCATCCATAATCTTGAATAGGATAATTTTACATATACTTAACCATATTGAAATACGATAAAACTTAATACATACCCTGTTAGAAAGCCGAGAAAATAACAATTTTTTTAGCAAAACAAATGCAAGAAAGGCCCTAGTCCAAAGTCTGGTGTCTAGGCCCACCTAACAAGTGCACATATTAAGTTTTGTCACATTCCAATAAAAGAAGATAGCTTTACAATCACATGCCGACTCATGTGTGCAACACTATATTTAGTCGATGTAGGGATTTGAAGGGCTAAAATATCAATATTTTTCTCATTTTCACTTGTCACCTTCACTCTTTTCTCCTTAATTTCCTCTTCTTCTCCATTCTCCTCTCCTTGAGCTTACATGGCATCGTGCACCAAGAAACCCATTAGATTGTTTCCCTGCCAAGACAATGCACATGGTGCTCTCTAGTCCAGAAGGTGTTTGCAGTATCCTTTGGGATGGCACAAAGACCTCCATAAAAGAAGAGAATATGGCTACCGAGTACCATGTCCCTATGAGAAATCAAGAGGATCCAATGTGGGTATGAACTCCTAATACCAAAGGCATCATTCCAAAAGGTGGTTCAAGAGATCTTATAGGACTTGTGGCTAATGAGCCTGAGGAGGTTTGAGACCAAGTGATGAGTGTCCAAAATTTGTGGAAGTGGACTACTATAGCCATGGAGGCCTTGTAAACAACAATGGAGTGATACCTCTTTGATGATGCACAACTATCTGCCATTGATGCAAAGTAGGTCACCATGTCACCATGACTAACAAGGATATGAACTTTATTGTTCTCCTTCATGAAGGCAAGGGATCCCAATATTAGGAATCTCGTATACACAAGGTTTTGCCACGTATGGCCATGCATTGTAAAAATCTTGAAGCCAACAACTTGCAAAAAAAAATTAATGTTGGGGTGTGTGTGTGTGCGTGCGTGTGTGTGTGTGTGCATGTGCATGTGCGTGTGCGTGCGTGCGCACGTGCATGAGTAAATTCAGCATCTATAATTTGAGTAAATTAAATTGGTATGTTTCTTTAAATACCATGCACAACCATTAATTAACACATGTTGAAAAAATGTTAATGTTGTATAAACGTGTACTTTGCATTATCTTATTAGATGTACTATGTGTGTATTTAACAAATTTGGGTTACATTGTCTTAGAAATAAGTAACACGCGTCTATCTAATCCATTAGGGTTTAATTACCATATACAAACATATCACACATTTATATAATTGAGTTGCATCACTCTTCCACATGAAAACCATGCTTTATCGCATGTAAATATATTGCACATTATCATACGTATTTGTACCACACATTATCATCATATGCACATGCACCACACCTTTATTTTATAAATTTGAAATTATGGAGACAGAGCACAATATATTGTATTAACCAAAAAAGATACAGTATGTGAACAAAAGTCAACACGACACGGTATCACGTCATGGCACAATACCGATGCATCACCACAGTCCACCTTGACACCTCCCCTTAATGGGCAGGGAGTTCACCATGTCACCGAATGTTTTTTGGTGCTTATGCAAGGGCGCACCCTTGAAACCCTTCACTATGGGTCAACACCCCACTCACCTCTCACCCCACAAAAAGACTACCCATCCCCCTCACTCTCACTCTATGCACTCACCATCCCCACTCTAATATTCTTGGTGGAAGCCTTGAGCCAGCTAACCATGCCCAGGTGAAACACACTACGGCTCCATGCCACAATGCACCCTGGAAAGTCAGGCCTCGAGAGGAGCTAATAATGATTGATACAAATTTGTTTACAAAGACATGCAAATGAAGAAACTCAATGTTTCTTTGATTTCTTTAATGAGAGCCAACCCTTGTTGTATCACCACTTGATATTCCTCTTAAAGGTTGATAGGCTTTGCTCCCTTATGCATGACAATAAGAGCCATTGAACTTGCATCTTCATCACTCTCCTCCCCTATGGGTACATTTTATGTAAGTAGGTAGATAGCCAAGCCACAATTGCAATCCATAAGCTCAAAGGGCATTGTACGTGGTGCACTGCCCATAGATGTAGTGTATGCTCTATGCAACAAAGGCACATGGACGAAACACATAATCACTTTTTTGTTGTTATTTCCATCTTGCATGCCTATCAACCACTTTTTTATGGTTCTTTCCATCTTGCATGCTCGTTGACTAGTATAAAGGAACCCAAGGCATGTCAAATCCATTAATGGAGTACGAAGGTGCTCATAAACTCCTCCATGATCTAGAGTGATAGAGATCCAATAGAGAATATGTTCCAAGTTAAAGACATTCAAGAATTCATCAAAGATCTCATCACATCGACACGTATCATGGATCAAGTTGAAGTGTGTGTAAGCATCCATTGTAGCAGGTAGGATGAATGCACTAGATGTAAAGAGATAAAGAGAAAGATTGTGAAAAGAAACAATGAAACAAAAAGTAAACTAGTTCTATCTTAAGAACGCCAACTTTTGAACATAAAGAGATTGTTTACATAGTATGTATTTTATGCTTTCAATAACATATTTATAAATTTAACATGCATGTATAAATGTGCCATTGTGGCTCTTCCCATCGTAACTAATGTCTAGAGGGACCCCCCTTCTCTCTCTCTCTCGGCTCAAAAATTCACTACATGCTCAAAAAGAGTATGTCACCCAACAAAGTGCAAGCATACATAGGTAGTCTTTCAACTAGGGAAGGAGTCGCCCCTCCCCCCCAGTTGGCATTTGGCACACATACAACCTCTCTCTCTCTCTCTCTCTCTCTCTCTCTCTCTCTCTCTCTCTCTCTCTCTCTCTCTCTCTCTCTCTCTCTCTCTCTCTCTCTCTCTCTCTCTCTCTCTCTCTCTCTCTCTCTCTCTCTCTCTCTCTCTCTCTCTCTCATATGTACCATTTGCCCTTAAATATCCTTCATCTATGATACTAGCGTAAAGTTTGTCACCCAAAAAAACACTTATAATTGGAATGAAAAGTTAGCTAAGCAACCACTAAATGAGAATGTATTCAATTTAGAGTGTAAAAAATTTACCTAAAATCCATGTCTCTTGTTTTGACTCGATATACACTATTAGGACTATGAGGGATTTTCAATGTCCAATTTTCATCAAGTTGCCAAGGCTTCTCTTGTAAAGGTGCATGGGACTAGCTTGGAAGGCTCAAGATCTCATTAGCTTGACCTATTTGCAACTCATCTTGAGTCATCTTTACCCATTCCTTGACTATGTCTTTGGTAATGGTTTCTTTAGTAGTTTGTGGTGCTTTTGTAGTGCTCTTTGCACTAGAGGTAGCAATTGTTTTGGGCGATGATAGGAGTCCTTCACTATTAAGCTTTAGCTCAGCTCTCTTTCTTCTTTTCTTAGCACTCTTTTTTCCAATGACCAACTTTTTAGTATTGGGGCTTGCAATGCTCACTCCTCCCAACTTTACTTTGCATGCAAGTGATGGCATCCATAGCAATGGGAATACTATATTCATCATTGATCATTTCCATTGTGAATAGGCTCAAAAGAATAAAGGGTATTATTTCCTTGATATTGCTTGCCTTACAATGTTGAAAATTCGGATACATGTGGGGGATTCCACATATAGGGAAACATTGGTCAACATCACCAACTTTCAAGGAAATGTGACATGGCTGCTCATGGTTCTAATAGGAAATGGATCCAAATTTAAAGGCGTACCTCACCCACAACCTTTTCCTAGCATCATAATGGATATTGGTGTCAAGATTGTGGGAGAGAAGGAAGGAGTCTCACTTGTAGCTTTCTTGCTTGCACAATGGGGGAATACACACAAAGATGGAGGCTGAAAACAATTTTCCTCTTCTTAGTTGTGTAAGCCAAAAGAACTCTAGTACATAGAAATACAATAACCCTATATATGGGTCTCAAACCAAACTCAACTAACTAAGGTGGCAACTGAGCCACGAACTAGAGTAGATAAGGATAGCTGTCATCTAGCTATTATTCATGGGCGGTGTACCAACCGCATCTATAACTGACAAGTTGGTGACATAAATGCACAATGGTCACCCTGGCATATCACGAGTGGAGCTCGATATCTCAACACTCCCCCTCGAGCTCAATCCCAATTCCTGCACACCAAGCAAGTCTCTGAACTTGCGCAGCTTCTCTGTGCCCAATGCCTTTGTAAATATGTCAGCTATCTGATCCTCTGTGCTGACATAAACTAGATCAATAAGACCTAGTAAAACCCTCTCCCGCACATAGTGATAATGCACCTCAATGTGCTTTGTTCTAGCATGATAGACTAGGTTATTTGCCAAGTGTATACTAATCATGTTGTCACAATAAATGACAACTGGCCCATCTGTAGGCTGATGCATATCATAAAGTAGCTTATGCAACCAAGCTACCTCACATGCAGCCATTGCTACACCCCTATACTCAGTCTCTGTGCTCGACAAGGCAACTGTAGGCTGTTTCTTGCTGCTCCAAGTGACTGCAGCACTCCCAAAAGAGAACACATATCCACTGGTAGATCGTCTATCAGAAATACTACTAGCCCAATCAGCATCAGTGTATCCATGCAACTGTATCTGAACCCCAGTCTCATAAAATAGTCCATACTGCAATGTGGACTTTACATACCTGAGTATGTATGTAGCCGCATCCAAATGCGATTTCCTTGGAGCCTACATAAACTGACTTACCAATCCAACAACATAGCTCAAATTTGGCCTGGTAATAGTCATATAAATCAAACTTCCTACTATGCGTCTGTACATAGTAGGGTCTTCCAGAAGCTCACTTGCATCTGCGCTCAGCTTCACATTCTACTCCAAAGGAACTGAAATAGGCTTATAGCCTGTCATCCCATATTTGGACAGCATGTCCAATCCATGCTGCCTCTGCAAGAGTCGTATCCCACTTGGTGATCTAATCACCTCAATGCCCAAGAAATAATGCAGCTCTCCCAAATCCTTCATCTCAAGCTTCTGCTTCAATAGCATTTTTACATGAAGGATATCTTCATCACTATCACTTGTCATAATCAAATCATCAACATAAATGACAAGTAGCATAATACCCTTCTCTATTTTTCTCACATAAAGTGAGAAATCTGCCTTGGAAATCTGAAAGCCAATAGTGACAAGATATTGTCCTATCTTGTCAAACCATGCTCTAGGTGCTTGCTTCAAGCCATACAAGGCTTTCTTCAACCTGCAAACAAACTTAGGATGAACAGCATGCACATAACCTGGTGGCTGCTCCATATATACCTCTTCTTGTAAATCACCATGCAAGAAGGCATTCTTCACATCCATCTGATGTAAAGACCATTCCTTTGATGCAGCCATAGCAATGGCTGCTCTTATGGTTGCCATCCTTGCAACCGAACTGAATGTTTCTTCATAATCAATGCCATATGTTTGTGCATACCCCTTGACTACTAATCTTGCCTTATATCTATTCACAGAACCATCTGCATTGTGTTTCACCTTATAACCCACTTACAACCAATTGCATTCTTATCTTTAGGCAAAGGTACCGATTCCCATGTAGCATTTGCTTCCAAGGCATCCATTTCTTCATCCATGGCTTTCTCCCATTTTTCTTTTCCCATGGCTTGCTCAAAAGAAGTGGGTTCTGGTTCCTGTATGACTTTGACCATATATGCATAGTGAATGGCTGTAAATTCATCATATTTCACCCTATCCACAGGATACCTAGCTCTGGTAGACCTGCACAAAGTAGGTTCACTGCCAAGTGCTCTCAAAACATCCCTGGTCTTCCTTACTCCAGGTGTAACAATAGAAGGAATACCCAACTCATCATCAATACTCTGTTCTGAGCCATTGGATTCACCATCCACATAAGAGTGACCTGCATTCACATCAAACATGGGCTAATCTCATGGCGAAGAATGTGAACCACTGCTAGAGGACGCTCCAGGTCCACTAATATCTTGTGACTATTGCTGTGAATTCTGTGCAGCATTACCATTTTGTGCATCTACATTATCAATCACATTTACTGGTTTATACCAGCTAATCATCTCATCAAAAACAACATCTCTGCTCACTATAAACTTATGAGTAGAAGGGTTATAGCATCTATACCCTTTTTGCTGCAGAGAATAACCAATAAAGATGCACTTCTCAGCTTTTGGGTCCAACTTGGATCTCAACTCATCTGCCACATGAACATAGGCAAAGCCACCAAAAATTTTCAAATGAGAAATATCTGGTTTCCTACCACTATACCTCTCCTCTGGAGTCATGCCATGTATTGCTGCAGTAGGAGTCCTGTTCATTATGTAGACTGCTGTAGCAACTATCTCAGCCCAATAAAAATCTGGCAGGTCTTTTTCATTGAGCATGGCACGAGATACCTCTCAAATATGTCTGTTTTTTCTTTTTGCAATTCCATTTTGCTATGGGGTATGACTACATGAATATTGCTGCTTTATACCATGCTCCTGCAAGAACCTTGCAAACTCATTTGAGAGGTACTCTCCCCCTCCATCTGATCTTAGGCATTTTATTTGCAGGCCTGTTTCTTTTTCAACCATAGCTTTAAGAGTTTTGAAATGCCCAAAAACTTCACTTTTCTTTTTCATAAAATACACCCAAACTTTTCTGCTATAGTCATCAATAAAAGTGACAAAATAATGACAGCCTCCAATAGATGCAGCTTTAGTAGTCCACACATTAGAGTGGATTAATTCCAATGGCTTCTTACTCTCTTGGACATGTCTAGGAAATGGTTTTCTTGCCTGTTTTCCAAATTGACAGGCTTCACATACCTTATGCATTTCTACAACCTTGAATTTAGGCAATCCTCCAACAATATTTTGGGCCTGCATTGATTTAAGTCGTTGTACATTAACATGACCAATGCGTTTATGCCAGATATCAATATCTGCATCTACACCGGTCCCATGTGCAAACATTCATGCACTCAATTCAGGCATGTCTGCATCCAACGTAAATATTCTGCCCTTCTTCTTTCCTTTTGCTATCAAGTGACCTTTATTTTTCATATCCTCAACAAAGCATCCATGAGAATTAAATCTGACCTGCAAGCCCTGCTCAACCATTTGACCAACAAAAACTAGGTTCTTGGTGATATTCGGGACATGAAATATATCTGACATGTATTTCTTTTTCCCATCCTGCATAATCAAATGAATTTTTCCAATCTGTAGAATAGGATATGCAGTATCATCACCAGTATCCACAAATCCTAGTTTTTCCATTTTCCTTACATCCTACATCCATTTTGCATGACCTGTCATGTGGTTTGACGCACCTGAGTCAACATACCACACTTCGTTGCTTTCTTCTGTCAAGATTGTGGGAGAGAAGGAAGGAGTCTCACTTGTAGCTTTCTGGCTTGCACAATGGGGGAATATACACAAGGGTGGAGGCTGAAAACAGTTTTCCTCTTCTTAGTTGTGTAAGCCAAAAGAACTCTAGTACATAGAAATAGAAGGACCCTATATATGGGTCTCAAACCAAACTCAACTAACTAAGGTGGCATACTAACTGAGCCACGAACTAGAGTAGATAAGGATAGCTGTCATCTAGCTATTATTCATGGGCGGTGTACCAACCGCATCTGCAACTGACAAGTCGGTGACATAAATGCACAACGGTCACCCTGGTATATCACGAGTGGAGCTCGATATCTCAACACTCCCCCTCAAGCTCAATCCCAATTCCTGCACACCAAGCAGGTCTCTGAACTTGCGCAGCTTCTCTGCGCCCAATGCCTTCACAAATATGTCAGTCACCTGATCCTCTGTGCTGACATAAACTAGATCAATAAGACCTAGTAAAACCCTCTCTCGCACATAGTGATAATGCACCTCAATGTGCTTTGTTCTAGCATGATAGACTAGGTTATTTGCCAAGTGTATACTACTCTTGTTGTCACAATAAATGACAACTAGCCCATCTGTAGGCTGATGCATATCATAAAGTAGCTTATGCAACCAAGCTAGCTCACATGCAGCCATTGCTGCACCCCTGTACTCAGCCTCTGTACTCGACAAGGCAACTGTAGGTTGTTTCTTGCTGCTCCAAGTGACTGCAACACTCCCAAAAGAGAACACATATCCACTGGTAGATCGTTTATCAGAAATACTACCAGCCCAATCAGCATCAGTGTATCCATGCAACTGTATCTGAACCCCAGTCTCGTAAAATAGTCCATACTACAATGTGGACTTCACATACCTGAGTATGCATCTAGCCGCATCCAAATGCAGTTTCCGTGGAGCCTGCATAAACTGACTTACCAATCCAACAGCATAGCTCAAATCTGGCCTGGTAATAGTCATATAAATCAAACTTCCTACTATGCGTCTGTACATAGTAGGGTCTTCGAGAAGCTCACCTGCATCTGCGCTCAGCTTCAAATTCTGCTCCAAAGGAACTGAAATAGGCTTACAGCCTGTCATTCCATATTTGGACACCATGTCCAATCCATACTGCCTCTGCAAGAGCCGAATCCCATTTGGTGATCTAATCACCTCAATGCCCAAGAAATAATGCAGCTCTCCCAAATCCTTCATCTCAAACTTCTGCTTCAATAGCATTTTTACATGAAGGATATCTTCATCACTGTCACCTATCATAATCAAATCATCAACATAAATGACAAGTAGCATAATACCTTTCTCTATTTTTCTCACATAAAGTGAAAAGTCTGCCTTGGAAATCTAAAAGCCAATAGTGACAAGATACTATCCTATCTTGTCAAACCATGCTCTAGGTGCTTGCTTCAAGCCATACAAGGCTTTCTTCAACTTGCAAACAAACTCAAGATGAACAGCATGCACATAACATGGTGGCTGCTCCATATATACCTCTTTTTGCAAATCACCATGCAAGAAGGCATTCTTTACATCCATCTGATGTAAAGACCATTCCTTTGATGCAGCCATAGCAATGACTGCTCTTACAGTTGCCATCCTTGCAACCGGACTGAATATTTCTTCATAATCAATGCCATATGTTTGTGCATATCCCTTGACTACTAATCTTGCCTTATATCTATTCACAGAACCATCTGCATTGTGTTTCACCTTATAACCCACTTACAACCAATTGCATTCTTATCTTTAGACAAAGGTACCGATTCCCATGTAGCTTTTGCTTCCAAGGCATCCATTTCTGCATCCATGGCTTTCTCCCATTTTTCTTTTCCCATGGCTTGCTCAAAAGAAGTGGGTTCTGGTTCCTGTATGACTTTGATCATATATGCATAGTGAATGGCTGTAAATTCATCATATTTCAGCCTATCCACAGGATACCTAGCTCTGGTAGACCTGCACAAAGTAGGTTTACTGCCAGGTGCTCTCAAAACATCCCTGGTCTTCCTTACTCCAGGTGTAACAATAGAAGGAATACCCAACTCATCATCAATACTCTGTTCTGAGCCATTGGATTCACCATCCACATAAGAGTGACCTGCATTCACATCAAACATGGGCTGATCTACCTTCTCTTTTCCTTTTCGTGATACCTGCATACAACTATCTGCATTGCTTTGAGAAGATTTTCCTGATCTTAATCTGCCTGTCCATGGCGAAGAATGTGAACCACTGCTAGAGGACGCTCCAGGTCCACTAATATCTTGTGACTGTTGCTGTGAATTCTGTGCAGCATTACCATTTTGTGCATCTACATTATCAATCACATTTACTGGTTTATACCAGCTAATCATCTCATCAAAAACAACATCTCTGCTCACTGTAAACTTACGAGTAGAAGGGTTATAGCATCTATATCATTTCTGCTGCAGAGAGTAACCAATAAAGATGTACTTCTCAGCTTTTGGATCCAACTTGGATCTCAACTCATCTGCCACATGAACATAGGCGATGCAACCAAAAATTTTCAAATGAGAAATATCTGGTTTCCTACCAGTATACCTCTCCTCTGGAGTCATACCATGTATTGCTGCAGTGAGAGTCCTGTTCATTATGTAGACTGCTGTAGCAACTACCTCAGCCCAGTAAAAATCTGGCAGGTCTTTTTCATTGAGCATGGCACGAGATACCTCTCCAATATGCCTGTTTTTTCTTTCTGCAATTCCATTTTGCTGTGGGGTATGACTACATGAATATTGCTACTTTATGCCATGCTCCTACAAGAACCTTGCAAACTCATTTGAGAGGTACTCTCCCCCTCCATCTGATCTTAGGCATTTTATTTGCAGGCCTGTTTCTTTTTCAACCATAGCTTTAAGAGTTTTGAAATACCCAAAAACTTCACTTTTCTTTTTCATAAAATACACCCAAACTTTTCTGCTATAGTCATCAATAAATGTGACAAAATAATGACAGCCTCCAATAGATGCAGCTTTAGTAGTCCACACATTAGAGTGGATTAATTCCAATGGCTTCTTACTCTCTTGGACATGTCTAGGAAATGGTTTCCTTGCCTGTTTTCCAAACTGATAGGCTTCACATACCTTATGCATTTCTACAACCTTGAATTTAGGCAATCCTCCAACAATATTTTGGGCCTACATTGATTTAAGTCGTTGTACATTAACATGACCAATGCATTTATGCCAGATATCAATATCTGCAACTACACCGGTCCCATGTGCAAACATTCATGCACTCAATTCAGGCATGTCTGCATCCAACGTAAACATTTTGCCCTTCTTCTTTCCTTTTGCTATCAAGCGACCTTTATTTTTCATATCCTCAATAAAGCATCCATGAGGATTAAATCTGACCTGCAAGCCCTGCTCAACCATTTGACCAACAAAAACCAAATTCTTGGTGATATTCGGGACATGAAATACATCAGACAGGTATTTCTTTTTCCCATCTTGCATAGACAAATGAATTTTTCCAATCTGCACAATAGGATGTGCAGTATCATCACCAGTCTTCACAAATCCTGGTTTTTCCATTTTCCTTGCATCCTCCATCCATTCTGCATGACCTGTCATGTGGTTTGATGCACCTGAGTCAACATACCATACATGGTTGCTTTCTTCTGCACTTGTCACAGAATTGTTTATGTGCTACACCATAAACAAATGCTCATTTCTGTCATCACCCTCTCTACTAGAAGATGCATAATTCCCTTGTTGCAATTTTCCATTCATGATGTCATTCTGCTTTTTATAGCAGTCTTTAGCCATATGACCCATTTTACCACAGTAGTAGCATTCAACATTACTGTTTGCATTTTGGCCTCTTTGCCATCCACCACGACCTCATTGGCTCCCCCTGCCTCTAGAGTTACCACGTCCTCCTCCATAGGACTAGTTTTCTTGAGTTTGCTGTTTATTCTGATTTCTACCATGGCTTCCAGATCGGCCTCCTCTAGACAGCTTCTTTTGAAGTTCCTCCTGAAGAAGATGCACCACCATTTCTCTGCTCCTCAGAAATTAGAAGAGCAATCAACTCCTCAAAATCAAAAAATCTTTCACGGATGGAAATGGATGTTCGGAACTGTGCATAATCCTTTCCTAGACCATTCAAGGTCACAGAAACTAAATCATCATCTTCCACTGGCGACCCAATGGAAGCAAGTGCATCTGCAATCTTCTTCACCTTCATGTGGTAGTCATTGATGCTCATATTTTCTCTTTGCACATTGTGCAACTCTTGCTTGAGCTGCATTTTCCTGGCTTGCATATTTGTGCTATACATTTTTGACAAAGTATCCCATGCCTCCTTTGGCGTACTTGCATCTTCAATATGCACAATCATAGAGTCTGAAATGCTGATAGACAGCCAGTACATAACTTTCCTGGCTCTCTCATGCCATGCTTTAAATGCCTGCATTTGCTGTTGATTGGGAACATCAGGAAGAACTGGTTCTTCTTCATTTCCTGCAACGAATTCCCAATATCCTTTTCCCATAAGGAAATTCGTCATTCTAAACTTCCATGCTTGGAAGTTGTTCTTGTCAAGCTTTTCAGTGACAATCTGTGAAAGAGAATCAGATGCCATTACAGAACACTGCAAAAAATTCTGTCACTGCAAAGAACACAGCTTCAGCCTCGCAAGGGCAAATCTGCAAAACTGACGGAAGTGGGATTTGACCACACAGTCACTTCCTAGTGACGATTTTGCATCAACAGGCAACAAGGATGATTCTATAACTCCCAATGTCTCTGCGCATAGGCATACGATGCAATTTCTACATTAACTTTTCACCGACCTGTAGAACAGTGGTCGCACAGCATAAAACTGGGCCTTTTCTTGAGTGCGTGCAGAAAACTTCTGCCTCCAAAATAGGCCCCGAAATGGCCTCAAATCAAAAAAACAGAGCAACCTAGGGCTAAAGACCTTTCCCGCAGCATATACTGCCCTCTTGCTACACAGTGAAGGGCATCTCAATCTGAGACAATGCTCTCTTGCACTTTCCGACTATGCTACCTACAGAGACTTGCTCCCAAAACAGAAAAATGAAAGCAACACTGGTCCTCTTACCAGAACACCGTGAACTTGGTTTGCTTTCTTGAGCTCCTTACCATGAACAAGGCTCTGATACCATGTCAAGATTGTGGGAGAGAAGGAAGGAGTCTCACTTGTAGCTTTCTTGCTTGCACAATGGGGAAATACACACAAGGGTGGAGGCTGAAAACAGTTTTCCTCTTCTTAGTTGTGTAAGCCAAAAGAACTCAAGTACATAGAAATAGAAGAACCCTATATATCGGTCTCAAACCAAACTCAACTGACTAAGGTGGCATACTAACTGAGCCACAAACTAGAGTAGATAAGGATAGCTGTCATCTAGCTATTATTCATGGGCGGTATACCAACCGCATCTGCAAAACTAACAAGTCGGTGACATAAATGCATAACAGTCACCCTGGCATATCACGAGTGGAGCTCGATATCTCAACATCTTCCGCACTTGTCACAGAATTGTTCATGTGCTACACCATAAACAAATGCTCATTTCTGTCATCACCCTGTCTACTAGAACATGCATAATTCCCTTGTTGCAATTTTCCATTCATGACGTCATTCTACTTTTTATAGCAGTCTTTAGCCATATGACCCATTTTACCACAGTAGTAGCATTCAACATTGCTGTTTGCATTTTGGCCTCTTTGCCATCCACCATGACCTCATTGGCTCCCCCTGCCTCTAGAGTTACCACGTCCTTCTCCATAGGACTGGTTTTCTTGAGTTTGCTGCATATTCTGATTTCTACCACAGCCTCCAGATCGGCCTCCTCTACCTCTACCTCTACCTCTTCCAGCATTTGAGTAGAAGATAGTTTCTTTTGAGGTTTCTCCTGAAGAAGATGCACCACCATTTCTCTGCTCCTCAGAAATTAGAAGAGCAATCAACTCCTCAAAATCAGAAAATCTTTCACGGACGGAAATGGATGTTCAGAACTATGCATAATCCTTTCCTAGACTATTCAAGGTCACAGAAACTAAATCATCAACTTCCACTAGGCGACCCAATGGAAGCAAGTGCATCTGCAATCTTCTTCACCTTCATGTGGTAGTCATTGATGCTCATACTTTCTCTTTGCACATTGTGCAACTCTTGCTTGAGCTGCATTTTCCTGGCTTGCGTATTTGTGCTATACATTTTTGACAAAGTATCCCATGCCTCCTTTGGCGTACTTGCATCCTGAATATGCACAATCATAGAGTCTGAAATGCTGATAGACAGCCAGTACATAACTTTCCTAGCTCTCTCATGCCATCCTTTAAATGCCTGCATTTGCTATTGATTCCCTATATCCTTTTCCCATAAGGAAATTCGTCATTCTAAACTTCCATGCTTAGAAGTTGTTCTTGTCAAGCTTTTCAGTGTGACAATCTGTGAAAGAGAATTAGATGCCATTACAAAACACTGCAAAAAATTCTGTCACTGCAAACAACACAGCTTTAGCCTCACAAGGGCAAATCTGCAAAACTGATGAAAGTGGTATTTGACCACACAGTCACTTCCAAGTGACGATTTTACATCAACAGGCAACAAGGATGATTCTGTAACTCCCAATGTCTCTGCGCACAGGCATACGATGCAATTTCTACAGTAACTTTTCACCAACCTGTAGAACAATGGTTGCACAGCAAAAACAGGGCCTTTTCCTGAGTGCGTGCAAAAAACTTACGCCTCCAAAACAGGCACTGAAATGGCCTCAAATCAAAAAAACAGGGCAACCGAGGGCTAAAGCCTCGCCTGCAGCATATATTGCCCTCTTGCTACACCGCGAAGGGTCTCTCAATCTGAGACAATGCACTCTTGCACTTTTCGGCTATGCTACCTGCAGAGACTTGCTCCCAAAACAGAAAAATGAAAGCAACACTGGTCCTCTTACCAGAACACCGCGAACTTGGTTTGCTTTCTTGAGCTCCTTACCACGAACAAGGCTCTGATACCATGTCAAGATTGTGGGAGAGAAGGAAGGAGTCTCACTTGTAGCTTTCTTACTTGCACAATGGGGGAATACACACAAAGGTGGAGGCTGAAAACAGTTTTCCTCTTCTTAATTGTGTAAGCCAAAAGAATTCTCTAGGAATAGAAATAGAAGAACCCTATATATGGGTCTCAAACCAAACTCAACTAACTAAGGTGGCATACTAACTGAGCCACGAACTAGAGTAGATAAGGATAGCTATCATCTAGCTATTATTCATGGGCGGTGTACCAACTGCATCTGTAACTGACAAGTCGGTGACATAAATGCACAACGGTCACCCTGGCATATCACGAGTGGAGCTCGATATCTCAACAACTGGATGGTAGTCCATAAGGATCAAATGCCCTTCAACATCATCATAATAAACAAAATGATTCACGTATTCCTCATCTTCTATTGGTTCTTCAATGAAATGGATAGGGCATTGCTAGATGTGTGAATAACAATTAGCACTCAAGGTCTAGGGATTCTTGAGGGATTGATCTCAACATGTTGTGTGACCATTGGATCGGCTAGCAATGCCAATTGTGGGACAAGTGGAGGTTGTCTTGTTAACTATTGGTAAGCAAAGTTAAGAGTAGGGAGCCTAAGAAAGGCTCTACATATATATCGGCTCATGGTTGAATCGTCCATAGTTCGTGCATGATCAAGGTGGTCGCAAGGACATTTGAAAGGTAGGTGGTCCCCACCACACTGAACACATTACACATTTTGATTGTATGTTCTAGAAATTTTGAGTGATTTAGCCATTCTGTGTAGTTCTTGCTCTATTCCTTCATAATATTTATGATTAAGTCTTGGGTTTCCTTGGTCTATGCATGGCTTTGTCTAGCATGGTATCCTATAACAAGATCCATGCAGCCTTCTATCTCTACTCTATTTGTGGTGGCCGTCCACACATGTAGCCTCATCCAAAACACTATTGATGTTAGAGTCATCAAGTTTAGAGTTTCCAACCAAGGTCTCATAGATCCTTTCATTGCAGATGCCCCTCATGAAGGCTTTCATGACTACCTTGGCTAATGGTCTCTCTATGGTTGGGATCCATTTATATAAACTTTGGATCTTAGATATGTAATCTATCATGCTCTCCTTTGACTACTTTACGTTCATGAGACAAACAATGAGGTTATCCCCATATCCAACTTCCACAAAACATTAATGAATAGGTACTTGAGTAGTACGAAGGAGGCCTTGTCAATAGCATCAAGACTGGTGAAGTAGGTTCATCCCTTCTCTCCTAAGCAAAGTCCTAAGGCTTTTGCTTGCTTGGCATCACTAAGAAGATTATTGGCCTCATAGACTTCCTTGAATTGCTTGATCAAGCTATAAGGGTCATCCCCAACATGATACTTATCTAGTTGTTTCACCACTAAGGGGATTTTTGGCTTGTCTTTTATGCCTAGAGTGTTTCCCATTTTGGTTAGGATAGTTTATGCAATGCGGGTCCCTCTTTGCATCATATATGAGCAATCGAATAGGCATCATTACACAAGATTTGAGAGAGAATCCTATGATAAGCCCATTGCTCCAACATTCAACAACATTGTATGAATACTTTCCATCTCCACTTGCATAATGAGCTCAAGTCTATTGTCATTGTTGTTAAGGTCCAGTAGTCAATTGAGAGTGTTTTCTTCCTTGCAACTCTCAAAATTTCCTTTCCTTAGCCTCAAAAGTCACAGTTGAGATATTGAAATCTCTAGCTTGTTGGAAGCTATCAATTGAAGCTTGGAAATCATCCAAGGCATCCCTTGAGCTCTCAACTCTCTCCGTTGTGCTTGGAGTCATCCCCATGGTTTCTCTTACTTCTAGGTGGGCTAGCTAGATGACTGGATCAATTAGGCTGCAAATAAAGGTGTTTTCAATGTCTACATATTTGCTCTAGGACTGGGGTCTCTACTTGATGTGGGCATTGGAAGGTTTCGTCCACTACACAAGTGCATGTGCCTGCATGCTGGATGTTTTTAAGTCCTAGGCATCTCTCTACTTGTTACTCAGGTTCTTTATTTTTTGAGTCTCTTGTCTTTATTTAGATTTGTTGAATATTGAGCAAGCACAGTTTTCCTTACTATAATTTGGCTTGTGCATGTGATCTGTGCAAAAATAGGCTTTCTCCCTTCATTAAACAATGTGTGGATAGTATAACACTTTACTTTTTGAACACTACGTTGCATTATTGAGAGTGAGTGTGGTTTGTTATGGCTTTCATGACAATTGTTTTGCTTGATTGAGTTTGCATTTTCCCTTGTGAGTTCCCTTTCCTAATTATTGCATTGTGTCCATTGTGCCTACATGTTGATGCAGTTATGTCCTAAAGGTGGAATGTTGTGATTTGCATGAGGGTGTGTTATATAACTATTGAGTGTACTCTTAGGTTTTGTGTGTGTGGGGGGGAGGGGGTGTGCTAATATGCATAATTAGTAATGGTTAATGTTGCACGGATTGGATGCAAAACTTGCACATAGCAAACCAAAGAGCTCTCCCTTACTCTCTTTTCTTATAAAAATTGAAAGCACGACTCATAAAACTCAAAATAGACTTAAGAAGAGTAAAATAAATTTGAGTGACACACAATTGGGTGCAATTTTCCCCCGTACATGGAGTGGGCATCTCCTCCATGTCATATTTATATTATTAAAATGAATCTTGCTTTGCCCAAAGATAGGCCCTTTGCAACCACTCGTTTTGCAAAAGAGTTTGAGTTAACTGAATTGATCGTTACGATTAGTTGCACAACCCATGACTACAAAGATCCATAAAACATGTCTAAAATATCTTCAATATATCTCCTAGAATCTCAAATATCAATAAATATTTACAAAGAGGATGTACACATGCCTTAGAATAAATGGTGATGCATTTATTTAAATAATTTAATGAGAAAGTCTTTGGAATAAATTGTTCTTGCCGACTATATCCAATTCATCTTGCTCTATACATCAGCAATAGCTAATATCAAAATTCTAAAAAATCATGTCATAAAAATAATTAATTGAATAAATGTAGCTAGTCATAATAAATCAACTAATCATTCGAGTTCCATTAAATAATCAAATCGTGTAGACGTTAACACTTGAGATATGAATATTATGGCATCACCCACGTACAACGGCTTCACTTACACTCACACATGCAAGTCTCATGACCAGAAAGGATAGGTGTCCCCATCAACCTTTCGCCTAAGATGAAAAATAAATCTTTCTGAGGAATGTACCCGACACTAAAGAAGAACCATTTAAGACACTCATCCCATCAATGTGCACACAAGGGAGAACCTTTGACGGTGCACATCCCCTCGTGTAGAGGCCACCTTGCAACAAATAAAGTGTTTTTTAAGTGTGTTAGTGGGTATGTGAGGGATAATGCACAATGGTGTCAACTATATTGCACTATTATGTGCCTATATGAGTGAGTTAGGGTAGACGCACTAGGTGTACACTAGTCAATGTGAGCAAAAGAGCGGAGATGGTGTACTAGTGTAAAAGGTATGTGCATGTGTCCAATGTTCAAGTACACTAGTAGTGCACTAAGTTACAAAGGGTGGAAACTAAAGGTGTAGTTAGGTGATGATCCTAGGCTACTAGGCAGGTTATACAAGAGACCATGCACTAAGATGCTTGAGTTAAAGTGGTATGAAGTAAGTGTTTTTTGGAGCTCCAATACAAGGATGGGTGTTCTAGTATGTTGTGATCGTGTACTAAGTTGAAGTGGTGTGCTAGGAATGGATGCAAGGGTGTTCAACGATGTGATGGTGCAATTCACTATGGTTAGTCTTGAAGTGCCAATGAGTGTGCATGTGTGTGGAGAATGCAAGTGCAAGATGTGTATAAGATTATGGATACAATTAAAAATGCAACCTAGGACATGAGCACATGCCAATGAGTCCATGTAGGTGCCAATACGTTAGAGCACACACAAGTATACACAAGTGCACATGAGGTGCACATAAGTACACTCTAGTGCACACAGGCACACAAATGAGAACAGTCGGTATTAGCGTCATTATCAGCGTCGTTATTCTGACGCAAATAATGATGCTAATAGTGACGCGTGCAGTAAATTTGCGACACTAATAGCGACGGTAATAGGGGAAAAAAAATTTGTGGCGAGGAAGCAAGTTGCCTTGCCACATATAGCACTATGTGCTTTATTTGGGCCATACAAAATAGTTTCAGTAATGTGTACAATGCTCATATAAATAAAGGCAAAGTGTACTTAAATCATAACACTAATATATGAAATAGATACATGATCGTGTAATGAAAGCGACCGGTACAATCATGACAAGATACTACTACTACATAGAAAATGTCTACACAGATCATGTGACCAAAAAAAAAGAGTATGTGAGCTCCAAGGATCCAAGGGCGAGCTATAGATCCTCGCCATCCGAAACCTCGTCCCACTGCAAAGGAGCATCGAACGGACTCTGCAAAAAAAGAAACAACTACACATCAATCCACCATCAATCTTTGGTAAGATCCATTTTGCACTTGGATTAGCCTTGTGCATGATGATTGTTGAATTCCCCAATGATTTATATGTCTCAATGAGATTCTTGAGAGAAAACCTAGTTGTGTTCTTGAAGAAGCCATACTTGGATCCATTTTGCACTTGGATTAGACTTGTGAATTATGATTGTTGAATTCCCCAATGATTTATATTTCTCAATGAGATTTTTGAGAGAAGAGCCAATTGTGTTCTTGAAGAGGCCATACTATTTTGAGAAAGATTTACAAGGGCTTACTAGATTATTGTGAAGAATTACAAGCTATGTCATTAGCCTCTACACACCTTAGTACACCTTATAACACCCTTTCACATGGCTTTCAAATCGCTAAACTAGTGGCAAGGCCTAAGAGAAAAATCAACATTTGAATCATTAATGCCAAATATTTTCATTGAAAAGGTTTTTCTTCAAAGGGAATCAACATTTGAATCTTTGGGGCCAAATCTTCTCACTTAAAAGTTTTTTCTTCAAAGGGGAAAAACAAACATGGCTCCAATATCATGTGGCCATTGTAGATCATTTATATTGCACCATTTTTGCAATTGTATTAGGGTGAAAAACTATATCACCTTCCATTAGAATTGAAAGCAATATTGGAGAATTTCTCCTTACATTCATCAAGTTCCACACACCTCCAACATCTAGATCATTAAAAGTCCAATGCACTACCTTGACAAAGTGTGCCATGGGTTTAAAACTTAGCTAGCAAGGGGGTTAAATATTAACCCTTAGAGAAGGCAAGTTGTAGAAGGTAAGTCAAAAGTTGTACTTGAAGAGCAAGAAGGCTAATTAAAAGTATTAGAAGTTACTTTTCAAGTTATGGAAAGTTTGAAGGACTCAACATACTATTTTAGGGACCACTCATGTGTGGGGTGCACTTGTAACTTTTCCTTCTTATTACTTACATGTGAATACATATTATATTTTTATAAAACTTAAGTGAGAGTTGGACTCACTCCCATGTAAACTATACTATCACTTAGGGTTATGTTGGAAGAATGGCAAATGAAAATATGGAGGTTGGGGGCATCTCTATTTTCTTTTACCTAAATTGTGTCCATAATTCCAAATGTGGAACATAAAAAAGAGGAGTATTTGTCACTAAATTGATTGCTTATTATGCATTCTCTATTTAATAAATTCATGTCAATAAATTAATGGCTCACTTTTCTTTAAGTGTTGATGATGATCTAGCATGGCCATGAGACTAATATTTCTAGTGCATCACTTAATGGGGTGATCAAAGCACTGTGACAGGGATATCTAGTACAGGGGAAAGAAGTGTCTGCCAAGTGTAAGAGTGTACACAATGTTAGATATGCTCAATGCCCCACCCTCATAAGGTGCCACCAATGATCCATGGTGCTCAAAGTTGTAAGGCCCCCATTATGAGGAGAAGGCAAATGTGAGCTCGGACATTGGTTGAGTCCTGACTTGTATATCAGATGAGGTCTATGTGGTCCGGGGGCAACGCCCCCGGCCTGACAGTAAAGGGAATATTCCCTGGAATGTTCCATGGCCGACTAGTGGAGGTTCAGATGGTAGGTCGGTCATGCCGACCTAACCAAATTCACGGGCTATAAAAGCTAAACCCCTTCACAACCATCGATTATCTACCTTTCACCCAGTCAGAGTTGTTCCAGCTAGCCTTAAGCTCTTCACCTATCTTCTGTCTAGATTGCCATCTAAGCTTCACTATGGAAGTGCACGAGTGGACAGAGCCATCTCTGTATCAGTTGTTTGGAGCTAAAGAAATTTTCTCATTCTCCTCTTATTTGTTGTGTACTCTCTATCTCTATCTCTTTCTTAGATTCTGCTCGCTATCACCGTGTAATGTAAAAGGTATCAAAGCCCAGGGGGCTCTAGGGATCGAAGAGTGCACAAGAGGCAAAGGCTTCAACAGCAAAGAGGAACAATATCATCTTCAAGAAGCGATTTTGGCACATCAGGAAGCGATTTTGGCGCATCAGGAAGCAGTGCAGGAGGTGGTGTTGCTGTACCAGCTATTCAAACACTGAGGATTCGTCCACCAACCTTCAGCGAAGGAAAGTTAGATGAAACAAACTATACCTTGTGGAAGTTCAAAACTACAACTATCATTGATTCTTATGAGCTTTTGGAGACTGTGTTGGGGATTGATGTAGAACCACAGCCTACCCCAACCCATCAAATCCTAGTGTGATGATTCCTCCAAATGCAGATCTTCTACAAGCTTGGAAATGAAGGAACGCATATGCATTGTGTGCCTAAGTTACAAGATGTTCTGATAGTGTTCTAACTTTGATTCAGCATACAACCAAAGCATTAGAGGCTTGGAATGTACTGAGTGAAAGGTGAGAAGGATCGAAGCTTGCACGCGAGCTATGGCGGGAGAGCAAGAGCAAGAAAGAGAGAGACAAGAAATGGGAACTCCAACAGTCACAATGTGTGACCGGGCCTTCCTTTATTCAAACTGTCACTAAAAGAATAAAGAATAAAGTGACGTGACGGGCGCCCGCCACCTGCAGTGTGCAGTGGCGGGTACTGTCAGTGTAGTAATACACGGGGCGGCACGGCGGAGGCGCCTTTACCCCCAACAACCTCCCACTTAAAGGCGAATCTGCCCTAGTGAGAGAGAAAAGAAAAAAAAAAAGACAGTACAAATGTACATAGGTGAGGAAAGGTGACATCTCATCCAACGCCCATCAACCTCCTGAGGAAGGCAAAGCGCTCAGTAGTGAGGCTCTTCGTGAGCAAATCTGCAGGATTCTCGTCAATGGAGATCTTGACAAGGTCAACAGACCTGTCCTCCACGACACCACGTATGAAGTGATACCTCACCTCAATGTGTTTCGTCTTCGCATGGAAGACCGGATTCTTAGCCAACTGAATGGCACTCATAGAATCCGAATGCAGTGTAGGTGTAGCATCAATCCCAAGGTCAGCAACTAGACGGCCTAACCATATGGCCTCCTTGCAAGCCTCAGTGGATGCAACATACTCGGCCTCAGTGGTAGACAAAGCCGTACACTTCTGAACCCTGGACATCCAAGAGATAGCCCCTCCAGCATAGGTGAATACATAGCCAGAAGTGGACTTCCTACTATCTGCATGTCCTGCATAATCGGAGTCAGTGTACCCCACGACCCCTGTATCCTGGCTGCCATAGCAAATACACATATCTGCTGTGCCCTTCAGGTACCTCATGATACCCTTCACGGCATCCCAATGTCTGCTGCCAGGTGTAGCCATATAGCGTGCCACAACACCAACTGCATGTGCAATATCTGGACGAGTGGCTATCATGGCATACATCAAACTGCCCACGGCTGATGCATAAGGGATCTTGGCCATCTCGGCTTTCTGCTCATCTGTCTGCGGACAATCGGCCTGTGATACCTTCACATAAGAAGGTAATGGACAGCCAATAGGCTTTACGTCCTGCATGCGGAAGCGCTCAAGGACTTTATGAATGTACTCCCGCTGTGAGAGATACAAAAGTCCCTGATGCCTATCGCGCTTAATGCGCATCCCAAGTATATGTGAGGCCTGTCCCAAATCCTTCATCTCAAAGCTCTTCTTTAGCTGAGATTTAAGAGCATCTAGCTCATCATGAGCTTTCCCTACTATCAGCATATCATCAACATAGAGTACCAAGATAAGCAAACTGCCATCACGGGCTTTCTTCGTGTAAAGACACGGATCCATAGCACTCCTGCTGTAGCCCTGTGACTGCATAAAGGCATCAAACTTATGATACCATTCCCTAGGTGCCTGCTTCAAGCCATACAAGCTCTTCTTCAACTTGCACACTAGGTGCTCCCTGCCAGGTTCTGCAAAGCCCTTAGGCTGATCCATATAGATCTCATCATGCAAGTCCCCATGTAGAAAAGCCGTCTTGACATCCATCTGATATAGATCTAAGTCAAGCTGTGCAACCAAAGCCAAGACTAAGCGCAGGGTGGTCATCTTAACCACAAGAGAGAAGACCTCATCAAAGTCCACACCATGTTCCTGCTTAAAACCCTTTGCTACCAATCTAGCCTTGTATGCCGGCTTGGGGTGTCCAGGGGTACTTTTCAGCTTGTATACCCACTTGCATGGCAAAGCCTTCTTGCCCTTAGGCAAGGCAACCAAATCCCAAGTCTCATTCTTATGCAGGGAGTCTATCTCAGACTGCATAGCCCTCTCCCAGGAGTGACTGTCACCCCTGCGCATAGCCTCATCATAAGTGAAAGGCTCTCCTGCATCTGTAACCAAAACATAATGCATAGAGGGCTGAAATCTGTCAGGTGGACGTCTATCTCTAGCAGACCGTCTCACCGCAGGCTCTGCTGCCTGTCTAACTACCTGTCCAACATCCTGGCCCTGTGGAGGAACTGCTGCAGGTTGTACTACTGGCTGTGCTGGAGCTTTAGGCTCCTCCTGAAAGATCACTCTGCGGATCCCATAGGCGATAGCCCATCTCTCCTGACTCACCATAGCCAAGGAATATGCATTTAATGCTCTTTGGATCCAATTTACTCCTCTTGTCCTTGGGCACATGGCAGAATGCCTCACATCCAAAGACACGGAGATGCGCATAAGAGGGTGGCTTACCAGCCCAAACTTCCTCTGCAACCTGGAAATCCAATCCACTGGAAGGCGATCGGTTTATGACATGCACTGACGTACTAACTGCCTCAGCCCAAAAACTCGGGGGTAGGCCTGCATGGCTAAGCATAGAGCGCACACGCTCCTGAATAGTCCTGTTCATGCGCTCAGCCAAACCATTCTGGGGTGGGGTGTAAGGGGCGGTCAACTGACGCTTAATACCCCTGTCATCACAAAACTGCTCAAAAGCATGCGAGACATATTCTCCCCCATTATCTGTCCTAAGGCATTTCAGCCTATACCCAGTCTGGTTCTCAACAAGAGCAAGCCATCTCTGAAAAACTGCCAAGACATCGGACTTCTGCTTTATGGGATAAGCCCACACTTTCCTAGAAAAATCATCAATGAAGGTAACGAAGTACTTCGCGCCACCCATAGACATGCAAGGCATAGGCCCACAAACATCGGAATGCACCAATGCCAAGGGCTCACTCATGCGTGGCCTACCCGATTTCTTATGCGTAGACCTATTCTGCTTACCATAAAGACAATGATCACACGAGTCAAAACATGCATAATCCAAAGGCGGAAGATACTGCAAACCAGATAACATTTTCATTCCTTTCAAAGACATATGCCCCAAACGGGCATGCCAAAGTGATACATGTGGGATAGAGCCCACTGCCAAAACATGGTCTACAGAAGACCCAGATACAACAAGAGGATAGAGGCTGCCAGCCTTGGCGCCTCTAGCAAGCACAAGTCTGCCTTTGGTAATCTTCCAGGTAGAATCCCCAAAACAGACATGAAATCCTGCATCATCCAACTGTCCTGCAGACATAAGACTACGCGTAAGCGCAGGTACATGACGTACATCCATGAGCAAAAAGGAACTGCCAGTGGAAAACTGCAACTGAATATCTCCACAGCCCACAATATCAAGAGACCTGTCATCTCCAAGTTTGACTGATCCAGATACAGTATGGTAAGAGTGAAACCACTCACGGTAAGGCGTCACATGGAAGGACGCACCTGAATCCAATAACCAGCACTGTGCATACATACTAGGTGTCTCAGTCAAGTGTGAAGCATCAGAAGAACTAGCTGCAAGTATAAACTCATCACCACCATCGGACTCTTCAGTCTGCGTGACATTAATTTCCTCAATCTTGACGTTGGACTTCGCAGGTACTATGCTGCGATCAGAGGACTTCTCCTGCACTTTATCTTTCCCCTTATCCTTGCGCTTCTCATTGCGCAACTCATGACACTGTGGTCTAATATGGCCCTTTTTCCCACAATGATGACAAGTGACATTTGCATTGCGTCCACGTGACTTACTACGCGACTTGCCACCACGAGATTTAGACCGACCCTTCTGCGAGTCACGGCCTCGGCCATTACCACGGTCATACCTGTCATTCCTGCCTCTAACTGTCAAAGCATGACTACCACGAGAGGCATCCAAGTTTTTGCGATTCACCTCTTCCTGAAGAAGAGCACTCTCAACATCTGCCAATTTTAGAGTAGCACTAGAGGCACAAAGAGCAGTGCGGAATACATCCCATGACTCATTCAGAGTTCCAAGCAAGAAAAGAGGAGTTACTTCCTCTCCAAAGGTGATATCCTGCAAAGTCAGGTTCTTCAGTATAGCATGGAACTGGCTCAAGTGAGCAGACATAGTCGCATTATCCTTCATGCGTAGATCCATAAGCTGCTTCAACCAGTACATCTGACTCGCCGGACTTTTCTTATCATAAAGATTCTTGATCTTATTCCATAGATCCCATGCACTCTGTGCTTCCTCAAATACATTATAATGTACCTGTTCAGTGAGAGACAATACAATCGTGGACTTGCATAGCTCATCAAGTTCAAGCCAGTCGTCAATGTCCATAGTTTCAGGCTACTCCCCACTCAACCGAAGTGGCTTAATCTGAGATTTCTGCACCAAAACCTGCCATATTTGACTCTTCCAGTAAGAGTAGTTGGTACCATCCAACTTTGTAATGTTAAAGATGGCACTATCATGCGAAGATGACGCCATTATGCAGGCTGGAAATGCCCAAACAGTCCAAAACTGCTTGCTGTTTTACTGCAGAAACTGCCCAAAAATGACCAAAACGGGGTCCAAAGGGTGAGCAAAGTGTGCCAAAAGTTGCTGCCCACTTAGTACTAGGTGCGGTACACCAAATCAGGATATTTCAGCATGAAAAGTACACCTCAGTCCACTAATAACTGCTTGCTGTAATAAATTGCAGGTATGCAGTCTAGAGAGCAAACTGTCCCAAAATAGGATCCAATGTCAAGCAAACAATGCTAGGTCCAAAGCCGGCATGAAATGGACATAAGCAAGGCCAATGACAGTGAAAAGAACATGAGCTCAACACCAAGCATGTCAAAATAACATCTGCCAGTGAAAGGCACACCCCCAGACACTCTAGGCAAAGTGCCAAAACCTGACACAAATAGGTATCTGCTCAAAGAGAAAGATCCAAATATGAGACTCAGCTCATAAGCATCCTGTGAACCAAGAGTACATCAATGCATATCCATAAAGATCGGAGTATGATCCCAAAGTCTCAATGTGTATGTAGCTGCTCAAGACATAAACTGCTCCAAATACATGTAAGTGCTCCAATAGCATGCAACTGTCAAAGGTCAAGAAAGCATGTAAAATGCTCCCACTGGCACAAAAGGCGTACAAAGCGAGCTCAGAAGCTCAAACAACCCAAGAGAAAGCACCAGTGATAAGTGACCCTGTCAATGCATCAAGCGCATCCGAGAGAGCATGACATACATGAAGCACCGGTCGTATTAACCATGAAGCAATACATAAGCCCAAATAAGCTCTCGGTCAACTCAATGACATCCAAATAGCAACCAAGATCAGTGATCAAGTAAGCCGGGAATGCTCAAATACATCCAAATCCAAGCTCCAAATGTCGGTATGGCATACACGAACCAAATAGCATATGTCACGAACCAAAGCATGTAATGCAAAAGCCTAACTGTCAAGCAGAGACATGAGGCATAGGCGGTCCACGAGCATGCCGAGTCGGTCCAAATGCCAGTGAAGACGGAGCTAATGCGAAGCTCAAAAGCATCCCATAATCTCATACATATGCTCCAAGTCGTCCCCAAATGTCAGAGATATCATGCCAAAGCTCAAAGCATACATCCGGTATCGGTAGGTAAGTGCCAAAGCATGTAAAGTACCTTCAGCCCACTGTTATTCCAGCATGTATTTACTGTTCTAAACAGTAGATTTCAGCCCCAAATTCAAGCCAAAATCATGGTCAAACCAAATGCATACATCCCCAATACATCCGGGTAGGAAGTAGACCGCATACGGGCATCAAACAAGGTAACCGGAGTAGAGTATAAGCATTAAATGCCAATGCCAAGTGTGGCTGCCCTGTTTCCAGCACTGTATAATAGTAAATAACAGTCCCAAATCAGCCAATATTTCAAGCCAAAATCATGGCATAATCATGTGCATACATTCCCAAGGCACTAGGCATCATGTAGACCGCATACGGGCATCAAATAGCACAACTGGAATGGAGTATAAGCAAAAAATGCTAATGCCAATGGTGCTGCCCTGTTTTCAGCCTGTTATGACAGTTTATGACAGTCCCAAATCTGAAGAAATCAGCCCCGAAAGATCAAGACCAATACCCAAAGCTTGAATGACATCAAACATGAAGTCTATAGCCCTCTTGATCAAGGTAGAGAGCAAGAAGCAATGGCCAAGTGTGGAGCTGAAGTAGATGAGTGCTCACAGCCTGGAAAAAATGATGCAATCTGCCCTGTTGGTGCTGAACTTGCTGTTGCTCCACATGGGCTGAAAAGGGGGTAATGGGGGGCTCAATGATGGCCCAAGGTAGGCACATACCAAGCCATGAAGGCCCAATGCAAAGGGGAGGGAAGATATGAGCTATGGAGCTCAAGAAGAGTGGCTGCCCTTTGTTCCTGCCCTGTTTCAATCTGAGAATACACTCAAATGCCTGCAAATGCTGAAGCAATACCTCAAGGGCAAGGCCCTGATGAAGCTCAAGAAGGCCAGGATGGAGCTCGGGAAGCCGGGGAGAGTCGGGAGCTCAAGAGGTCGGCTATGGCTGCCGGGATGGAGACCCAATGCGTGAAGCGAGTCGATGCGAAGGTCGGGAAGCACCGAGTCGAGCTCGAGCAAGAGAATGCCAAGCTCTGATACCAGTTGAAAGGTGAGAAGGATCGAAGCTTGCACGCGAGCTATGGCGAGAGAGCAAGAGCAAGAAAGAGAGAGACAAGAAATGGGAACTCCAACAGTCACAATGTGTGACCGGGCCTTCCTTTATTCAAACTGTCACTAAAAGAATAAAGAATAAAGTGACGTGACGGGCGCCCGCCACCTGCGGTGTGCAGTGGCGGGTACTGTCAGTGTAGTAATACACGGGGCGGCACGGCGGAGGCGCCTTTACCCCCAACACTGAGGAGTCGGTATGAAACGCGAAACCAAACCAGGATTCAAAACTTGGAGAATCAACTAGCAGCGGAGAAGTTTTGCTGAAGGAGAGACAGTTGAAGCATTCATCACTCGGATTAAGAATCTGCACGACCAGATGGCTGGTGCTGGGATACAAAAGACTAGCAAGGAGCTAGCTCGGAGGTGTCTTTAGATTTATCCACAAAAGTTTGATGGACTAGTAACTGCCCTTAATACTCAGGTGAGACCTCAAGCTTTGAGTTTTGAGGAGTTTTGTGCATTATTGCTGGAGGAGGAGTTGAGGCTGAAAGCCCGAGAAGGAAGCAACAATGGAGATGCTGCATTCTCTACCAATGCAAAAAGCAAAGGTGGTTCCTCCACCAAAAATGATGGTGACAAAAAGAAGAGGGTGGTAAGAAGAAGTTTCGAGGAGAGTGCTTCTACTATAAGAAGAAAGGACATGCAATCGTTGATTGTCATGTCAAGAAGGCAAATGAAAAGAATGGTACCCTTAAAAGTAAAGGGAAAGAGACAGCCAATACGCCTGAAGTAGAGTTGAAGTTATTCATAGCGACCATTGAGGAGGTGTGCTCCTCGGTGCAAGAAGAATCTGCCACTGATTCATGGGTGTTGGATAGTGGGGCCTCCTATCACATGACCAACAAGAAAGGTCTATACAGTTCTATGTAGCCTCTACAAGAATCCATCACTGTGACGGTTGGAAATGATGCAAAATGCCCTGTTGCGAACACATGTATTATTTCATTTGTTGTTGCAAATGGTGATGTCAAAAAGCTTTCAAATGTGTTGTATGTTCCCGAAATTAGGAGAAATCTGTTATCAGTTGCCATAATTGATCTTGGTCATGAAGTGAGGTTCAAGAAGACATGTGCATAAATTCTTGACAATGATGGCAAAGTTGTTGGCCAAGAAGAAAGAAGGAACAACCCATATGAGCTAAGTGCTCTTACAGCCACTATTGGAGTGGGCATAAGTAAGCTTTGGCATGAAAGGTTTGGACACATTTGATTTGCAATGTTGAAGGAGATGCACAAGCAAGGTATGGTTGCTCACCTACCTACAATGACTGAACTGAAGGAACCATGTGAAGCTTGTATGATGGGCAAGCAACAGAGAAAGGCATTTCCACAAGAAAGAAAGAATAGAGCACAGGCTTCTCTAGAGCTGGTGCATGCTGACTTGTGCGAAAAGATGCCTACACGGGTCTTGGGGGGATCTTCTTATTTTATGTTGATTGTCGATGACTATAGTAGAAAGATGTGGGTGTACTTCCTTCGTGATAAGGCTCAAGCTTTTGGTAAGTTTAAAGAATGACTAACACTTGTTGAGAATGAAACATGGAAAAGTGTGAAGAAATTTAGAATATATGGTGGTGGTGAGTTCAACTCAAAGGAGTTTGAAGACTTTTGCAAGAGCAAATGGATCAAGTGTCAATTGACGACGCCTCACACACCTCAACAGAACGATGTTGTGGAACGCAGGAGAATCGCACCATTGTGGAGATGGCAAGATGCATGCTAAAGGGCAAGGGATTGCCTAACCATTTTTGGGCTGAAGCTGTTAAAACTGCAGTCTACATTTTAAATCAGAGCTACACAAAGGCTCTCAAGGGAAAAATACCTCATGAGGCTTACACTGGTAAGAAACCATCTGTCTCACACTTCAAATTTTTTGGATGTGAATGTTATACACATATTTCACATGAGAAGAGAAACAAGTTACAACCAAAACGCAGAAAATGTATCTTCTTGGGTTATAGTGATGAGAAGAAGACTTACAAATTATATGACCAAGAGGCAAAGAAGATCATTGCGAGCCATGATGTGGTGTTCAAGGAGCAGCTACATACAGTGGAGGAGGAGAAGGGCAAGTTCTTCCACTTTATCATCAAGCAAAGAAGTAGTCCACTATGAACCTATCCCAAGAGTTGTCCCTATCCTTAAGGAGGAGGAATCATCATCTTCAGATGATGAGGAAAAAGTTCATCAACCTGACATTACCCCACCGGAAAAGCCATTGCCGTGTTGGGTGAAGCAGCTCTATGACCACAATAATCCTATGCCCACATCTGTTGAGGAGAAGGCAGACGGACCAAGGAGGTCTCAAAGAATAGAGGAGCAAAGGAGGGCTTCTACTCACATAGTCAATATGGCCTTGATGGTGGCTGAGAGTATGAGAGAAGTAAAGGAGCCAACTAACTTAGAAGAAGCACTTGCAGATCTAGCATGGAAGGCAGCTATGCAAGCCGAGTATGACAGCATAATGAAGAATGACACTTAGGAGCTAGTGGATTGACCAGCAAAGCGGAAGGTTATTGGCACCAAGTGGCTCTGGAAGGTAAAGTACAAGGCTGATGGTACCTTAGAAAAGTACAAAGCTAGACTGGTTACACAAGGATTTTCACAGGTTGAAGGGTTTGATTTTCAAGAGTCATTTGCCCCAACTGCCAGAATGACCACTATTCACACAGTACTTGTAGTGGCCGCCCACAAGTAGTGGCCAGTTTACCAAATGGATGTTAAGTCAGTGTTCATAAATGATGACCTCAAGGAGGAGGTATACGTGGCTCAGCTACTAGGGTTTGAGGCCCCCCATTCTGAGAACAAGCCCCCAGAGCATGGTACCAGCAGATAGATAAGTTCTTTTTAAGCTTAAGCTTCAAAAGATGTGCCTCAGATGCTAACTTGTATGTTTATAGGGATGGTGAAAAGTCTGTAGTGATTGTCCTATATGTGGACGACCTTCTTATTATAGGTGACTATGAAGATATAATCAACCAAACTCGAAAGGCTTTGAGTTCTGAGTTTGAAATGACAGACTTGGGCTTGATGCACTATTGTTTGGGAATTGAAGTCTGGCAAGAGCCAGGAAAGATCTTCATCTCTCAGAAGAAGTATGCATGGGAGATCTTGAAGGTATTTGGCATGACCAAGTGCAAGGAGATAGCTACACCTATGGAGGTGAATGCAAAGTTATCTATTGAGGATACATCAGCATTGGCAGACATTGGGAGGTACAGGAGGATGGTCGGCAGTCTGATCTACTTGTGTAATACCAGACCAGATATCAGTTTTGCTATTGGTGTCTTGAGCAGGTTCTCAAACAAACCTCATGAGAGTCATTGGAAGGCTGGGTGCAGGTGCTCAGATACTTGAAGGAAACTCTTGACTATGGTATCACATACAGTTCCGGAACTTCTCTTGTGGGGAATTGTGACTCAGATTGGGCAAGAGACAATGATTCCAGGAAGTCAGTTTCTGGTTATTGTTTATCTTTGGATTCGGGAATTTTCTCTTGAATTAGTAAGAAGCAGCCAACAGTGGCATTGTCTTCTACCGAAGTAGAGTACAAGGTAGCTTGTTTTGCTGCATGTGAAGCAGTATGGTTGAGAAGGATCCTATGGCATATGGGAGTGCAGGATGAAGAACCAACTGTACTGAGATGTGACAATCAGAGTTGCATTGCCATTGCCAAAAATCCAGTGCTTCATGCATGCACCAAACATATAGAGATCCAGTATCACTATGTGCGTGATTTGATGGAGGATGGGATAATGGAACTGGTCTACTGTCCAATAGAGGAGAATGGAGCAGATATCTGACCACAAGTTAAGAGTACAGTTTGAGAAGTTGTTCTTTTTAAAAAAGACATGGTGAATCCATTTTTAAAATATCTCGTGATAGAAAGACGATCTCTAAAAACGGGCCTTCTAGGTTATCGAAAACAGTGAGATCTACAACTTTCGTGTTGGACGTTTTTCCATCCAAACAACGCAGAGAGAGATATCTTGAAATTAGTGCTGCAAAGTAGGTCCTGGAACAACCACATCTTGCATGAAGATCAACTCAAGTATCTCTCTAAGGAGAAAAGCTCTTGAAAGCCTATAAAAGAGGAGGCTCTCCTTGGGTGTGAGGGAGGTAAAAGGAAGCATCACTTTGCATGCATCCAAGAGGAGAAGAGAAGGTGCAAGTGCTACGAAAGCTCTGCTGAAATCAAGTGTTGTAGAAGCTCTGTTGAAATCAAGTTCCAAGAGGAGAAGAGAAGGTGCAAGTGTTCCGAAAGCCCTGCTGAAATCAAGTTCTAAGAGGAGAAGAGAAGGTGCAAGTGCTACAGAAGCTCTATTGAAATCAAGCGCCAAGAGGAGAGCCCTACACATATTGTGTAGGAGAGAAGGAGACTCAAGAAGGATCAAAAGGTGCCAACTTCCAAGTTGTGCAAGTGTTAGCAGATTGTATACCGTGCAAGGAACTATGATCTTGTTTCCAAGATCTACAAGTAAGAACTAGCTTATGTGTAACGGAGGAGCTTACTCCTTGTCAATAATATAACTCCACAAGGGGGGGACTGGCCCATCTTCTAGTCCCTAGTGTGTTGCCAATTTCTCTACTCTCTCTCTCTCTCTCTCTCTCTCTCTCTCTCTCTCTCTCTCTCTCTCTCTCTCTCTCTCTCTCTCTCTCTCTCTCTCTCTCTCTCTCTACATCTTTCTTGTCTCTCATCTATTCTCCCTCTGTGCCAGCATAATATTCGCCATATATATTTTAATTATATAAGAAAGTCGAGCATGTATCTCGGATCTTATAACAGTGGTATCAGAGTAGGTCTCTTTGCTTTTTCTCAAAGTAAAGGCGATCTTTGTAAGAAGAAGGTAAAGATGGAAATTGATGAAGTGCCTACAAGTAAGCAATTACAGGCTCGATTGCAGAGTATCGTAACTTGTTGGAAATTCTCGAAGTACTTCCATTAATTGATAGCTTAAGGGCAAGGGAAGAAGCTACTTATGAAGGACCGAATCCTCGAAAAGATGATGATACTGGAAGAAACGCCATTGCACTAATTGATGGTGAAGGTGCAAAGCATCCAATTGTTGAGAAGCTTCCTAGAAGGAAGAAGGACTCTCACGTCAAGACGAGTAAAAAGACCTCACCTCGAGTGAGGTGGATAAGGAGGGAGTCATCTCCCTCAGTTAACCAGTTACTCCCCTGATTACTCATCAACTTGTAGTTCCTACTCTCTTGGTTCTAAGTCTCATGCAATCCGCAAATGGACAAAGAGGGACTATAAGAGGAGCAAGCTTAAGAAGACTAAGACTTTCAAGTCTGGGGATAAGGACATAAAGTTTGACTCTTACCCTAGTAAGAGAGATCCTGCTAAGGCGTTAGCCTTTGTCAGGCAATTTGAAGTTGCTTTTTCTTATGGTAATTTCTCAGAAAAGTCCAAGCTGGCATGTAGGCATGCACTTGAAAGACACTGCTAGCAATTGGTGGTTGACTCTCATTTTTTAGGGAAGGAAACCCACGACTTGGGAAAAGTTCAAGAAGAAGTTTTATGCTCAACTCTTGCCTCCTGATTTTGAGAATGATGTCAAGAAGGAGTGGGATTGGCTAGGCCAAAAAGAGCATGAGAAGGTCATTAGTTATGTGGACAAGTTTTGGTCTACTTTTCTAGGTTACTCATTTCATGGAGATCAGCGATGAAGAGAAGAAAAGGAAGTTTGAAGTTGGCCTACTCCCTCATTTACACAAAACCATGAAGGTGTATCCACATGAAACCTTATCTCTCATGATGGAGTTTGCCATCATAGCTGAAAGTTTGCATACGCCTGGTACATCTTGAAAGTTAGAGATGAGTTCTTATAGAGCTAAACAAGAGCAGCTCTATGATCAACTAAGAGACATGACTAATCGAAGAAGACCTACCTTTACCCATGACCAATATTCAAAGCTAGAGGGTAACAAGAAGAAGTGCAAGTATCTCTCACCCTCTGAGATACAAAAGTACAAAGAGGAAGGAAGGTGCTTTCTTTGTGGTGAGTTAGGGTATATAAAGCCTCATTGTCCTCACAAAAGGAAAGAAGAAAATTTGGTTAAAGATCCTCCTCTGCCATCCTCAAATGAAAAGAATTTGAGGATGGCAGAGGAGGATCTTTAACCAAATTTTAAACTCATTCAAATGAGAAGAAAAGGCAACTCTTAAAGGGTTGGGGGACACTCAACAATCAACGAGTTTTCATACTCTTTGATCCAGGTTCCACATATAATTTTGGGTCAACAGATATTATTGAAAGGCTACAAATTCCATCGAATCGATTGGGAATACCAATTGGATCAGGTTCGGACTTACAATCAATTCTACTCCTATCCAAGGGAAGTTGGATCTTAGAATTGGGGATTACCGCGACCAAGAATCTTTTCTAATTGCACCCATTGGTAACTGTGATGTTATCTTAGGCATGCCTTGGCATTACAAGATTAGACATCTTCTTGATTTTGTTAAGAAGACCCTTGCATTTCAATTCAATAGTCAGAACATAGTCTGTATTTCTAATGTTGGAGATTGGCATGTGCAAATGGTTAGTCATGTTAGCATTTCTAAAGAAATGAAGAAAGTTATTTTTGCGTACATGATTTTTGTGAGAGAGTCAAAAGAAGCTAATGATTCAAGGGCACTTGATGCCTCTAATGAACACACAATACCAACTAATGCTTCTAAGTTTCAGACTTTAAAAGAACCCCTATCTTTAATTGATCAAAGCCAGATATGATTTTGTTAAACAATATGAAGATTGTTTTAGTGATTCACTCCCAGGAGAGTTACCTCCTAAGCGCCCGGAAGACCACACAATTGATCTTATCTCAGGAAATTCACCACCTAACCAAACGCCTTACCAAGTGCAAGTCATCAAGAGGAGATCCTAAAATAAGTAAACAAATTGTTGGAAAAAGGGTTAGTTCAACCTAGCTCTTCTCCATACTACTCTCCAGTCTTACTTGTTCAAAAGAAAGATGGTTCTTTCCATATGTGCATAGACTACTGATCTTTGAACAAGATCACAATCAAGAATTATTTTCCTATCCGAAGGATGGATGATATCTTGGATAAATTGCAAGGGACTAGTATCTTTAGTCTCATTGATCTCAAGAGTGGCTATCACCAAACAAATAGCATCTGAAGATGTTCATAAGACAGCTTTTTGTACAACATTTGGACTATACGAGTTCTTAGTCATGCCATTTGGTTTGACTAATGCACCCACCACATTCAGTCGAATGATGGAGAGAATTTTTAGACCTCACTCAAAGTTCACAGGTGTCTTCTTTGATGGCATTCTAATATTTTCACGGTCTGAAGAAGAGCATAGAGAACATATATCTATTGTTTTTCAAGAGCTTCGCAAGCATAGACTACAAATCAATGCTAAGAAGAGTGAAGTTTTCTTTTCGAAAATTCATTGCTTGGGCCATATTGTTTCTCACAATTTGGTGAGAATGGATCATGAGAAGATTTGAGCCATTGTTGAATGGCCTACACCTACTTCTATACATGAAGTTAGAAGTTTCTTGGGCCTATGTTCATACTACAAGAGGTTCATACGAAGTTTTGCGTATGATGCACCTCCTCTACATGACCTTACTAAGAAGGGAATGCCTTTTCATTGGGGATCAAGGCAACTACAAGCCTTTGAAAGAATTAAGTTTCTTGTGACTCAAGAACCAATTCTCATAGTTCCGGATCTTCAAAAACCTTTTGAAGTTCATTGTGATGCTTCTAGGGATTACATTGTGAAGGGGATGCAATGAAAGTGGAGAAGGAGAAGAGGAAGATGCGAGAGAGAAGAGCACACACAATGTATGTGTTGTCCAACTGAACTGACAGCCTTATTGCACTCTCATATTATATATGAATAAAGAATGGGCGGTCACAGTGTACATGGGAAAGCCTAGAGGCCTTTTACCCCAACAACCTCTCACTAAAAGGCCAATGTGGGTGGGGAGTGAAAACAGAGAAAAGAAAAGAAAAGATAAGGTGAGGAATTATGACATCTCACCTGATGCCCAATCGGAAAGCGAGCTGTGCAAGAAGTGTCAGGAACCTTTGCAGAAGAAGAGTCAAGCATCCCTGAGTCCATGACATCTAAGAGATAAGCAATCCCACAGCTCCATACAACTGAGCAATCCAAGAATGCTTCTCATGAAGCAAGTATAACTTATTAGTGCACGGCTGTAAAGCATCAAATTCGTGCATAACATCAGCATGGCACATATAAGACATCAGAGAGCAGTCAAACTCTCCAGAGTCAATCATTAAAAGAGAGCCAACATCCCAGACACTCGTCCAATGAGGTCTCAAGACTACATGTGGCCTCAGTGAAGTGGAAGACTGACATACGGCTAGTTGTTTAGCTTGCAAAACTACAAAAAGATGGCTCTCATGAGCCTGCAAGGGGTCTAGCAACTGACCACCAACATCTTGACTCCGACTGCTATGCGTAGCTATGCCATCTAGGCCAATAAGTGCCTCATTTTCAGCATAAACATCTTGTTGTAATGGCACTATAGCTGCTATAAAATCAAACATAAAGCGTATTGAACGCTCATCAAGAGGCTTGAGAGGTGCTAACGTCTCATAGACGACAGCATGACGACTGCGTATGACCTACTGGGCATCCAAATCCCATAATCTGTAGGCCTTAAAGTCACCATCTCCATAACCAAGGAGGATACATCTACGTGACATAGGCTTGTGTGGCATACGTACAGATACCTGGCAGCCAAACATCCTCAAGTAATCATAGGAGGGCTGCATGCCGCTCCATGCCTCATGGGGTGTAATACCATCCAAGGTCAAGCACGGCATCCTATTAACCAAATAGACTGCCATCATAAGGGCCTCATCCCAAAAGCCATAAGACAACCCAGCTGTGGTAAGCATAGAACCAACCTTTGCCTGTAAGGTTAGGCACATGCCATGAGAAATCCCATAATACTATGGGCACAAGAAATCAATGCCATACTGTTGACAAGAGGTATGAATGTTGGGAGAGAGAGCATGACTCTCATAATCCATCTGCAAGCACCTAGGCCTGCTACCAGCAGAATCCATAAACTTGTCAAGCATAACTGTAGCATCCTCAATCTGCACCAAGGGAAAAGCCCAAATATGGTGGGTAGCATGATCAACAAAGGTCACAAAGTACGGCACTCCACCAAGTGACTAGGAAGGCATAGGTCCATATACTACACAATGGACAAGATCTAGAGGAGTATGCCTCGTATGATTGCCATAAGCCAAGGGGGCTGTGCAGGGACCAAGAGTACAATCATGGCAAGCATCAAGATCTGTAAGTGACATAGGAGGCAACAATGAGTCTGAATGAGACAAGATCTCCATCTCTCTATGGTGCATATGGCCTAGGCGATAATGCCATAACAATGCATGTGGTATCCGGATCTCCCACATGAGAGACATGAACTAGGTAATGAGAACCAACTCTAGAACCTCTGGCCAAAACCAAGCAACCACGATAAATCTTCCACGACCTATCTTGAAGAGAAATAGAGTAACCTGCATCGTGCAACTAGCTGACAGAAATCAAGCTCTTACTGAGCATGGAAACATGTAGAACATCCTTGAGCATAAGAGAAGTCCCATTAGTCAAAGCTAGGTGTATGTCCCATGTACCAACAATAGCATAAGTGTGCTCAAGGCCCAAAAAAATGCATCCATCAAACTCCCTGTAAGTAGAGAACCATGCTCTATGTGGAGTAACATGACAAGATGCCATAGAATCCAATATCCAATCTGAGGCGTAGGCCGTATCACTGAGCAAGAAAGTTGTAGGGAAACTAGATGACAGGAGTACATACTCAACTACATCATCATGGGTAACAACATGTACCTCACCACTAGTAAGAGTGGTAACACCTGCTGCAACTGCTGTATCCCTGGCTCTCTGCTCATGTCGAATCCGTCTCTGTCTCTGCTACTCTCTAATCCATCTAAAGCATTTTCTTTGAATATGCCCAAGATTCCCACAATGGAAGCAAACATCTGAAGTAGAAGAACCTGTAGAAGGCGACAAGGAATCCAAGTCATCATGAATAGGGCTATCCATAGCATCCACAGAGCTCAAGGAGTCGAGGGCTATCCCAATAGAGGGAACCTGCTCATAAAGACAATCATCTGCAAGTACATCAGTGGTAGAAGTATTCTACAAAGGCTCATGAAACCTCAACGGAGGGAGGACATAAAGGCATCAACCAAGGATGCAAAAGCTCCCACATAAAGAAGAGTCATAGCCAACTGCATGACATAACCAACCACATTATGATAAAGCATAAGACATTTGTCATAAGAGCATATGGTATTTAGCCATGAAATCAGCCCATAACCATACGCATATGCATAGCTGTACAGTACATCATGCCACCTAGGAACATCCAAGTCAAGTAAAGACCCGCTGACAAGTGGCAAAGCATCCTACAAGAGTCGAGCTCCAGGAGAAACCCAAACACATGTACAACATCATCCATACAAGTGGCTCTGTAAGGTATACAACAGTAGACCATGTGCATAGACGAGTAAGCATCAAGAGCAACTGCTCTCTGACGTATGGGCAAAAGCAACCCAACTAGCATAGAAGCTAGGTAACATAGAAGCAACAAAGCCATAACTGCTAAACCCAAGCACTGTCAAGAAGTCCACTGATCAAGGAGTAACCCACAAAGAACTAAGCATCAATGAGCAATGAAAGCTCAATAACCAACTGCCAAGACAATCGAACAAGCACTGCTCAAACATGTATCTACATCCAAGTAAATCCAAGATCCATAATTGGGGCATTAAGGGCCAAATAGCATTCAAGCTGCATAAGTGATAAGCTAACCAAATGCAAACTACTCCACGAAATTCTCAAATGCAAGTCGATTCAAGCCCAAACATCTACCATGCTACAGTCGAACCCAAAAGCATCCACATCAAACATCAGTCCCATAATGGGTAGCACGAGGCATAAACCTTGTCAAGTGAAATGCCAGCTGCAAAGAAAATGATAGTGAACCAAGAATTGAGCTCTACTCTTTGCTTAAGAAGCATCCGGGAGCATAAACATCAAAGTGGCATCATCCAAATACATCAACATATCATCCTGAGTAGTCGGGAGCACCTGTAGACCATAGGCATAACCAAACTGGAGGTAAAATAACCTATCAACCAAGGTAGCATAAATCCCAACCAACAACGAAATGTTCGCATCCAAATTAAGGCTCAATAGCTCTCAAATAGCATATTCGGGGATAAACCATGATGACCAAGCATCAATACATCCAACAGGACACCCGAATGTCAATAAAGAGCATTATGCATAAGCCGTCCCTGATAAAAACTTGTTGCCTAAACAATGTACAATAGTAAATCCCTGCATAAATCGAGCTATGGGAGCTCAAACCAAGTCCTAAAGCATCTCAAAACATTGGGAAAATATCCCCAAAGCATTTGGGCATCAAATACCAAGCCTCGAGAGTATCACAAAAGCTAAGAGCATGACATTTTCTTGTTGTAAATCAACTCATATCTGTTACACAAAATTCTATGATCAAACTTTGGCAGACCTAACATCACCATTACATCCGGAGTGTGCAAAACCCCAAGTTAGACTCTTACCTTGTCTAAATCAGGTTTTGGATGCTCGAGATATGAGAAAAAAATGGATTTTTTAGCCAGATTTTGAAACAGGTGCAAAAAACGTGAGCTACTACTGTGAGGTATGCTGGTTATGTTGAGGATAAGGGGGCAAATGGGGGACATACAAGGTGTCCAATGAAGCCAAGGAACACTTGCAAAGAGCCCATGAGGGCCGGGGAGAGGCAGGAGATAAAATCTTAGCTCGGGGGGAAGAAGCCATGGCTAGCATTGAAGCTCCAAGCTCTAGGTCTTCAATCTGGGCTGAAGTAATGTCGGGCCAAGCTCCACGATCAAGCTCTGATCCAAAGCTCCGATACTAGTTGAAGGGGATGCAATGGCAGTAGAGAGGAGAAGAGGAAGACGCGGGAGAGAAGAGCACACACAATGTAGGTGCTGTCCAACTGAACTGATAGCCTTATTGCACTATCATATTATATATGAATAAAGAGTGGGCAGTCACAGTGTACATGGGCAAGCCCAGAGGCCTTTTACCCCAACACATTGGAGCTGTGCTTAACCAAGAGCATCATGCAGTAGCATTTGAGAGCCGACACCTCAAGGATCATGAGCTACATGCTTCATTTTATATGAGAAAGAGCTTATGGCAGTGGTACATGCTCTTCAAGTATGGAAACACTATTTACTTGGTGTAGATTTTGTTATTAAAACAGATCACCAAAGTCTAAGATACATACTTCCTCACTCAGAAGAAGCTCTTAGAGAAACAGATACGTTGGGCAAATTTCTTATCTATGTTTCATTTTCAAATCCTTCATACATCTGGAACTAAGAATGTGATAGTAGATGCTCTATCACGGTGACCTCGAGTGAATGCAATCACAATTGTTTACGATAACGAGCTCATGGATTTACCCAAAATGTATGCAATTGATTCCGATTTCTCAACCATATGCGATCAGCTTAAGTCCATTACACCTTACTCAATTCGAGATGGTTATTTGTATCATCATCAAGCAATTTGTATAGCATTACCATTGCGACACAAGGTAATGGATGAAGCACATGCATCTCCATATGCTGGACATAGGGGTATTCTACCCACTACTCAAGCATTGGAAATATATTTCTTTTGGCCCACTCTTAGAGCTGACATTGAAAGATATGTCCATGAGTGCAAGATATGCCAAAAACTAAAGTATGATAGGCATAAACCACTTGGTCTACTGAAGCCATTACATATTCCCAATGAGCCTTGGGAAAGTATAGCCATGGACTTTATCATGGAGCTTCCTCACAGACAAGCAGGCAACGATGCAATCTGGACTATCATTGATAGATTCAGTAAGTAAGCTCACTTTATACCTGTGCAAAAGACAATCAAAGCCGATCATATGGCTAAGCTATTCATTGCTCATATTTTCAAACATCATGGGATGTCTAAGTCCATTATAAGCGATCAAGATCCCCGCATGACCAGCCTCTTTTGTTGGCAAGTTCCTACTATTCTGGACCTTTCGAAATCCTATGTCTCTGATAATCAAAGAGAATGGGAAAAGTATTTGTCTTTAGTAGAGTTTGCATACAATAATACAGTGCACTCTAGTACTGGTAAGGCACCCTTTGAGATCATCTATGGTAAGCCTCATTTACCACACATCCTTCTTACGAAGGATAAGATCTTTGCAGCATATGAGTTTGTTAGAGACATTGATACAGCTTTCACTCAAGTAAAAGCTGCTATCCAAAGAACAAAAGAGAAGCAGAAACACGAAGCTGATAAGCATTCGTCATAAGTTAGATCTCAATTTGGGACAACATGTTCTTCTTAAGTTTGAGAAGGCTCGCTTAAAGAAGCAGAAAGGTCAAAAGGGTAAAGTGGTTAAGCTTTCTAATCGCTATTATGGCCCTTTCAAGATCACATATAAGATAAACGATGTGACTTTTTGTTTGGATCTACCAAGTCATTGGAACATTCATAATGCTTTCCATATAAGTTTGCTATGTCCCTATATTGGAGAACCTCCAATGGAACCAATCAAGGAAGATTTACTTGACATAGAAGAAAAAGAAGCATTCTTTGTGCTTGAAAGAATTTTATACCATCAGGACAATACTCTAAGGTCAGGTAAGGCATTACGAAAGTATCTAGTTAAGTTTAAGAATTATCCCCCATAGGACGCTCAGTTTATGGCTGAGAGAGAACTACAAGACTTTCCAAGTCTTCTTAAGGACTATGTACCCCCTCTACAGTTGAGGTCAATTGTTTAGAAGCCAGAGGGATGTCACTAAATTGATTGCTTATTACACATTCTCTATTTAATAAATTCATGTCAATAAATTAATGACTCACTTTTCTTTAAGTGTTAATGATGATCTAGCATGGCCATGAGACCATTTAGAGACCAATATTCCTAGTGCATCACTTAATGGGGTGATCAGAGCACTATGATGGGGATATCTGGTACATGCAGTACAAGTTATGAAGGGGGAAAGAAGTGTCTCCCAAGTGTAAGAGTGTACAGAAGAACCAAGGAGTTACACATAAATGAAGATGGATTAAGTTCTAAGAAGAGGAAGTGCATTAGCATTGTGTATATGTATTTATGTGTGCATCCAGGGACGCCTGGGAATGTTTACTTGTGTGTAATAAGCATTGCATTCATTTGGGGTCATCCTCTCCCTTACAAGTCAAGGTTTAAGGTCTTTTTCTTTCATTAAGAAAGACAAGAGAGGTAATTCTCTCACTAAGAAAAACAAGACACGTGATCCTCTGAAAGTGAGGAGAGAAGTGATTTTCTCTTTCTAAGGTCTAAAAATGCACAAACTTTTGTGTGGAAGTCAATCTTAAGGTTGAGGCCCAAGGCAATTTAATGAACTCTCCTTAAGGTGGTTGCATGGACCACAAGTTAAGAGTACAGTTTAAGAAGTTGTGCTTTTTAAAAAAGACATGGTGAATCCATTTTTTAAATATCTCATGATAGAAAGACGATCTCTAAAAACGGGCTGCTAAAGTTATTGGAAACATCGAGATCTACAACTTTCGTGTTGGACATTTTTTCATCCGAACAACGCACAGAGAGATATCTTGAAATTAATGCCGCGAAGTAGGTTCTAGAACAATCACATCTTGCATGAAGATCAACTCAAGTCTCTCTCCAAGGAGAGAAGCTCTTGAAAGCCTATAAAAGAGGAGGCTCTCCTTGGGTGTGAGGGAGGTAAAAGGAAGCATCACTTTGCATGCAGCCAAGAGGAGAAGAGAAGGTGCAAGTGTTGTGGAAGCTTTGCTGAAATCAAGAGCTGCGGAAGCTTTGCTGAAATCAAGTTCCAAGAGGAGAAGAGAAGGTGCAAGTGCTACGGAAGCCCTACTGAAATCAAGTTCCAAGAGGAGAAGAGAAGGTGCAAGTGTTGTAGAAGCTTTGGTGAAATCAAGCGCCAAGAGAAGAGCCCTACACATATTGTGTAGGAGAGAAGGAGACTCAAGAAGGATCAAAAGGTGCCAACTTCCAAGTTATGCAAGTGTTAGCCGGTTGTATACCGTGTAAGGAACCGTGATCTTGTTTCCAAGATCTGTAAGAACTGGCTTATGTGTAATGGAGGAGCTTGCTCCTTGTCAATAATATAACTCCAAAAAGGGGGGGGAGTGGCCCATCTTCTAGTCCCTAGTGTGTTGCCAATTACTCTACCTCTTTCTCTCTCTCTACATCTTTCTTTTCTCTCATCTATTCTCCCTCTGTGCCAGCATAATATTCGCCATATATATTTTAAGTATATAAGAAAGTTAAGTGTGTATCTCGGATCTTAAAATAGTATTGGTCACAAATAGCCATTCTTGTGCTTCATGCTTCCATTGCTTGAGAGTAAGGGAGAGAGAGTGAGAGTGTGAGGTAGAGTGAGAGGAGTCTATGAGGGGGAGAATGCGAGAGAATGAGGTGCCAATCGGAGAGAAGCTCTTCTCCATCTTCTTCTTCTCTTTCTCTTTCTTCTTCTCTATATTATTCTATTGGCATTGGAGCAACAATGGTGTAGATTAGAAAAAGGTGAGGTAGCGGCTTGAGGTGCATACTTGGATCATATGGCCGCCAATGAACCATTGATCCATTTTACCTTTTAGTAGGCGAGTCGATTACACCCGCTTGGACCTCTCTATTCTCTTGCTTTTATAGGGAATGAGAGAAGAGAGCATAAATACTTTGGGGCAAGAGTATGAGACAACTAGGTGAGAGATGGTTGAGCCATTGGTTGATTTGAGCTCTTGAATGAATAAGAGTTCCATTTATATATCCTTGTTGAGCTCCACATCCAGCCTTACAAAATCCATGCTCTATTTAATGATAAGCCTTACATGAGGTGACTTGGAGACTTGGTGGGCTATTTCATTTGATCTTGCACAAGAAGTTGCTCATGCCCACTTGTTAGGAGTATATGCACCTCTCTACTATATGTGCAAGTTGATATCTATCATGCTTTGATTGAATTTGTTGAACAACTTTTCCACATTAGACAATTGCTATGGAGGGCCAATATTGTGCTTGCACAATTATAAAAGATGGTTCTTGGTCTCAAATGCAAATTTCTCATCTTGATTATGTGTATAATATCCCTAAATATTTGGTTTTGAGTTCCCCAGCAGGTGCACTTTGATGTCATTACAAGTTTAGGTCTCAAGTGCTTCATTATGAAGTCCACAATGTATATCATTTGAACTTTCTAAAAAATGGTCCTTGATATCATGCTTGTCTCATGTGCAATACTCTAATCTTGATTTCATGCCTAATCTCCATAAGCTTCTTATTGTGAATTCACATTTTGAGGCATTGCCAATATATGCAATCCAAAGTCTTATTCCATACTTAGGTCTCAAGTGCTTTGTCATGGAGTCCATGTCTCTTAAACTTTCTAAAGGCTTGGAGTCAATTCCAATGTCAATTCTTGAACTGATATGCTTTGCCTTCCATCCAATATTGAATCTATAAGGCATAAATATTGAGATTTTTATGCTTGGCTCTTATTCCATATGTTCTTATGTTATTCTTCTTTATTGGCTTCTATTCCCTACGTGTTGAAGTTGATTTTTTGCATTCTCTTTTCCTTGCTAGGTATGGATGTGAGCTCTTACTATTTGGCTTTATGATTGATTTGGCTTCCTTTTCTAAAAATTTTGGTTCTTAATTTTAGAGCTTTATTTATTGGTATAGTCTAAATGTCTTCCTTTTTTTGTTCTCATAGTTCTGTTTTTGAAGCTTTATTTATTATTATAATCTAGTTGCCCTCCATTTCTTATTCCCCTAGTTTCATTTGAGATACATGGATATTTGAAACTTCAAAAATTTTATGGAAGATAATTTGATGATTTGAGACATCTAGCCAACCTAAAAAGAAAAGACCCTAAATGTATATAGTATCATGATTGAAAAAGAGTATAAAGAACCATTTATTTATGGAGCCACATTTAGATCCTTATCTCCTTTGCAAATTATAAAAAAACTTGACTTAGTGCATTTAAGTGAATGATAGCCATTGGCCTCTTCTTAATCTTCTCAAATTTCATGTGGACGAGAGTTCCACCTTCAAAACAAGGCTTCACAAAAGCGTATGTCAATGCTAGGGAAAAAAAAAACTCAATACTCTTGTTTTGATTTCCCCTTCGTAATGGTTGCTGAAACACTTTGCTTTTTTGCAAAATTTGCATGCTAAAATGTGACATTAAAGAGCCTATAAGGGAACATAGCATCGCCCTTGATATGTGAAGCTCTACAACCATTTTCCCTCCAAGGATTACAATGTATATCATTTCTCTTGCATTGGAATATCTCAAAATGTGTTCCATTAATGACAAGAATGTCAAATAAAAAGTTATCACTAATTTAGGGGGATGTTACATTATTGGCACCCTTATCTAAATTATTGAATTTGCCATGCAACCATAATGGATTAGGAAGCGATGAAGAACTCTAATCAATACATGATAGCTTGTTCGATAAGCTAGGTGTGTGAGTGATGGGAGGTCAAGAGTTCAAAACTTGTGATTGAGTGGCTTTGTGGTGCCTTAAGCAGGGTTCATAAATGTCTAAATGGGGGAAGTGTCTAGGTGCCAAAGGTTGATTGGTTAGAAAAAGTGTCCACAAGGAGAAAAAGTGACTAACGTGACCCAGTTGCTCAAAGCACAAACAAGTGAGAATCTTACTTAGGTTGGTTACACACCAAATGATGGATGCCCACTTTGCAAGTGTTAACCAATCAAAGTACCTCTTTAGGGGTTGGGTGTCCATAGTTCTCTACACACAAGACAGGACATGACTTGTTATTTAGATGTTAAATAGGCGAACACTCCACCCACTTTTGGATGGGGAGTTTCCCTCACCTAGTTTATAAAGTGACAGACAAGGGTGCACTTCTTGTATCTGTAGCCAATTAGAAAAATAAGAAACATATTCTTCTTTCAAAAGAATTACAAAATGTGTTCTTTTGGTGTGTAAAGACTTCATGCCCAATTCTGAAAATTGCATGCCCACACTCTACGAAGGGGTTGGGTGCCATGTGGTGTGTAACTAACCTTAAACAAGATACAAAGAGCTGCTAAAACTAACACATAGTGGTCTTTATGTCTCACCAATGGCCAATTGACAAGTGGAGCAATGCTTTCTTTTCGAACAAAAGCTCGTCTGTTAGGGCTGAGAAGACCCCTGCCTTTGGTGTACATGGCCAATTTGACCATTGTGAACCAGCCCTTGGGGGCAAAGGGGGGGGGGGGGGGGTTTAGAGATTGGGATGAAGCTAATCACAAACAATTCAAATTGATGGAGAGATGGAAGTGCAATGGAGCTATTGAAGGCCTCGAGGGAGGTAATAAGGAACTTTTACAGGTAGAGCGATTCACGTTGATAGTGTGAGGGGGGAGATTGAGACTGGAGGGCTCCTTGTCATCTAGTACTAGTGGAGGAGGTGAACTTGGGTAGCACCCCCAAAGGCAAAGCACACAGCATCTCCCCCCCACCTTCTCCACTCTTCATCAGTCAATATACCTCTCTCCCAGCCTATCTTTTCCCCCAGCACCGCAGTCGTTCTCTCTTTCCTTCCTGCCCATCTCTACCACCATGGCCCTTGCTTGCCCGCAAGCCATCGCCCCCCCTGTCTCTTCCTCTGTCTCCTTTACCTCCTCGGCCTCTTCATCATCTTCATCTTCTTCCCCCTCCTCCTCTTCTCTGGCCATCCCCCAATCCTTCCATGGCCTCAAGAATGCCTCTATCTCTGCCCTCCCGTGCGCCCGCGCCTGCGGCCGCTCGTCCCGACGGACAGCCTCTTCTGCATGCAGAAGCAGCGCCCCATCCCGCCCCCTGGTCGTGACCGCGGTAAGCCTTCGTTCTTTCTCATCAAACCCACATTGGGTATCTTGCAGATTCGCAAACATGGGGCGCGCGGGATTGTGTATCAGTTGAGGTTATTCTGGGGGCTTTAGGTTGTGGATGCTTGCATAATGTGTTAAGGAAATATGATTATTTGCTCTGCCGTATGCGCATGGCCTTTCTCCGTATGTTAAGCAATGATTAGTCGTTCTGCCTGAGGCATCTGGGCGCTCTCAGTATGTCAATCAATGAATCGTTGCTCTGCCTGAGGCATCTGGGACTTTTTTAGCGTGTTAAGGAATGACTAATTCTTTTGCCTGAGGCATGTGGGCTTTCTCTCTTGAGATATACTTTGATCAAATGCAAGTGTCCTAGGTGGATGAGATTTTTCTCGATCAGTATTGCACACAACATTGCATGCTTTGTTTAACATCTGGGTTGAGGCTTATTTGATCCAAATTGTTGATACACTACACTACATACTCTGTTGAATTCTTGCATTGTTTGTGAGGCTTATCTGAACTTCAGCAAGCAGATTAGTTGGGACCAAATGCTACAATTCCTGCCTGTTAGTTTTTGCATATGACTCACTGTCTGGAGCTCCATTTCTACTCCGGACGTTCTGGCAGGAGAGATTTTGTTTCCATATTTTTCACCCGCCACATCATGTACCCAAGTTTTTAGTGTTAAGTATTCTTGTTTGTAGTCTTCTTGCCATCACTTTCAGCAGTCTGGTACGTAGAAAGCTCATAACCTTCATTTGACAGATTTTCTGCTGTCTTCTGTATGCAGGGTGAGCTTCCACTTGTAGGAAATGAAGCACCTGATTTTGAGGCAGAAGCTGTCTTTGATCAAGAATTCATCAACGTAATGGATCTGTTTCACTTTTAGTATGAACAAGTTTTAGGACATAAACTGTGATTCTTACCAACAGAGTATCAGTATGCTCAAATGGCTAAGTTAGGCTTGTGCCTGACCATTTTACAGGTGAAACTCTCTGACTACAGGGGCAAGAAGTATGTTGTGCTCTTCTTCTACCCACTTGACTTCACATTCGTCTGCCCCACAGGTGCACCTTGTCTGTTGTGAACTTTTGTGTGTGAATAAAACGAGTATTCAACAGGCAAACTGATAGCGAATTACATGCTTTGCAGAAATCACTGCTTTCAGTGACCGTTATGCAGAGTTTGAGAAGCTGAACACTGAAGTGCTTGGTGTGTCTATTGATAGTGTGGTAAGTGAAATGCCTGTATGTGGTACACAGTTTAGATTAAGAAGATTGCTGCCTGCCTAAGATATTAGTTTTGTATATCTACCATCTACCTTATATAGCACATTTGTGTGTCTACTATCTGCTTGACATGGTACATTTTGTGTGTCACTACTATTTAACGTGGCCTTTGAGGTGTCTACTATCTACTTAACATGGGACATTTGAATGCAGTTTTCCCACCTTGCATGGATCCAGACTGACAGGAAGTCTGGTGGTTTGGGTGACCTGAAATATCCACTTGTTGCCGACTTAACGAAAACCATTTCGAAAGCCTACAATGTCCTCATTCCTGGCCAGGTAAATAGTGTACATCATTGCACATACAAATGAATGTTGGACTGAGCTTGTTGATTATGCTTGCATTTACCTCTGTTAATTGTACTTGGCAGGGTGTTGCCCTTCGAGGTCTTTTTATCATTGACAAGCAAGGCATTATTCAGCATGCTACCATCAACAATCTTGCAATCGGGCGTAGTGTGGATGAGACCCTTAGGACCCTCCAGGTATTTAATCAGATTTGCTAATCCGGGAGCATTTTTCGAGTTTGTAGATTTTTTATCTTTGTAACTTGCTATATTGTATTGTGCTGTAGGCAGAGGGTTTTAGTACTTTTAGTGATTGAGTTATCAAATTATTGAAGATTGAAATGATTGTGGATGAGTCTTAAGGGTTTGGTGTACTTATTTGTTCAGAGATAATTTGGTAATTGCAGATAACTGTTTCTACTTGAAGCTTTTTGACCACCTTAGTAAATCTTTACAGGCTGTTCAATACGTGCAAGACAATCCAGATGAGGTCTGTCCTGCAGGCTGGAAACCTGGTGAGAAGACAATGAAGCCTGACACTAAGCTGAGCAAGGAGTATTTCGCTGCTATCTGAGGAGACCATTGGTAGCATATACATGCTAATACTGGTGCTCCTTTTGGGAATTAAAATTTAATCTAGATTTTTGCATTCAAGGTGTACACCTGCCAATTTTCTGGATACATGGAGAGTTTTTCTCCTTAGTTGAGGCAAAACATATAACACCTTTGAGAAGAGTGGTTCTTGTACGGGTTCCTTTCTCCTGGAAAATGAACTTGGCTGAGGCCAAGTTGAAAACTTGTTGTTAACACCCTAAGGAGAATGGTTGTGGTACTAAGCATTAAGAAAACTGAACTTGTAACTCACCAATTTGTGTGCTTACACACTTTTTAGAGTGTCTGCTTTTCAGTCAGTGGGAGTTCCACAAACTTTTATGGAACCGCCTGTCTCTAGGCTCCTCCTGTCGCTAAATCCAGCAACACAGAAACAATAGAGTAGTGTATTGATTGAAAATGTTTCCTTTTGTATTTTATTAGTTTATTAACCAGACCTCTTCATGGTTGAGTTGAGGTTTCCTTGCTTTTGTAGTGATGAGTTATTTAGTTCATACGAGGCTACGCCAACAGGACAAGTGATCTGCAACAGGAGAAGTAGCACTTTGCAAGTGATAAGAAAGTGTTTACTTTATTTTGAGACAATTTTACACTGTACTATGATGAGAGTTACATCAGTGATCAATCCCTGGAACCCCTGTGGGCAATACTTGCTGGTAGTGTGACAGGCTGGAGTTAAGGGAGAGGTGCACCCCACAACATAATTAAATATGTTGCACCACAATCACAAAATACCAAGTGATAGTCCAATTGGAAAGAAAGAGTGAAGTATGGGAAGTTGGAGGTCAAAACTCAGAAGTGGGTTGTGTTGGACCATGATGAAAGGTGGGTGTTTCCAACACCTAATCAATAGATTCTGCTCAACTGCATTGCATAAGTGCACATGTTAGGGACATTTCATAGGGCTTGTAATGTGGAGCAATGGAAGAGCAACTCAGGGTGGGAGTTGCCACATCGAACTAATCTTGTGTAATGTTGTGCAACAAGAAAGCATTAACTGAAGGTTTCATGAGCTGTACATGCCAAGCAATCAGATGCAAAACAACGCAAAATATGTTTGCCACATATGAACCATCGTTGAGCAGCCACGTGTTAGAGGTGGTCTACAAAATATGCGAGCACAATGGATGTGCAGACTTGACTGGAGTGGAATATTTGCTAGTAGTACAAAAAAGATCTCTGAGTGAGATTGCATGTGAACTGTGTATTGCCAGAGTAAATTTCAACAGCAAATTATGGAATTAGTTTGAGAAGTAGTAAAGTGAAGCCTTAAGATGTGCATCAAAGCCTAATTGATTCAAAAGATGTGCATCAAAGCCTATTGAGTTGTGAGGTGGTCCTCGATATCTAGCGAATTGTGAGTTTTCATGCCAAATCCTTGGTATTAGAAGCATTTGCACTCCCACCGATTTCACCTCCAACATCCCTTGCAGCTGCATTGACTTCCCAAATCCTTGGCATTAGAAGCACTTGCACTATCATCAACCTTTCTCTCTTTCAACTTCCCTTTTGTGTGCATTGACATCCCAACCAAGATCATCATTCCAAGGATCAAAGATGGTAATATAGTGAAGTTCACTAAAGTTCAATGGCATGGTAGTGTTGTAAATACTTCACCAATTCGCTCGTACCCCATAACAGTTGATGAAGCCACTCCAGTGAAAGGTGATTTGTTTGCCAAAAATCAGTAAATGGCAATATAGGCAAATCTACTTCATAGACATATGAAGGCCGATGTCAATACACAATCCAATTGTTGGAGTTTTGTAATTATTTTTATGTTTTGATAAACGTATGCTTGATTAATCAAACAATTCTAATAATAACCAAACTTCTTCAAATTTTATAATCCTAGAATAGTAACTTGTCTCATGAATGTTATGAAGTTTAAAATGAGCAACTTGAAGGTGGTTGTAATTATCAATTTGGAATATCAAATCCTCAAAGATTGTACACATTAGGAGATCTTTCATTTAATGTTGTATGCTATCTTGCTAGTATGAGTTTTTTGTGCATGTGTATGGACATTCGATCTTTTGAATGTGACTCGGATAAAGCAAATAGGTTCTTTGTTGATAAACTAGGAGCAACACTTTCATAAATTTTGTCAAATACTTAAATTAAGATGATAACTATGAAAGTGGATATTGCATTGTGATCATTTACACATATTTTTGTGTGTCTATTGAATCCTTTCCTTAGACCTTAAAAAGTGCCCCGCCATATATATTAAAAATATTTCACATTGTTTATATATGGATGCTTTAGCTATGAATAACTTGGACAATATAATAAAGGACGAAAAGGCCTAATTATCTATAGCTATCTTGAAGAGACAATAAAAGGAACCTCAGTTCAATAATAATCTCATGTGTAGTCTTAAGGTGTTTTGATTAAAACAGCCACGACTTTACAATGTAAAAGCCTTAGATTTCAAGCCTATGTATGTTGTGATTAAAAGAAGGGTTGCATGATGCTTGACTTCGAAAACTAGCCTAAAAGAAAGGGAAAAAGAAGTTGCTTTGTTGCATATATGGGGTACTCATGGAATGTGAACTATAGGGGATGCCCACTTTTTCTTTATGATAGGCTATCAAGAAGTTAGGCTAGGAAGAAAGAGGGCTTGACTATTGAGTTATATATTATCACTATGCAAACTCAAAAAATATGAATGAAGGGTTGTGTAAAGAATCAAAAGTCCAAATTAGATATAAAAGAAAGGATTAAGGCATAGTAGTTTTATAAATGACGATTAATTTATTTCAAGATGGGAATCTTTCCAAGTGTCTTCAAATTATTATTGGGGTTCAATCAAGTGGGATTACTACATGCATTACCATTTTCATTGCGAAGTTCTACATTAGGGGAGATTTGAGGTCTCGAAAATGCCCTCTAATGGAGTTTAACTAAAATATTCCCTAAAAAAATGGAGGCACACTAAAATTCTTTGCAAACAAACTCTAAACTTGTTGGAGATTACATTTTTAGCATCCATTCTTCAAGAGCTTCCTAGTGATTTAAGAGTTGATAATGTTTGGAAATAGAACAATGAAGCTACACCAAAGATTTCATTTTGCCTAGGGAATATTACCATGACAAAATCTTGTAAGAGCAAATAAAATAAAATAAAATAGAGAATCTAGCCTCATCCAATGGAAACACCATCATGCTATGTATCATTTGTGAAAGCTCGTCAAAAGTAGGTTCTAAAAATGCAATCTTTGACAAGTTTGGAGTTCATTTCAGAAATTTTATAGTGTCAATTTTTAAAGGAAATATTTTAATGTAACTCCCTTAGAGGGTGTTTTCGAGACCTTAAAATTTTCCCTAATGGAATCCTAACAATAAGAAACTATAATACAAAAGTATATTTTCCATGCACTTGGATATGGTGTATACTCATGCGCATGCATACACACACACACACACACACACACACACACGATCTCTCTCTCTCTCTCTCTCTCTCTCTCTTCTATAATGTATAAACAACCCATGAATAATGAACAATAGAGTCAAATAAATTGGGTAATTAACCTTAGAACTAGATGCTCTTGTGTTCATGTTTAAGTTCACACGTTCGTAGACATAATATTTCAATTTTGAAAAATTGTGATAGAGACAATTGAGTGTGAACTTCATAGCTAATGTGTCAAGATAAAGCATGTTGTCCCAGTTTAATCATCAATTGGTTGGTGCTTATGGCTCGTAGATAGATGGCGGGAAATGTGAAATGTGAAATGTCACGATCTTTGCTTTGAAATCTGTCAACCATGTTAGGAGGCAATATGGCTGATGGAGTAAAGTATTTTGTGTTAAACAATGTCACCAATTGTTTTTCTCCATTTGCATATACTCATAAGTAAAGATGGCTTAAGTCGAGGTTTCTAAAGTGCTCTTGTACACCATGGGTGGTAATCTTACCCTTATATAATACTTGCTTACATCATGACATCTTTGTTTGATCTTAATGAGACCACCCACTCTAATGACTAGGAGCTGAAATGGCCCTAGATGTTTGAAATGTTGTCTTCACAAAGCTCTTTTGAGATCAACATGCCACAAACTTCATCAACTTCCCAAACATCCTCATGCAAATGGCCACTCAATATCTTATGTTAACATTGTATGACAACAACTTTCTTATTCCTTTCTTGAACCTTTTCTATATTCAAATCCCTTTTCCTCATGCATCATTAAAAAAAAAAGCCATTTGTAGTTTGCCAACCACATCGGACTACCCAATGTGTAACTTTCACGCGTGTCCATCTAAGCTCCTCATGTACCATAAGGAACACACGTTACATCTAAATAGCTACACAAGGTTGACACAAACATAGACACCAAAGACTTCTGTTCTAACAAAGATGAAGAATGTGATAACCCTATGTGCAACGATGATGACTATGATATTGTCACACCATAAGCAAAAATAGTGCCTCAAGCATTTGTGAGAATGTGTAATGGAAAGGAAAGCAAACATGAAGAGAGGAATGAGATTGAAAGAGAGTGCAGTTGGGAGAAGAAACAAGTCGACTATAATGGTTGAAGGATACAAGGTTGCAACAATGGTTAGCCCCAACACATAGCTCTACACATTAGTGTGGGAATTAGATGGTTGTAGGATGAGAGAATAAGGAGAATTGGCTACCTATAAATGTGGGCACCCAGGACAATCTACAATGCCCAAAAGGAAATGCATTGGTTTACCCTCCATCTAGAGTGCCTAAAGCACATAATTTCAACGACAATGTCAAAGCTCCAAATATCCTCATTAGACTTCAACTAAGACTCAGAAGTAGGAGATGATTGTAGAAGACACATGCCTGCTAATACCCGGTCTTAGATACTAGATGTGGCGAAAGGCCAAAAGAAGATGTGGATACAAGGGTGGCAGGAAGAGTGCTGATGAAGTCCATTGATGAAGAATGCTAGTCAAGAAGCAAGTCCCACTCTTTAGATGAAAGCCCAATCCAATGGGAAGCCACCATGGGCCAATAGAAACAAAGAAGGCCTTGAATGGATTGCTCTAGGAAACTCTCTAGTCATGGATAGGTGAGCCAGTCTTTGACCAAACTATGAGATGATAGTGAGGAGCTATCAAAAGTGCTATAACGTGCAAAGAAACAATAGGATCCAAGGACCAAGTAGTAGGGGATGGCGGCTCAATGATGAATAAAAGAGGCATTGTTTGAAATGAAGGCCTGAAGTAGAATGTAATCCTTGATGAAGCTCCTCAAGTTCATGGGAACTCCCCTTTGAAACACAAAGGGCCAAGGAATCCACATCCATATTACTGATATCATCCCCCTCTAAAAGGGATGGGAGGTTTGATGGAACCATTAGAGGAGATGGTTGGGGATGAAATAGAACTTGTAGGATAGATGGTACATAATTGGGAACAGGTGTAGCAATGGAAAACAACCTAGGAGAGCCCTTTATAATGGTTAGGCAATAGTGGCAAAGTGCCAGTATTTCCTAGGAGAGCCTGCCAACACCACAAATAAGCACCATAGAAATGTTACCGATAGTGATGATACCCTCTTATAAATGTAGATCTTGGAGCCAATCTCTGAGGGTATTTATTCTAACATTTCTTCTTAGGATGGGTGCCTCTCCCATAATGTGAGCATTTAAGGATTCCCCTTTAAGTTTGTGTTAGAGCCCGAAGAAGTCTTCGAGTGCATCCCCTCTAAATTTGTGTTAGAGCCTAAATAAGTCTCCAAGTGCTTAGCCTCCCCTCCAAATTTGTGTTAGATTTAAGGCTCTCTCTCTAAAAATGTGTTAGAGCTTGAAGAGGTCTAAAAGTGCTTGGCCAATCTCCTCTTCTTGTTCTTGGCCTTCCCAAACATTGGAGGTGGGTAAGCTGGTGTAGAAGACGTCAAACTTTGAACAAACCTCCATAGTGGTCCAAAGTTTGCACACATGGAGAAGGAAAAAAAATTGCAAACTCATAAAGAAAAAATATTGGGCTCTAGAGTTGAGCTAATCCCATGAAAGGTGAGTGAAATATGGAAGCACAAGAGAAATCAAGAAGAGAGAAAGAGCTATGGATGTTCAAGCGGCAAGAAGAAGAGAGACCGGTGGTGGAAACTCCAATAGTCACAATGTGTGACTCACTTTTCCTTATTCTATTTGTCACTAAAGAATAAAGTGACAATAAATATAAGCAACTAGGCACATGTAGCCTTTAACCCCGAACAACCTCCTAGTTAAATATGAATGTGCCTCAATGAGAAGTAAAAGAAAAAGAGAAAAGTGCAACAAGTACACAGAGTACAATAGGATGAGAAAAGATGTCATCTCATTCTACATCCATGAACCTCCTAAGGAAGGCATATCATTCCATTAGGAGACTTTTCGTACGTAAATTTGTAGGATTTGTATTTGTAGGTATCTTGATAAGCTCAATAGACTTATCTTTTACCACCTCCTTGATAAAGTGATAGCATACCTCAATGTGCTTTGTCTTTGCATGGTAGATTGGATTACTAGCCAATTGAATGGCACTCATTAAATCTGAATGCAGTGTAGGACTCATCGTCATACCAATATCTGAAAACCAGACAGCCTAACCATAAGGCCTCCTTGCAAGCCTCAGTGGCTGCAATATACTTATCCTTGGTAGTAGACAAGGCCATGCATTTCTACACCCTAGACGTCCAAGAGATGGAACCTCTAGCATAGGTAAAGACACACCTAGATATGGACTTCCTACTGTTTGCATGTCCTTCATAATCTAAGTCACGGTAACCCATGAATCCTGTATCCTAATTGCCATAGCAAATGCATATATCTACTGTGTTACCTTCACAACATTCCAATGTTGCCTCCTAGGTGTAGCCATATGGGGTGCCACAACTCCCACAACAAATGCTATGTTAAGACAAGTGCCGATCATGGAATCCATCAAACTACTCATTGCAGATATATATGAAACCTTGGCCATATCATTGAACCTCTCATTATCTAGCTGCAGAAATAAGCCTGACTAACCTTCACATGAGAAGGTAAAGGATAGCCAATAGGCTTACCATCTTGCATATGGTATCATTCAAGTGCTCTATGGATATACTCCTTCTAGGATAAGTTGAGAAGTGCCTTAGAGGATTGCACGCATAATGCACATGCCAAGTATGCATGAGGCCTCTGCCATGTCCTTCATCTCAAAGCTCTTATTGAGCCGAGTCTTTAGAGCATCCAACTCCTGTCCAACTCAACATGAGCACTCCTAGCTATAAGCATATGATCAGCATAAAGTATCAAAATAAGGGCCTTCTTCGTGTGTAAATATGAATCTATATCATTGTGGGAATACCCATACAAATGCATGAAAATAGCAAACTTATGGTTAAGCCCATAAATACTTTTCTTCAATTTGTACACTGGGTGTCCCTTGCCTTTCTCCGCAAAGCCCTTAGGTCATTGCATATAAATATCATCATGCAAGTTTCCATAAACAATGAAAAAAAAAGAAACATCCCTAATGAAGTTATCCAACAATCTAGCATGAGCTGAAACTCATAGGTTTTACAACCCAACGCACCAATGTCAGCCTCTACCATCACTCTAGAGCCACTCTAATGAATGAGGAGTAGACTAAAGAAGATATTCTTCACCACCTAAGGAAGAAAGGATATGAGGACTATGAGGTGAAAGTCCTACATTTTACAACCCAACACACCCATGTCAGCCTCTACCATCACTCTAGAGCCACCCATTGTCATGATACCCTCTATGGACATGCTAGAGCTATTAGAATTTGACATAGGGGAGTAAGAAGAGTGCTCTATAGCAAAAGAAAAGAAAGACCTTGAGCAGAAGGAGGTGTATCATTTTAGTGAGAGTTTGAGGTCATTTTTCGGCCTTTTAACATGGAGAGAGAGAGAGAGAGAGAGAGAGAGAGAGAGAGAGAGAGAGAGAGAGAGAGAGAGAGAGAGAGAGAGAGAGAGAGAGAGAGAGAGAGAGAGAGAGAGAGAGAGAGAGAGAGAGAGAGAGAGAGAGAGAGAGAGAGAGAGAGCACTCCATCAATGAGAAGGCTTTCATGACGGATTTTTTTTTTCAAAAATCATTTTTGTATTCTTGAAAATAAAATTTGGCATTTTTGATATTGTTAGTTTTGTTGAAATGAGTAGAGTAATTATTGCTTTCCAACAGTAAAGCAGAGTTTTGTCATTTTCCAATAGTAATGTTTGGCCATCATAATTTAGACATTTCTCTTACCAAGGGAAAAAAGGTGGTGAATGCCTCTCCTCGTTTGAAATCTTTGAGTGCTTGATTCTCATTCTCTCTCTCTTGCTTCCAGTCTGCACCCTTTGGAGTTTTTGTTTGTTTTCTCTCCACTCAGTCGCATGTCTTTGCCCTCCATCTTCCTACTCCATGGATGCATCTTCTTGATGCATAAGACCTAGTGCTTCCATTGATTTTATAGTCACTTTCAATATACTCAATGATCAGGATTTGTGGGTTCCCTTGACCATAACGAAGGGAGGTTGGATAATCATGCAATGAAGGAAGTAGAAGAGATCTTCGATAGCCAACCCTTTTTTATCATGCTGTGGAAGGGCAAGCTAATGGATTTTAGGCTTGCTGGCTCCAAGAAGACAATCAAAGAAGTGTATGAGGAGCATGTTTTCATGCATAAGGAGCTTCACCTTGAGCCCACTACCTCTAATCTCCCTCTCCATAGACCCAATTGTTGGTGCATTTTGGTTGCATCTACTTTCTGGCATGAATGATAGCATGCGTTTCTTATTCACCTTGTAAACTGACAAGACCATTTGATGTTAACAAACTTGTATCCATCAAGCGCTAGGAATGGTAGCTACTAGAATGTGTGGTAGATGTTTTGGATGTCATCCATGGCTCTTTTTGGCAAAAAGGGGAGGATCAAAGCATTGTTGACTGAGAGGGGAAAAATATTTTATGACCATTTTTACATACCACTCTCCTTCAATGGGCAATGGGGAGCCTTGTCTAGCCTTCCCCTTCCAAATTTCAAGAGCAAGGAGTGGCCATTACTAGATTCTAGAATAAGCAAGAGTTACATATGCAAACTATTTCACATGGTGCAAAAATACCTAAAGCCCAACATTTCAAGTAGTCAAAGCAAAATATCAACTTTTATGCCTATAGCCATTTTTGTGGACTTTTTCTCTAGCACTGAAGTCCAGACCTCAAGAACCATGTTCCTAGTGAAGTGCCTAAATGTAGACAGTATCCTAGAGTTTGTAGATGCAAGCTGGGATACAGAGGTACAAGATGGAATCACTTGCAAGGTGCAACTAGATTCTGTTTTCTACAAGTATATGATTGCCACTCAAAACTTCATCATGACATTTTTGTATAGAAGATGGCACCATGTTTGCAGGAAATTGGTACCACTAGATCAAGACATGAGGGAGTTTTTTGGAAATTTATTACAAGATATTGATGTTTGGCTAGATGGTGAAATTTTGATCATTATGAAGATAGGGTCAATGTGCACATTGTGACAATTGAGGACAGACTTGCACAATGAAGACATCCAACTTCCTACTTTGTTTAGCTTCTATATCAATGATAAAAAGGTACATTGCTTATCTTACTTTACATTCACATGATCAAATGAAATATTTGTATCACTTTATCTCTAACTACTCTCTTGATTTTTGCCAAGTCCCAATAAGAAAAGAAAAGAGCTTCGCATATAAAGAGATAGCAAACAATGCTGTGCATCTGCATTGCCATTAGGAGCCCGAGAGAGCTACCTCTTCGAGGACTGCATAGTTATAGGACAACATGCACCTACTTGCAAGATTCAAGGAGATATAACTAAAATCAAGGCTTGGATTGTGAAAGAGAGATACATGTCATCATTGCCTAAGAAGTCCATCTACACTCAACAATCACAAAATGAAGCTAGCCTCACTCCTAAAGAGGTACAACTGCTGCAACGACAATGGACAGAGATAGACATAGGCAAAGAGTGAGAACACAGAAATAGAATACTAGTACATATGTAAAGTAGAATAGGCTAAATTTTAAGCATCACAATCCACATTTGGATAGCACATTCCCTAGCTCTTAACACTTATTTTGTATTCAGAATCGTTTCATACTTTTGTCTCTAGGGCTATCTTTATTGATGGCTTTCTTTGTCATACCATACCAAAATTGGTAGTTTTTGGTACTTAGTACCATTGCTATCTGTCTCATTGTACCATTATTGGTAGTCTTGGTACTTTTGAGTACTAAATTTGGTAGTCCCACAATACCTTTCTGTGGTATTTGGGTACTTTCTATACATGATAAATAGGTTCATAAATGCAGGTTCCTTGTGTGCCATTTGAGTAATCTCTCATATCAGTGTGTACTGGTCTACTTTTGGGATGTGAGCAAATCATATTAGAGCTAACTGTCATTGCAAATGGTACTAAATTTGAATAGTCTACACTTGGAGGGTAACAGACAAGTGATATGAGGGCCATCACCTTGGGGAGGTACCTCTCTCGCTCGTCACTTGGTGGTGACCCATACCACGTTCAATACACATGAGGGTCAAAACCGAGTGAAGTGGGACCCTTCAGCCTAGAGAAGGGCATCCTTTGGTTGATTGTGATCCTTGTGGGATCCATTGCACACAATAAACGCTCCAATTATAGACAAAATGAACTAGCCTACCCTTGGAGGGTCACGACCAAGCAATACGGGGATGTTGCCCTAGGAAGGTGCCTCTCTCGCTCGATGGTGACCCATATGGCATTCAATGCACATGAGGGCCAACACCAAGCAAAGTGGAGCTCTTTGGCCTAGGGAGGGACCTCCTTTGCTTTGTAGTGACCCTCATGGTGTTCACTACACACAATCAATAATTCAAGTATAATCAAAATGAACTAGCCTTTTCACAATTATAGACACAAGCATTTTCCTCCAAAGAAAGGCAATGGTTTCATGGGGCTTTTGTACTCAAGAAATACCATACCATCAAAGAAATGTCAACAAGTTAGCAAGACATATAATAACCTTTCCTTTTTGCTTCTTGTTGCATTTCCATTTCCATTTACGAAGTGGCAAGAATGAGCACCAAAAAATTACAATGTAGAGTCCTTGAAGGCCAAGTCCAAGGGTCTCCTCGAGGGTAGGGGCTGAATCTTTGAGAGAGTAGACTTGGCCATGAGTGCAGCTAGGTTGTGTGCAAGGGTGACGAGGTGTCCTTGGGGTTGTCATTGGGATGGGGGGAGGTTGTGGTGGCTGGGGTTAGGGGAGGTTTGACGTGCTTCCTCCATATCACACCAAAGAGCTTTCAATCTTTGTAGGCCCCTCTCCACCACTTGCAACCCACTCTCTATAGCTTGCTTTGATTCAACCCATTGACAAACCTCTTCCATGGCCTCCTCATGACCTTGCATGGCATCTATAGCCACTTTCAGAGCCCTTTACTTGCTCTTGTTCTCACTCGCGCCTCCTCCGTAATCTCTCTCACTCGCGAACTCCTCTATTTGCAATACCTCCTCCCCCTATGGTGCTCAGAAATTGCAAATGTAAAAAATTGAATGACGCTAACTTTGAATTTCTTGACTTCAAACTTCAAGTAGTTTCTTATATCAACATCTTGCACCAAAGAAGAAATTACAAATTGTGAGCTTCAATCGGCAAAACAAGCTTGCATCATAAAACCCACTCACATTTAGAAGATTGTATATAACCTTCTGAAGTAGAAACACATTGAGACATGTCCTCCATCCATAGTTGATATCTCTAGGGCCCTATTGTGGGGCCCACACAATCCTTTTCTTTCATAAAAGGGTTATTACAAAAAGAACGCCCTCCATGCAGGCCACAAGTTTACATCCAACCCTAGAGAAATATGCGAAATTAGTATAGGATTGACACCTTCAAAGAGCAGGAGCCAAATCTCAAAGGAGAGACATAGGTACTTATTGTCGATCATTTCCATGGTAGCCTTGTCAATAGTATTTGTAAAATAACAAATGTTTTGTTGGATGTTGTACAATATCAGATTCTAGTAAGAGTTGTTCAATTATCAAAGTAGATAAACCACCAAAACAAAGATAAAAGAACTAGGTCTACACATATAAGAATGCTATTTAATCAAGCACTTACTTTTGATGGTATGAAATGAAGACGGTTCACACATAATCAATTGAGATACAACTTCGTTGCTTCAAAGCGTCCATCCATGAGACTTTGTTGTCTTGCAGGGGATGTGACAATAGTGGGTCAAAACATTATACGGATCTTTGGATCCCCAACGACAGCAGTGATATTACATAGCTATCAAATGCAAAGGCCACAAAAATAGATTATTATGGCAACATATCAACGAGATCAATGATTGAGATGCCTGAAAAACAAACAACTAAAACTTACTATTGGAGGGCAAGAAGGATGGAGTTAGTCAAGTCCTCTTCATTAGGGTGTGTGAGCACTTCAATGTCCACCGCATCTAGCTCCACAACCTGGAGTTGCCCTTTCAAAGGTATAGTTTCTCCAGTGGGGGCCACTACCTCCCCCATCACCGCCAAGCACTCATTGAGGATGAGGTTTGAGATTTTTTTGGAGGGTGAGCTCATCCTCCGTATCAAAACCAATGGATGTCGAGGAGCTGAGATGGAGGTAGAGGTTCAAGAAGGTGCTAGTGAGGAGGTCGACAAGAAGCAAGTTGGGGCCCCACACTCACATTGAGGACAATTGCAAGTGGTGGGGCTTGGCCTAACTCATCCTTGGGGGGGTTGGCATGAAGGGGCTTCTTCTTGGGGGCCTCAGCATATGGAGGGGCTCGGCATGGACATGCTCATCCTTGGGGGGACTTGGCATAGAGAGACTTGGGGTGGCGGGGCTAGGGCTTGTGGGAGTGGAGGGGCTCAGCTTGATGGGACTCTATTTGGAGTAGCTCATCTAGGAGGGGGATGTCCTCTTGGAGGGCCTCGAGGTGTGGGGCTTAGAGTGGTGGGGTGGGACCTAGAGGGGCTAAGAGTGGTGGTGCATGTCGTGGGGGGCATATGTACACATTCTCTATTCTTTCAATGATAAGACAATAAGGTGATGCTTATAAAAGAGCTATTCGAGACACCACAAACATAGCATTCTCTCTCTATCCCTCTATGTGTGTATCTGTGTGTAATATCCATTCTCTTAATAGCTCCAACAATTGGTATCAAAGTGGGAGAGAGTATCCAATTAGTGCCATTAACAAAAATCTTCATAGTCTCTATTTTTTCTTTTTCTATAATTTTGCACAAATGGTTAAAAAACTACAAAATAGTTCAAGGTTTACACTATCCACTGTAGAGATATTGTATAAAGGCTACTAAGCATTGATAACCGATAACAAATTACTAGAAACAAGCGGTTTTAGGTTGAAGGTAGTTTGACACAAGTTGTAGATTACAGATTTCACAATTTTGGAGGTTGTTGTTGGCTACTATTGTATGCAACAAGTATTACAAGAGCAAATAGTATGATGCATATGCTATAATACTCGTTGAGCTATGTAGATTGTCATACTACCCATGCATAATTTCTCATGAATGAGCAAGAACACTATGCTTTGATGTACTGCAATAGCTTTTCGAAGATTAGTCTTTTGATGTACTTTTGAACAATTGGATGATATCATGTTGCTATATTTGTGAGGAAGCATTGATACTGTAATGCCATGTTTTAACTAAATGTAGTGATTTTTAGAGCGTTTGAATAGTGATATATGCATTATTGTTGAGTATGGTTCATTTTCTAACTTCACTCAATTTTGGTTATACTAAGTAGGTGTTGCAAAAATTTTACCAATTTTGTGGTGTAATTTTCTTATTTTCTAGTTGCTATCACTTGATAGTTGGCTATAGTTTTGCATAAAGGGGCTCATTATTGGCAATGGATAGGAAACTATATAACATCAGGAAGTTTGATAGTACCAACTTTAGTTTATGGAAGGAGCGAATCCAATATATCCTTATTTAGGAGAAGCAATTAAGGCCAATAAAAGGCATAGATGGAAAACCAATAGACATGTTTCAATATGATTAGTCAAAGCTTGATGCATTGGCCAAATATACTATTAGCTTGCACTTTGTAGAATCTGTGCATCCTATAGTAGCAAATGGGACTACTACACATGACTTACGGAAGACGTTTTGTGACACATGATAAAGAAACCATCTCTAACAAGGTGTGTCTCATAAATTTTTTTTTTTTTGAGTTGTAGATAGAGAGATCTACTATTGCCTCCCACCTTATTGAATTCAAAATCATGTTTAGTCAAATGTAGGCACAAAAGTTGAAGTTTGAAGATGAGGTTAAGGTAATCTTTTTGCTATGATTCTTGCTTGCACCATGAGATACACTAATTCATCTCCAGATGGTGAGTTGAAATTTAATGATGTTTGTGGGTAGCTTATTGGCTAAAGAGATATGAAGGAAATTCATGAACCAAGGCAAAAATGGTTAGGTATTGGCAACTCAAGAAGAAAGAGGTAGAAAACAATATAAAGATAAGAACTAGGACCATGGATGGGGTCACGCAACAAATCAAGATCCAAGAAAGACATTGAATGTTTCCATTGTGGTAAAATAAGTCATATCAAGAAGGACTATTACAAATGGAAACAAGAGGAAAAGGAGAAGAGGAAAAGGAGAAGAAGAAGGAGGATAAGGATGTTGACAGGACACAAGGTAACGAAAAGGTAAAGATTGAAGAAATCAATGTAGTGATTGAGCATAATGATGATGGTAAGGTACTATTTACTTCTACTCTTCCTACACATATGATAGTTGCAATGGATGTATAACTAGGTTGAAAACAAACAAGATGGGAGAGAGGTGAAGTACCCAAGAGCACACACACACAAAAGCAATGGAGACTTGAGCACACAGAGAGATAGTGTTGAAATCTTATTCTATTTCTTTATTTTTCTTCCACATAAATGAACTAAATTTACAACATGATAAAATAATAATATGAAAGTGCCACAACGTATGTACACATGGTCAATGTGAAATACGTGGGATCTAGAGCATGGTAGATGCGGAAGCTATGAAGGTTGAAAGAGGAAAAAGAAACTCATGAAGACATTGACCCTGACTAGGACAAATTGTTACACAAGTGAATTAGGTTCCAAGATTGAGACTTGGACTCATAAACACAATCTTGTGTATTGACAGTGACATGACACATTTATTGGAAAGAAAAGAGTACTATCATTGCATTAGAAAAAGAGTGCAAGTACAATGCTTTATAGGATTTGAGTGGTGGTACGTTCTCCTACTGTGCATATGGGATTTTGGTCCTGAGCCCTCATTGCTCCCCACAAAGGGACTGAAGTAGGTGTGATTGCAAATATCTCAACACCCCTCCTCAATCACAACCAAAAGTACAAAGTGTGTAGAGGCTTTAGTGAAAGCAACACCTGCAAAGTGTGGGCACACCATAAACATGGCAAAACACCAGAGGCTGTCGCAAAAAAGGCTAAGTGTGGGTACCACAAACATGATGGACATCCAGAGGCTGTAGCAGGGGCCTCACAAAGTGTACATAGGCTGTAGTGCAAGGATAACTGAGGAGTTTACAAGTTTATGTCAGAGGCATTAGGGCTAGGAAATACACAGCTAAAAAGTCTATCTGATTAGAAGGACTGATGAGGTTTGTCCTTCTCCTGGTGGTCTTCTTCTTCTTCTTCCTTTTCTCCGTTTTCTTCTTCTTCTTTGACTGCAACTAGATAGGCATTTTGGGACCTCTTTCTGGCGTGGAAAAACTTCTTGGTGTGTCCAGTCCTTCTGTAGAAATCACAGAAGAGCTGATCCTTCTTGCCTTTGTACCTGTTGCCAACATATAATGCATGCTTATCTCTAGAGGTACTTGGTTCTTCCTTAGTTTTTAGCTTCTTTTTCTCTTCTAACAGTGATGCTTGGATATCAACAAGTTCAGGGTTTGGCATATTAATTAGAGTTGTTGATACATTATTATATTCAGGAGGCAAACTCTTAAGTAGAACACCGATGCAAACATCTTCTTCCATTTTAATGTTGATTCCTGGAAGTTAGGTTAGAAGTCCTTCCATGTAATTTAGATGTGTGCAAGTGATGTGCTAGACTTCATTTCAAGCCTGAAAAACTCAATCAGGAGACCATACTTTGATGATTTAGACTGTGCACCGAACAAAGTGTCAAGTCTCTTCCATATATCCTGTGAAGTCTCACAGTTATTCACATGGTGGATATAGCTATCGTCTAGCTCCAGTTTGATAATGGCATGAGCCTTATCATCATTCTTTTGCCAAGTGATAGCAAGATCCGCATTACGAGGCTTCTTTTCTTTTCCAGTGGTAATGGCCCAGAGGCCCTTCTTCATCAGGATCAGTTTGATGTGGGTCTGCTAGGTATGAAACCCGACTCCTTTGAAACGAGTAGTTGGAGAATCTTTTTCCATGTTCTACTTGAGAGACCAGTAGCAAATCAGCTTCAGACTTATCAAATTTAAGTAGCAGAAGAGTTGGTTGAGATGTGTTAAGAGACACAAGTGTTTAGATCACTAAAAATGAGTGTCAATAGATACTATGTTTCTTCCCTGAGTCTTTCAAACCTACAAAAATCCTTCAAGTTCTTTCAGATCCAGATCTTCCCCTTCTTGATTCGATGCTGGGACCTTCAGATTTGAGTGGCAGTGGGTTTCCAGTGGCAGAAGAGAGAAAATGATGAGATTTTTAACCTTGGTGAAGTTTGGCTATGGCTGTCCTGTCAAAACAGGGACCAACGACTAGTAAATGAGCTCCCACGAGCTCCACAGGTCGAATCTGCTCAAACCCTTTGAGATGGAAGACTCTCACTAATGGTTCTAAATCCCCCTAAGAGGGTTTGTACTCATTTTGCCCGAGTTGAGAGATCTAAGCCTTCAAAGTGGTCATTATTTAAACTGCACCCAGATTTAGAAAAATGCAAATGCTGGGCATGGTGTGCATCAATCTCCTTGATTTTTGTGCCAAGAAGTTGCATATTGACCTGAAGAACAACTCTTGAGAAGAAATCTTGAAGAGATATGGCCTAATTGATGAGATATGGCTGCTCCAATAGAGGTAGGTAGGTGCTGTCCATATACACAGTTATGGCAACAACTCTGAAAAGAGGCAATGTTGAAGCTACAGTTGCCAAATCTCAATGATTGAGGTGCCAAAGAGGAGCTCTAGAAGTAGAGAAACACTTCTCTAGGAGTAACTTCAAAGAGATTTATCCTATGGAGAGAGATATGAAAGCTTCAAGCTGACAGGGTGCTACTGGCTATGGCTGCCATGGAAGCTTCATTGAAGGTAGGAATGCAAATGAAGTTGGAGATAGGGTCTAGTACTCAAACTGAGCTGAGCAAAGATGGAAAGAAGCTGAGAGGAGTGAAAAGAGAGTTGGGCCATGCTCAATTGAGCTCTGATACCATGTGAAATACATGGGATCTAGAGCATGGCAGATGTGAAAGCTATGGAGGTTGAAAGACGAAAAAGAAACTCATGAAGACATTGACCTTGACTAGGACAAATTGTTACACAAGTGAATTAGGCTCCAAGATTGAGACTTGGAATCACAAACACAATCTTGTGTATTGACAGTGACATGAAACTTTACTGAAAAGAAAAGAGTACTATCATTGCATTAGAAAAAGAGTGCAAGTACAATGCTTTATAGGATTTGAGTGGTAGTACTTTCTCCTACTGTGCATATGGGATTCCGGTCTTGAGCCCTCACTGCTCCTCACAAAGGGACTGAAGTAGGTGTGATTGCAAATATCTCAACAGTCACTAAGTGTGGGCCTACTAAAACAAAAGAGATGGCACAATAAATGTACCATAACCAAGGATGGATTGCATGGGTGTAGTCCAGTTTTAGAATCATTGGTGTATCCTCACATTGGTACCTAACACACCAATGAATAATATCGTACTACATCACCAAGGCACATAGTGGATGCTAGCTCATGTACAACTCAACATCTCAACACTTTCCCTTGAGCTTAGCATGAGCTTGTGAAATCCAAGCTTAATCCTAAAGCTTCAAAGCTTCTCAGCTCCCAAGGCCTTCGTGAAAATGTTAGCAACATATTCCTCTGTGTTGACACAAACCAAGTCAATATCACCTACTAGAACCTGCTCTGTCAAATGAAATGGTAATGGATCTCTAGGTGTTTGGTCTGTGCATGATACACTAGGTTTCTAACCAATTGAATGCTAGTAAGGTTATCACAATAGATGATAACCTTGTTATCCACATGCATTCCCAAATCACCAAGTAGCATATGTAACCAAGATATCTCACACCTCTGCACTCTACCTCTATACTAGACAAGGCAATTGTCGGCTATTTCTTGCTACTCCAAGTAATAGAAGCACTCCCAAAGAAAAATATAAAATCACTAGTAGATCTCATGTCTAAAATACTACTAGCTCAATTTGCATATGTGTAACCATGCAAGTCTAATGATACACATGCACCATAGAATAAGGCATAGTCCAATGTGGACTTAACATAGTGCAATGGGTGCTGAATTGCATCCAAATATGGCTTTCGCGGAAGCTACATAAACTAGCTCTCCAGACCAACCATGTAATTTAGATTTGGTCTAGTGATTGTCAAATAGATAAGGCTACCCACATTCTTTCGATACATAGTGACATTCTCAATCAAGTTACCCTTATGTGTTCTAAGCTTAGCATTAACATCCAAAGGTATAGAAATAGGCTTGCAATCAACCATACCATACTTTTTTAACATATCCAACACGTACTATCTCTGTGATAACCATATACCCTCTGGATCTCTAATTATCTCTATGCCAACAAAATATCATAGCTCTCCCAAATCCTTCATCTCAAATTTAGCCATGAGAAGACGCTCCACATTGTTGATCTCTATCTTAATATTACCCACAATGATCAAATAATCCACATATATAGTAATGACAACAATACTTGCATCACTCTTACATATATAGACCCAATGCTCTATGAAAGCCAATGCTGACAAGGTATTTTGCAATCCTATCATGCCATGCCCTAGGTGCTTGCTTCAGCCCATACAAGGCCTTATGAAGCTTGCATTCATAATCTGAATGATTCTCATTCACATAATGAGGTGGCTGCTCAACATAAATGTCTTCTTGCATCTCCCTTTGCAAGAAGGCATTCTTAACATCCATTTGATGCATGATCCAACCTTGTGATATAGCCACTACTATGACAACCCTTATAGTGGCCATTTTATCCATTGGAGCAAAGGTCTCCCCTCATAATCAATACCATGAGTCTATGCATAACCTTTGGTAACCAATCATAACTTATAGCACTCAATAGATCGATTTTGACCTTATAAACCCATTTGCAACCCCAATAGCTTTCTTGCCTTCAAGTAAGGGCACTAACTCTCATGTGTCATTATCCTTAAGTGCAACCATTTCTTCCTCAATAGCATGATCCCAATACTCATTATCCACTACACCCTCAAAACAAGTGGGTTCCATATCCTGCACAACCTTAGCCATGTATGCATAGTGATGAGCTATATAGCTATCATATATCATTGGATTGGCTTTCTTACTCTACTTGACATGTTTGGACCTAGATCACTACCAGGTGCTTTTAAAGCCATCTGAATTAGCATCAGCACGAGAGAAACATGATGATACATCTGTCAAAATAGGTGAGTCCCCAAGTTTCTATTTACCTTTTCTTGACATCTTTGATATACTTGGTGGTGTAACTTGTGACCTCAATCTACCACTCCAAGGTCTATCAATAAAACCATGACTAGGAGACTCTTGTGGTCCACTCAATGTCTGTGAAATGACTGTTGACCTATTTTTTGCACAGTCGCACTCATGCTCGTCAATCCCAATTGCATTCTACACATTATTGTACTAGTTACTCATTTCATAAAAAATAACATCCCTGTTAACTCTCAACTCACATGTAGCATGATTATCACATCTATATCCCTTTTGCTCAAGAGAATATCCAACAAATACATATTTTTTTGCTTTGGGATCTAATTTACTACAAAACTCATCGAGAATATACATATAAGCAATACATCCAAATACTTTCAGATGGGATAGATTTGGCTTTCTAGTCATAAACTTATCTTCAGGTGTCATACCATGTATAGTAATAGTGGGTATCCTATTCATAATTTATACATCAGTAGCAACTGCTTCAACCCAATAGTAATGAGGCAAGTTTCTTTCTGATATCAATGCATGAGCCACCTCTACAATATTCCTATTTTTTCACCCAACAACTCCATTTTCCTACAAAGTATATCTACATGTATACTACCTCTATATACCATTTTTTTTGCAAAAAATCAAAATACTAATTACAAAGAATTTCTCCCCTTGCAATTGATCTTAGGCATTCAATATGCCACCTTATCTCATTCTCAAACAAAGCCTTAAAGCTTTCAAAGTGAGTGAACACATACATGATGCGCTTTCAAGCAAGCTTTCAAATTCGTACTTTGCGAGTATGATCATCAATGAAGGAAACATAATACTTACAATCACTCAAAGTTGCAGTCTTTGTAGGACCCTATACACTAGATTATATCAATTCAAGTGGCTCCTTACATGTATGCTTTTCATGTGGAAATATATGCCTTTCTTTCTTTCCAACTTGATATGCTTTATATACTTTTTGCATCCCATCAACTCAAAACTTAGGCAAGCCATTCACAATCAATTTTGACTGCATATACTTCAGCCGGTGATGCACATTCACATGACCAATACTTGAACCTTGTGCAAACATGGCAGCATCTATTTCAAATAGATTTACATCAAGAGCAAACAATTTTCAGCATGTTTCCCTTTTGTAATCAACTTGCAATCATTTTTTAGATCTTCTATATAATAACTATCAGGTGTGAATCGAACCTACAATCCTTGTTCTACCATTTGACCAACATAAACAAAAATTGTAATAACATTTGGTACATGCAATACATCAGCCAAGTACTTGTTTTTTTCATTCTACATACTCAAAGGAACGTTTCCAACATGAGTAATGGGGTGAGCTATACCATTCCTTATCTCCATGTTGGTGCTTTCTCAAGAACACCTTCAAGTGTTTCAAGCCGAGAGCTATGGCTACCTCTCACATAGCCACACACACACACACACACACACACACACACACACACACACACACACACACACACACACACACACACACACACACACACACACACACACACACACACACAAGTATAGTGAACTTATCTTTGAATTTGATTGAGTTGCCTCCCCCCATAAATCCATCGGTAGCTCCATGATCCATGATGCGCTTTCAAGCAAGCTCCATCTCCAAGCTCCATAGCCACGTGTGTGAGAAAAGAGAAGAGAAGAAAAAGAAGATAAGGAGAGGAGAAGAAGAGCTTCTCCATGGTCCCTCACTCTCTCAAACACACACTCTCCCTCTCTCACACTTCCTCTTTTCCTCTCTCATACAGAAGAATAAAGAAAGAAGCAAGAAACAAGAAGAGAGCAAGTTTGGCCACACCTCAAGAATGAGCTTCTTTGTTGACTTTTTATCTTTTATACATGCCCTACCTACTCCTTGGGTGGACATCTCCTTTTTGGTCCGGCCTTTGTCCCCGGCCTCTGTCCATTCCTCCACTCTTTTTCCTCCTCTTTTCCTATTAGCATTTCCTTAACCTGTGCCTCTTCTTATTCTTGAAAACTTGCAAAGGAGAGAGCTCGACATTCCATTTACAAAATAAATTACAATGTGCCTAGCACTTTTTTTGCAAAAATATTAAGATATGCTTATTCTTGTGTCTCTCTCTCTTAATTTAGAAAATTTTCTTGTGGTTTGTGTCTTCAATTTTTCCTTCATGCGCATTTGTCCTCTGCCTTCATCTTGCCTTGGGATTGTCTTTTGCTTCCAATTTTTTTGATATTCTATCTTGGTCTTTCAAGGATTAACATTAATCCTCTCTTAGCTAAGTGTCAGTCCCATGGCACTTGATGGTACATGTTGAAGATGTTGAGGGTTGGTGTGGAATGGTTCTTGGGACCTTTGGGGAGGTTGGTCATGTTGGAGATACTCTATGAAGCAAGTTTTAAGATTGCTAATTGTTAATCCCAGATCGAGTCCCAGCTCAAGATGGAAGAAAAAGAAGTAAAATACAGATGCAATGGAAGAAGCAGGACGGAGAACAAGCAAGGCACAAGGGCGGCCTCAAAAATCAAGTCAAAGGCAAAAAGTGCATTTTTAAATGCAAGGTTCCCTAAAAACTATTGTAAAAGAGCATGAGGCTCCCTCCTATGTAAAATGTAAAAGATAGGCCGTAGGAAAGAGAACCTTGTCACAATGACTAGTCATGTAAAAAAGGGATGGGTGTCCAATGGATTTTAGGGTATGTATATAAACTCCAAAAAGTAAACGAGAGCTCATTCTTGTATGTGGCCAAAAGTAGCTCTCCTCCTCTTCTCCTTCTCCTCCTTCTTCTTCTTCTTCTTCTTCTTCTTCTTCTTCTTCTTCTTCTTCTTCTTTCTTGCTTGCTTGATTTTGTGCTTGAGAGAGGGAGTGTGAGGCAGTGAGTGTGTGAGGGTGAGGGACCATGGTGGAGAAGCTCTCCATCTTCTTCTCTCTTGTTCTCTTCTCTTCTCTCCTCTCCTCTTGTCTTGCTTGCTGCAATGGAGCTTGGAGTGTGGAACTTGAGGATCGAGCTTGCTTGAAGCTTGCAATTCGATCATGGGGCTACCGGAGTGCTCATGGGAGGCAACTCGATCGGGCATGGAGGTAAGCTCACTACACTCGTAGAGAGAGATAGCTCATCGGATATGTGAGAGGTAGCCGTTAGTGATCGGCTTGAAATGCTTGAACAATAAGCAGTCCATGGGTCTTGGCGGTTGAGCATGAGCTCGTGCCTTTGCATTTTGGTTCCGTTGCCATGGGACCAACAGATTCAAGCCTTGAGTGCTTGCATGCTTCGAATCAAGTGTCGAAGTAGGGTTCACCATCGAACATGTGCTCTTTATAGGTAGGAGATTCAGGCACTTTAATCTTCAAAATAGGTAAGTATTTTAGTTTTCTGGGGATTAGGCAAGTAGAAGAAAGCATTTTAGTTTTTTGTTTTAGATTTAGAGTAGATTAGGACCAATAATTTTCTAGGGAAACAGTAGGGTTTTGTTGTTGTGAAATAGAAAAAACATGGAAAAGAAAAAGGAAAACAATGAGTTCTGAGGTTTAATGCATGCAAGATATGGAGTTGGAAGGTTGAGGTTGGCTAGACGGGACCCTACAAGTTCAAAACCAATAGGGAAGAGCTCATTTCTGCACTTTAGTGTGAGAGAGAGGGCTTGAGAGACAAAGAGAGCTGTAGGTACAGAATGAATCGAGCGTGCTGATTTCGAGTCTAATCCTTTAGTTTACGTACCTCTTGGCCATCCTCATATTCTAATCATTGGTTTTGGAAGGTTATAGGTTAGGTGGTGAACACTGGGAATCTTCAGCATCGATCATGCCGGCATTCTGTTTACGCCCGTCGCAGTCGGGGACCAACAGTCCACGTCTGACTCCCAGAATCGAACCACCAATCGGATAGGACTAGTTAATCGGACCAAGAAAGTTGGATACACCATTCGGACACTTGGACCACCTTGTCCGATTTTCGAAATTGAACACTCAGGATTGGACCTACCATGTCACCACTCGGATAACTTACCCTTGTCCGAGATAGGAAAGAATTGGACATGCCATTCGGACCACATTGTGCCAGTTAGACACACCCAATGGACCGTCCAACTTAGAGAGTCAAACTAGTTAGACCAACTGACTCAGATAGTTTGAGTCAGACCAATGGACCACCAGAGTTGAACTGTTTGACTTTGGGAATTAGACCAATAGTGCAAAGTATAACTAGGGCAAATTTACTAGCCTCTAACTAGAACCAGTTAGAATCGACCCCTAAACCAACTCATAGACTATAGAATTACCCTGACCGAGCAAAGGGGAGTAGTAGAGACCCTAGACAATTATTATGGGTAGCTAGGGAACACACCTAAAGCCACAGTAGGCTACAAATGAAAAAGGGGAATAGCATGAGTTGCATTTTTCATTTTGCATTCGCACCCCACATCAATTTTATCACTTGAAGTGCACTGAAAAGCCGAAAGGGTGAATTCGCATAGTGCATGGAAGAAAGCACACTCACACATCCACCAAGTGAGTTTAAGTTGAGGAGTGTTTGTAAATAATAAGGAACTCACCTAGACCTAACTATCAGAACGAACCCACTAGTAGGAGAAGACCCTAAAACATAGCCGAGTGATCGAGAATCCCAAGTGTAGGACCGACACCGTTGGAGAAGTGGAGCTACCTAGCTTGATCAATCTCATCGATAACCTAGTAGAACACGAGACCGCAAACATGGTAGAGACAAGCACTAATACGGATGGGACAAAGAGCTCGATCTAGGTGGTCTCCCAATAGAAATCCAGTAGCTAGTCTTCAATTTAAAATATAAAAAACCTAGATTGACCACCATGGTAGGATGTCCGAGGACATCATAACAAACCTCGAAGAGGATAGGAGACTAGCACGTGAAGTTTTGTAGGGCATAGTGATCTACAATCAAGAACATCCTGCCAGAAGCATGTGACAGAGCATAGAAATGAGCAAGATTCAGTGAGTGCTAGCCCTAGCAAGCAGAAATAGGACATGCCCTGATGCAAAGAGGAAAAGAGCTCTAGAAGGTGATCTCACATTGAGCAAGCTTCTTATGAAGCAACTATTAGACAACGCTTCCGTTGAGCGAAGTGCCACTGTGATGGCAACCTCATTGCTTGCATGATTAGGGGTTAGTTATGGTTCCAAGAGCCAATCTAAAATCTCGATAATCATGAAGGCTGGGCTAGACAAGTACAAGCCAAACCATGACCCATATAGCTTGGTAGAGTAGTTTGAGCAAGTCTGCGAGGCCAATGGCCTCACCGATCTAACTCAGTGATCACAAGCTTTTGGTCTATGCTTAGGAGATAAGAGTATGATTTGGTACACGAGTCTAGATGCTACTGAGTGGACTGACTTCAACAACCTGAAGAGTCTCTTCATTAAAAGATTCTCTAAGCCTAGGTACTCCAATAACCTTCTAGTGAGGTTGATGAACGCCAAGAAAAAAGGCAAGGAGGACATAAGAGACCATGTCACCCAAGTGCATAGTCTCTTCAAGAGAATCCCTACTGGTGAGTGACCAACCGACGACCAACCAAGAGAGTAGTGTCCACAATCTTCATCAATGGGATGTGAAGTGAGGAACTCTACAAGGCCTTAGCAGACAATTCAAGCTTGTAGTGAGATGCACTAGCTAGGGTCTTTGACGAGGCAATCAGAGTGGATGAAAATTAAAGGAGAGAAGCTCCAAGAGCTTGGCTTAAGAGGAGATTAACGTTAGAAACTCTAAGAGATTTTCAACCTCAAGTGAAAGATTAGGCCCAAGTACTCATGATAAAGGCAAGGGCACTAACATAAGTCAAGAGCTAGCGGAGATGAAAATGGAGCTAGCCAAATTACAAGAAACAATGAGACGACCAACATGCCCTCACATCCAATGCATATATTGTGGCAAAAACCACTTGCAAGCCAAGTGTCAGGACTAATGATGCCAAACTAGTTATTCCTAGGATGGAGATAAACCCTACAAGTATCCTTAGGCCACCTGGACCCTACGTAACCCATCCACCAAGTGATGCTCCAGTGCACTACATGGAAGAGCCAAACAACGAAGAGCCTTATGTACACCCTTATGTCTCATATGACAAAGAGGGCAATGTAGTCCTTATGGACTACGACCACTATCAATGATGGTGTTAGGTAGAGGTAGGGATAGAGGTTTTGGAGGGCAAACTGAAGAACCAATATGTCTCCTCACACTACCTAGAACCAGAGTAGGCTAATCGGGAAAAGCCCAATCTTAGATGCCCAGAGTGTGGAATCACTCACTTGTTTGTGGAATGCCCAAGATGAAGATCACTCTCTAGTATGGAAAACAAGCCATATGTACCATTGGGGTTGTTTGGAGTTGAGACATTTAACGGAGAGGACACACCCATCCCATTGCATGTCATGACTGGCTCGTAGACAAAGTAGGCTGGCATATCACTGCTTGGACCTAGCAACTTAGATGCAGCCTCAATCAAAAAGAAAAGTCAAAGATGAAGGAGAAAGAAAACTGATGTAAATGTGATGCTAAAAACAGAGAGCACCACCATGCTATCTACTGGGAAAAAGGTGACAGATGTAGAGGCAAAAACGTCAGCCCCAAAGATGGCTAAGAAGGGGAGTATCCCAACCCAAAGAGCCAACTCAAGGCCGCCATTGAAAAGATCAAGGAGTGGGTGAAAGAAGCCTAAGAGCACCTAAAGGATGTTGAGCCCATATTGGAAGATGAGATCGATGATCTCTCAAGCATAAGCACGCCAGTCTCACCTCCATGACCAAAGTCGAGAGATACAACTATGCCAAAAGCAATGTGGCTTAAACAGAGCCTACATGCTATGGGACATCAAACCAGTCAGGGCCATTGACCAAGAAACACAGAACTAGAGAGACAAGAAGTCAATGACCTCCTCATTAGATCTGCTTAGATAGCATCCGACGTGATGGTGGGAACTGAAGTAGTGGGTTGAAGCACCAATGGGGCAAGGGGGAGCTGATCTACATGATCATGACATAGTAACCCAGATACCCACTTTGACGTTGCAGTCGGTGCCCAAGTCCTTGCACGTCAATACTTTTTGGGAAGGCACCGAAAGGCATGCAGTCCTATTAGTCCTAGCTTTGGGAGACACCATGAGAAAGGGAATTGTAGATACGGGAGCAAGAGTTCGTGTGATGAGCCATGCAATACTCCACAGGACTGGGATAATCTGCCTCTTGAGAATGCTAGATTCAATGTCACCCTAGCCAATTGAATGAAAGTGTGGCCATTTGGAGTGTTAAAGAATTGGCATTTGAAGATCGCAAGAATCCAAATCTCTATTGACTTTATAGTCATGAAGGGAGTGAAATATGACATCCTATTAGGCCGGTCCTGGATCACAACGCACAAGTCATAGAAGATCGGGACAACGGTCTAATCTTCTTGGGCAATCAAACAAAAGCAGTAAGAGTAGAGATGGAAACATGGAAGACCACACCAATCAACCTAGATGCCATCTCCACTATGTCAAAGGGTGATGCGCAGATTAGAAACTCTTATGGGCCAGTCACACAGTATATCCCTTGCCTAGAGGAGGAGTGAGATTGGATACATGTACTTGCTACAATCGATTTGCTATTCTCAGATGAGGAAGAGGAGTACAAGCAAGCTGCAGAGAAAGAGAGAGTGCCCAAGAAGGAGCCTACAGTTCCACTCTGCATGATGGCTAGAAGCCCTTACAGCCAATCCAAACCTATCATGCTCCGTGTCCCTAGCAATAGGGCAAAACTCCAAGAGGTCTTGGAGTACATGATGGGTAAGTTAGTTGGCAACCTTGCCACTAACTCAAAACCTCTCAACAATCTCTTGGATGAACCCAAGTGGCGGTGGACTAAGGTGCACAACTTGAACTTAATGTACAATCGGGCCTTAGTCATCGATAAAAAGGAAATGTTGTGTCAAGACTTAGGAGATGATGAGCAATCGGATGAGGATAGTCCTCATGACGAATACAAGGACTGCTATTTCTTTAGTGACGAGAGTAAATATGAGGACTAATACTCCTGTAGTGCTAAGGATAGCTACCCATTACATGAGCCTCCATTACTAGAATCCCTTGTCAAGGTGCAAGTGGCCACTATCAGGAAAATCAAAGATGAAGATGAGGAAGCCGTAGCTTTAGTTTACGTGTGCATGACTGTCACTACCAATCAAACACACACATTTGATGCATTGACCGATGATGGTGCTGATTTTAATATCTTAATTCACGATCATTGGGTTCAAATTGGCAGACCACAGTTATGCCCACTAATGCCAAAATCAGTCCATTTGGGGGTTGATCATGTGCACTTCTGGGAAAATGCAAGGTTCCACTCTCTATTGAGTTTGAAAGCTTACCCATGGTCTTTTATTTGTTGCCAAATAAGAAAGATGCAGGCACAGAATTGCTGTTTGGATAAACCTTTAAGAAGCAAGCTCACTATAATGTCGACTACATGTCATAGTGTATTCTCCTGGCCATCGACAATGTATGCATCATCATAGCTTTTAGCAAGGGTTGTGCGACCTCATCATAGTCCACAAAGCCACTGATAGAGAAACCCACCATCAAGCCTCTGAAGGGGGGTCGTGATTTGTCACCCCTCGCGGAACCTCAACACCACCAAAAGGCCAACCGCAAAGCTAAAACCCTCAAATGGATACCAAAACATCCAAAACTACCACCTAGGAGTACCCAACCACAAACTTGCAAGGCTAGGAACCTTCTCTCGAAACCTAGAAGGCCCAAAAGAAACTATAGGCCTCAATGAATGGTCAAGCATTGATGGGTCCCCAAGACCTTATTGCAAGCGCAAGTGTATTACGTGGGTAATACTTGGATTTGGGTACCTAAAGCCCTAATGGCCAAACACACTACCCAACGGCCACCCTTAAGCTTAACCACACGAAACATCAAGAGAATCCACCATTAATGGCACAAAGGCCCCTGGCTCTGCAGAGCCTATAGCCCCTCCAAAACCTAAATCCATCACAACTTAATAAGTCTATTGGCCAAAACCATAGCCTATTGGTCCTAAGCCGCCTCAACCTTACTTGCTAGTACCCCAACTGCCACCCAAGCATCTGGTGGCACACCACCCACCACACGGGCCACCCCTAGTGCACCACCACTAGCATTGCAACTAGAGCTGAACCCAAAAAATATGGGACTATCTAGCCCCACCAAACCTCACCCACCTACCGGCCTGACCCTCTTACCAACGAAGATCCATTCTAACCCTGGTCGTCAACCTGGTTGAGAATATAGGCGATGACTTGGTTACTTGCCTTAACACTTGGATGCCACATTTACCATGCTTGCTAAGAGTTGCAACTGGCTGGATTTAGGTCTTTTAGATGACCCTTTAGCAACAGAGGTGCACACACTACCTTGCTCATGGAAAGAATCCGAATTCGTATTCTTAAAGATTGTTGACGCAGCTGAGGAGTTAATCTCCACTGAGATTCCCTGTGAGAGCAAGCACAGAAATGATGCCTCATCACATCATACGACAAGCGCACTACATACGCCATTGACAGAGATCGAAGAATTGAAGCAGCTTGCTGACAACGACTCTTCTTTCTTGAGGAAATGGTATGATCTTTGTCTTCAATGGAAATTTGAGGGTTGTCAAATCATGACTAATGCTGAGCAGCGACACACCATGAAGACCTCTGAGTATGATCCCAGTTACATAGCTCCTACCTCCTTTAGGGTGTTGGCCATCACTTGCAATTGATCATTGGAAGATCACATCATGAGCCACCCATACTTAGACCAAATTCTAACTAAGGAAGAGTTACACATAGCTAGCAAGATCAACTCCAATGACTTCCTCATGGATGTTCTCACCTACATCACTCAAGTAGGCATCCGTCCTTTTGACATGGACCACTATGCTAATCTCAAATACAATCCCAACTTCTATGATTGGCTCATGCTAAAGTAAAACAATGCGAGCCGACATTGAATGCCCTTGACACCTCCCTTCTTAATGCGAATAAGGATTTTGGGGCAAGGTGGAATCAAACATGTGAACATGTAAGGTGAATGAAGCACACAAATGAAACCTCCATCAATGATGACCAAGAGTGGAAGACAGTGGATAAAAATCAACTCATGGTCGTTGATGAAAGGTTGTAAAATCTTTGGAAGGAATGGACTGCTTGAAGGAAAAAATGCTCTTCTTTGTAATTAAGCATGTTTTTCTTCCATAGAAAGCATAATCAATTCCTGCTCACCTTTCTGCAAGACATTACCTTGATAACACTAATGGTGAACTATGGCATTATGACAGGTACCCACTATGGCAAGTCAAGACAAAAGAAGTAAACTTCCATTATCAAAGGAGGAGCAAGAAAAAATATGTCCTCTTGTTGGAGATGGCTTATAATCAACTCAAATTCATGTATATCATGAATCTAGAAGACATAGTTGTGGAGGAACCAGCCATCTAGCAATTGGTGAAGCAATGCAAGCTACAAAATTATGTGAAAAAGGTGGGCCAAGCCATTGAATATAAGAAGTACAACGAGTTCCTTCAAACCTTCAACCAAAATCGGGGCACTTTCACGGTGCATCTAGAAAAGGAAGCCCACCAAGTAGACATCAAGCTGAGCCTTGGGCTAGTACAAAAAGCACTGGGCTTAACAAACAAAGTGGAAAAAGGGCCAGAACAAGATGTGTACGACATGTTCGGGATGGACAAAGTGATGGTCCACACCAACGATGGCATTAGCCTAGCCAACATCCCTGACTTTGAGATCTAGCTCTTGGCCAAAATGATACACACATTGTTCTCTAGCCATAGGTATAATCCAATAATGAGCCGAATTAGTGTACCTACGCTAGAAAGCATTGCTGCATGGTCCTTTGACAAAGTAAAACTCAATGGCTTTGTGAGGAAGACAATAGAGACAGTGGTAAAATCATTAGCCGCCGGTAGAAGACCCGTGCGGGGAGAGTCCCCGGACTCCAAAGCTAGAAAACCATTGTCCTCAAGGGCCTCCACCATGGGCTTTGGAGGAATCTTGATAGCCATCATAAGAGAAGCACTAGGGAAATCACAAGATGACGAGGCAGTTGGTGGGATGCTGGACATGTCCTCTCTGCACCAAGGATAGGAGTGGTCCAACAAAAGGATCATGAGTGAGGACAAAGGAGAGAAAAAAGCACAATCTGGCCAAGGAAGGGCTAAGAAGTCAAAGAAGGGGACTCTGCAGAAGGAACAAGGAGAGAGGGGAAAGAAGGAGAAGACTAACCTACACATAGCAAAAAAGAGTCCAAAAGCATGAAAGAACAATGAAAGAAGGAAGAATGAGACAATGACAGCCTCTTAGTTAGAGAGAACTCGTCAAGTGGCCATCAATCAAGAAGAGATCAAGGAGCTAAAAGTGAAGCTTGAGGCCAAAGGAGGAGAAGACAAAGATGGCAATCAAAACTTACATCGAAAACAGACAACCTCATGAGCCTACAATGCCATTTTGATGAGTTGGTGACACTGTACAAGGATCTGCAAAAAGAAAATGAAAAAACCCAAGCTACTTGTAGAGTAGCTAGTAGTAGTAGAAGAATGGGGAAGCTGACACAACAACTAAAGCATATAGCAAATCTAGAGCAAAGGCTAGCCCCAGAGCTTGAAGAACGACGACACTAGAAAAGTGAGATCAAAGAACATGAGAAATGGCTAAGGGCGTTAGCTTGCAGGCACAACAAAAGCTTGCAAGACATGAGAAAAAAAGTAAATGATTAGGTAAACAGAAGAGAAAAAAGAGTGAGCGCCTTAGCGTACTGACTAGCCCTTGCAGAAGGTGACAAAGTACTAGCAAGAAATAGGGCAAAGGCTGCACAGGTGACCTTGGATGCCCAACAACGTGCCTTCCTCCACACTCTCTTGGATGCCACATAATCTGAGGAAGAGGAGGCCATTAAGTCCTTAAAGAAACAGTCAATGATCACTCATAGGCCTCTAAGGCATGGACTACACGTTCAGACACAAATTGTAGGGCCCATAGAAGCAGAGCCACCACAACATAGGATAGAAGAAAGGCGAGGGTCGACTGAAGATGCATAACCAAGTTTTGAAAGGGGCAGCAAGTAGCAACTCCTTAAAGGGAGGTTTTTATGACAAGGATGACTGCACCACTCTTGTTTACCTTCAATGCTAGCCAAGATATCTATTCTATGGTTGGATCAATGTGGAAAAATAAATCACACAAAAATCACAGTCACTACACCTAGGGGTTCTCAAGTTAGCAATGTTTGGTGGCTTCAATTGGCCGGCTCCATCTCTAACCCCTTAGCCCATTTTAATTCCCCACATCACGCTTAGAGCATGTCAAGGTTAGGGCATACCTAGGGAGGCAACACTCGCCTACACTAGCACAATCACAATGCCCCACATAGTAAGGTAGACACTCCCCCTAGGTAGCACACTTATTCTCTTTTTAGGTGATGCTAGATAATGCAAACCACCAACATCGGAGGCCCCCACAATCCACTCCTTCCAGCAATGCAATCATTTCCAAGCCTCTCAACCAACAACAATCTCCACAAGGCCCCATCACCAACTAGACAACCACCCTTCCAAGAACCAAGCCCTCATCACCAAAGACCCACAAGTGCCATGGGACTGGCACTCATCTAGGAGGGGGTAATATTAACCCTAGATCAAGCCCTAGCTTGAGACATAATAAAAAGGAAAAAAATATGGATGCAATGGAAGAAGTTGGATGGAGAACAAGCAAGGCACAAGGGGGCCTCAAAAATCAAGTCAAAGGCAAAAAGTGCATTTTTAAATGCAAGGCACTCTAAAAACTGTTGTAAAAGAGCACAAGGCTCCCTCCTGTGCAAAATGTACAAGATAGGCTGGAAAGAGGACCTTGTCACAATGAACATTCATATAAAAAAAGGATGGGTGCCCAAGGGATTTTAGGGCATGTATATAAACTCCAAAAAGTGAATGAGAGCTCATTCTTGTGTGCGGCCAAAAGTAGCTCTCCTACTTCTCCTCCTCTTCTTCTTCTTACTTGCTTGAGCTTGTGCTTGAGAGAGGGAGTGTGAGAGTGTGAGGGAGTGAGTGTGTGAGGGTGAGGGATAGTGGTGGAGAAGCTCTCCATCTTCTCCTCTCTTCGTCTCTTCTATTGTCTTGCTTGCAGCAATGGAGCTTGGAGCGTGGAGCTTGAGGATCGAGCTTTCTTGAAGATTGCACTTGGATCGTGGACCTACGAGAGTGCTCGGGAGAGGAGGTAACTTGATCGGGCATGGATGTAAGCTCACTACACTCGTAGAGAGAGATAGTGTGAAAGCTATGTGTGAGGTAGCCATTAGTGCTCAGCTTGAAATGCTTGAACAGTAAGCGGTTCATGGGTCTTGGTGGTTAGCATCACCTCTACATTAATATCAAAGATAGATTGGTGGTTGAAGAAGGCCTCTACAGTCATTGGCTTGTCATGCCACTAAATAATATACTTGAAAAGAAGAAAGAGTGCATGTCCTAGGGGGTGTGTCTACCTTACTATGCAAGTGATGGTGGAATTGGGAGATGGGTCACAAATCATAGGCAAGCCTAAGGTGTTGTCCCACACTTGAGGACCTAGTTCCTATAAAGGGAGGTGTTGTGTGTGACTTATGGAGATTAGTATATCAAAATGTCCTACTCTTGATGTGTCCTAAGTTGTGAAGTGGGGGAGGGGCTAGTGTGGTCCCTAGGTGTAGTGTTTGTGACACTCATAGAGTACAAATGGAAATATTTCAATTTTCTTTTCTTTTCTTTTCTTTTTCACCCTTTTTCTCTTTTGTTCTTTTTTTCTTTGGGTTACAAGGGAGCATGTTAAGTGGCATCCCATTCATGGGCAGGGGCCAAGCTACAAGGAGGCTCGAGAGATTTGCTTAGGAAATTTTGGCTTTTCATATAGCCCTTTAAGTTGATTCTTACATCGAGGGGTGTGGTGGACAAAAACAGGTGGTTACACCCAATAAACCTACTATCATTCATATATTTTAATATAGAATGTTGGAAAGAGGGTGGCTCTCATCATGAGGCAAGTCATTGTGCAACTACCTATCCCTACATTAATGTCAAAGAAGAGGGGAAGTAATAACCACTCTTCCTCTGTAGTAGGATTTTTTTTTAGTAAGATCCTCAAGAGTTGGAGATAATTATAAGTGGTGATGAAGGAAAGTTTTGGGAAAGAAGAAAAGTCCTTGAGGAATCTTGCTATGAATGGTAGAGGTCCCTCTCTATGAAGGTTAAGAACTTCTCCCAATATGCGGCATTTACATTGTAGATCTTAGGGAAATAATACCTACCATGAACCTCTTGTTAAAATTAACTCCAATTCTCGATGGATAGGGCATGTAGGCAGGATTATCCCTCTCATATGGTAGTATGTTGCAGAATGCCATCTAGGCATCTAAGTTAGAGTCTCAAATGTTTCTTTGCCACTTTGGTTGTGCTTCATACCCCTCCACTTTCTTGGGTTTCTCTATCACCTTGTCTTTCCAATAGTCTGCAGGCTTCCATTGCCACCTTATGGGGTGTCTATTTCTCTCCTTTGAACATCACTTTCTCAACCTTACCAAGAACTTTATCACTTCCTCCATTATTCTTGGAGATAACACTTTGTCTAGTGTTTGAAAAAAGGTCAAGACTGTTGAAATATTTGCAATCACACCTACTTTAGTTCCTTTGTGAGGGGCAGTGAGGGCTCAGAACCAGAATCCCATATACAGAGTAGGAGAAAGTACCACCACTCAAATCCCATAAAGCATTCTACTTGCACTCTTATTCTAATGAAATGATAGTACTCTTTTCTTTCGAGTAAAGTGTCATGTCACTGTCAATACACAAGATTGTGTTTATGAGTCCAAGTCTCAATCTTGGAACCTAATTCACTTGTGTAACAATTTGTCCTTATCAGGATCAATGTGTTCACGAGTTCTCTTTTCCTTTTTCAACCTCCATAGCTTTCACAATTGCCATGCTCTAGTTCCCGCATATTTTACATGGTATCAGAGCGCAGTCAAGCATGGCACTGTTCCTCCACCTTCATTCTAATCTCATCTAGCTCAGCTTGAGCTCAGTCCACCAGCTCAAGACAAGTCCAGGACCTCATCTCCCACTCCTCCACTTGACCTTGTGGCAGCCATAGCTAGCAGTACCCTGCCTGCTTGAAGCTCTCATAACTTCCTCTACCAGCCAAATGCTACCAAGATTCCTTTGGAAGAAGTGTTCCCCCACTACTAATGCTTATTTGTACATTTCATAACTTGACATTTCCCTATCTACAACTCAGCATTGTCAATTTTCTCAAGTTCTGTCCTATGGCCTCCATAGCTAGGCAATACTTAGGCATCTTGGAGCCGATGGATCTCACAATACAGGCCACCATTCATCATGATGTCTTCTAGGAGAATCTTCCCCAACTTTAGGCCTAGCTTAATGGCACATCAAGTCCCAACATTGATGACGATTTGGCTCAGCATTGTGAAAAAACATGGTTGCTACCTGAAACAGGCGCAGTCCTAATGGGGCCATTTTCTCTCTGCATGCAGAGTGCAATCTTGTCCAACTCCATAGGGCTTTTAAAGCCCATCAATCAAGCTCCAATATCATGTAAAAGGTTCTTGGAATGCTTGAGTATACAATGCACACTATGCAAAAAACCAAGCATGGGTCAGAAACCCTAATCCAGAAGCCATAGCCAAACCTCACTAAAGCTCAAAAATCTCTTCATTTTCTCTATCTTGCCACTTGGAACAAACCACTACCACTCTGATCTACTGTCCCAGCATCAAATCAAGGATAAGAAGAACCTAGATTAAGACGAAAGAGCAATGACCCTGAAGATTTGAGTTTCACATAGAGTTGTCACATAGTGTGTTTTTTCACACTGTCATTACTTGTGTCTCTTGACACACTGTAATATGCCCTTCCACTGATAAAATTTGAGAATTCTAAAATTGTTTGCTACTGTTCCAGCCATCTAACATGGGCAAAGATTCTCCAATTGCTCATTTCAAAGGAGTCGGGTTTCATACTTGGTAGACCCGCATCAAACTCATCTTAATGAAGAAGGGCCTATGGGCCATTACCATTGGAAAATAAAAGAAGCCTCGGGATGTGGACCTTGCTATCACTTGGTAAAAGAACGATGATAAGGCTTAGGCCATTGTCAAATTGGAGCTAGACGATAGCTATATCCACCATGTGGATAACTGTGAGACCTCACAGGATACATGAAAGAGACTTGACACTTTGTTCGGTGCATAGTCTAAATAATCAAAGTGTGGTCTCCTGATAGAGTTTTTTAGGCTTGAAATGAAGTCCAACACATCACTTGTTGAGATATCGAGCTCCACTCGTGATATGCCAAGGTGACCGTTGTGCATTTATGTCACCGACTTGTTAGCTGCAGATGTGGTTGGTACACCGCCCATGAATAATAGCTAGATGATAGCTATCCTTATCTACTCTAGTTCATGGCTCAGTTAGTATGCCACCTTAGTTAGTTGAGTTTGGTTTGAGACCCATATATAGGGTTCTTCTATTTCTTTGTACTAGAGTTCTTTTGGCTTACACAACTAAGAAGAGGAAAACTGTTTTCAGCCTCCACCTTTGTGTGTATTCCCCCATTGTGCAAGCAAGAAAGCTACAAGTGAGACTCCTTCCTTCTCTCCCATATTCATGACATGGTATCAGAGCCTTGTTCGTGGTAAGGAGCTTAAGAAAGCAAACCAAATTCGCGGTGTTCTGGTAAGAGGACCAGTGTTGCTTTTATTTTTTTGTTTTGGGCGCAAGTCTCTATAGGTAGCACAGCCGGAAAGTGCAAGAGTGCATTGTCTCAGATTGAGACGCCCTTCGCGGTGTAGCAAGAGGACAGTATATGCTGCGGGGGAAGGCTTTAGCCCTTGGTTGCTCTGTTTTTTTTATTTGAGCCCATTTCGGGGCCTGTTTTGGAGGCGGAAGTTTTCTGCACGCACTCAGGAAAAGGCCCTATTTTATGCTGTGCGACCACTGTTCTACAGGTCGGTGAAAAGTTACTGCAGAAATTGCATCGTATGCCTGTGCGCAGAGACATTGGGAGTTATAGAATCATCCTTGTTGCCTGTTGATGCAAAATCGTCACTAGGAAGTGACTGTGTGGTCAAATACCACTTTCGTCAGTTTTGCAGATTTGCCCTTGTGAGGCTGAAGCTGTGTTCTTTACAGTGACAGAATTTTTTGCAGTGTTCTGTAATGGCGTCTGATTCTCTTTCACAGATTGTCACTGAAAAGCTTGACAAGAACAACTTCCAAGCATGGAAGTTCAAAATGACGAATTTCCTTATGGGAAAAGGATATTGGGAATTCGTTGTTGCAGGAAATAAAGAAGAACCAGTTCTTCCTAATGTTCCCAATCAACAGCAAATGCAGGCATTTAAAGCATGTCATGAGAGAGCCAGGAAAGTTATGTATTGGCTGTCTATCAACATTTCAGACTCTATGATTGTGCATATTCAGGATGCAAGTATGCCAAAGGAGGCATGGGATACTTTGTCAAAAATGTATAGCACAAATACACAAGCCAGGAAAATGCAGCTCAAGCAAGAGTTGCACAATGTGCAAAGAGAAATTATGAGCATCAATGACTACCACATGAAGGTGAAGAAGATTGCAGATGCACTTGCTTCCATTGGGTCACCAGTGGAAGATGATGATTTAGTTTCTGTGACCTTGAATGGTCTAGGAAAAGATTATGCACAGTTCCAAACATCCATCTCCATCGGTGAAAGATTTCCTGATTTTGAGGAGTTGATTGCTCTTCTAATTTCTGAGGAGCAGAGAAATGGTGGTGCATCTTCTTCAGGAGGAACTTCAAAAGAAGCTGTCTTCTACTCAAATGTTGGAAGAGGTAGAGGCAGAGGTAGAGGAGGCTGATCTGGAGGCCGTGGTAGAAATCAAAATATGCAACAAACTCAAGAAAACCAGTCCTATGGAGGAGGACGTGGTAACTCTAGAGGCAAGGGGAGCCAAAGAGGTCGTGGTGGATGGCAAAGAGGCCAAAATGCAAACAAAAATGTTGAATGCTACTATTGTGGTAAAATGGGTTATATAGCTAAAGACTGCTATAAAAAGCAGAATGACATCATGAATGGAAAATTGCAACAAGGGAATTATGCATCTTCTAGTAGACAAGGTGATGATAGAAATGAGCATTTGTTTATGGTGCAGCACATGACCAATTCTGTGACAAGTGCAGAAGAAAGAAACGATGTGTGGTATGTTGACTAAAGTGCATCAAACCACATGACAGGTCATGCAGAATGGATGCAGGATGCAAGGAAAATGGAAAAACCAGGATTTGTGGAGACTGGTGATGATACTGCACATCCTATTGTGCAGATTAGAAAAATTCCTTTGTCTATGCAAGATGGGAAAAAGAAATACCTGTCGGATGTATTTCATGTCCTGAATATCACCAAGAACCTGGTTTCTGTTGGTCAAATGGTTGAGCAGGGCTTGCAGGTCAGATTTAATTCTCATGGATGCTTTGTTGAGGATATGAAAAATAAAGGTCACTTGATAGCAAAAGGAAAGAAGAAGGGTAGAATGTTTACATTGGATGCAGACATGCCTGAATTGAGTGCAGCAATGTTTGCACATGGGACCGGTGTCGTTGCAGATATTGATATCTGGCATAAACGCATTGGTCATGTTAATGTACAACGACTTAAATCAATGCAGGCCCAAAATATTATTGCAGGATTGCCTAAATTCAAGGTTGCAGAAATGCATAAGGTATGTGAAGCCTGTCAATTTGGAAAACATGCAAGGAAACCATTTCCTAGACATGTTCAAGAGAGTAAGAAGCCATTGGAATTAATCCACTCTGATGTGTGGACTACTAAAGCTGCATCTCTTGGAGGCTGACATTATTTTATCATTTTTATTGATGACTATAGCAGAAAAGTTTGGGTGTATTTTATGAAAAAGAAAAGTGAAGTTTTTGGGCATTTCAAAACTCTTAAACCTATGGTTGAAAAAGAAACAGGCCTGTAAATAAAATGCCTAAGGTCAAATGGAGGGGGAGAGTACCTCTCAAATGAGTTTGCAAGGTTCTTGCAGGAGCATGGCATAAAGCAGCAATATTCATGCAGTCATACCCCACAGCAAAATGGAATTGCAGAAAGAAAAAACAGGCATATTGGAGAGGTATCTCGTGCCATGCTCAATGAAAAAGACCTGCCAGATTTTTATTGGGCTGAAGCAGTTGCTACAGCAGTCTACATAATGAACAGGACTCCCATTGCAGCAATACATGGAATGACTCCAGAGGATAGGTATACTGGTAGGAAACCAGATATTTCTCATTTGAAAATCTTTGGTTGCATTGCCTATGTTCATGTGCCAGATGAGTTGAGATCCAAGTTGGATCCAAAAGCTGAGAAGTGCATCTTTATTGGTTACTCTCTGTAGCAAAAAGGGTATAGATGCTATAACCCTTCTACTCGTAAGTTTACAATGAGCAGAGATGTTGTTTTTGATGAGATGAGTAGTTGGTATAAACCAGTAAATGTAATTGATAATGTAGATATACAAAATGATAATGCTACACAGAATTCACAGCAGCAGTTGGACCTGGAGCATCCTCTAGTAGTGGTTCACATTCTTTGCCATGGACATGCAGATTGAGATAAGGAGAATCTTCTCAAAGTAATGCAGATAGTGGTATGCAAGTATCACGAAAAGGAAAAGAGAAGGTAGATCAGCCCATGTTTGATGTGAATGTAGGTCACTCTTATGTGGATGGTGAATCTAGTGGCTCAAAACAGAGCATTGATGATGAGTTGGGTATTCCTTCTATTGTTACACCTAGACTAAGGAAGACCAGGGATGTTTTGAGAGCACCTGGGAGTGAAACTACTTTGTGTAGGTCTACCAAAGCTAGGTATCCTATGGATAGGCTGAAATATGATGGATTTACAGCCATTCACTATGCATATATGGTCAAAGTGATACAAGAACCAGAACCCACTTCTTTTGAGTAAGCCATGGGAAAAGAAAAATGGGAGAAAGCCATGGATGCCTTGGAAGCAAATGCTACATGGGAATTGGTACCTTTGCCTAAAGATAAGAATGCAATTGATTGTAAGTGGGTTTATAAGGTGAAACACAATGCAGATGGTTCTGTGAATAGAAACAAGGCAAGATTAGCAGTCAAGGGGTATGCACAAACATATGGCATTGATTATGAAGAAACATTTAGTCCGGTTGCAAGGATGGCAACCGTAAGATAAGTCATTGCTATGGCTGCATCAAAGGGATGGTCTTTACATCAGATGGATGTAAAGAATGCCTTCTTGCATGGTGATTTGCAAGAAGAGGTCTATATGGAGCAGCCACCAGGTTATGTGCATGCTGTTCATCCTGAGTTTGTTTGCAGGTTGAAGAAAGCCTTGTATGGCTTGAAGCAAGCACCTAGAGCATGGTCTGACAAGATAGGACAGTATCTTGTCACTATTGGCTTTCAGATTTCCAAGGCAAAATTTTCACTTTATGTGAGAAAAACAGAGAAAGGTATTATGCTACTTGTCATTTATGTTGATGATTTGATTATGACAGGTGATAGTGATGAAGATATTCTTCATGTGAAAATGCTATTGAAGTAGAAGTTTGAGATGAAGGATTTGGGAGAGCTGCGTTATTTCTTGGGCATTGAGGTGATTAGATCACCAAGTGGGATACGGCTCTTACAGAGGCAGTATGGATTGGACATGGTGTCCAAATATGGGATGATAGGCTGTAAGCCTATTTTAATTCCTTTGGGGTAGAATGTGAATCTGAGCGCAGATGCAGGTGAGCTTTTGGAAGACCCTACTATGTACAGACGCATAGTAGAAAGTTTGATTTATATGACTATTACCAGGCCAGATTTGAGCTATGCTGTTGGATTGGTAAGTCAGTTTATGCAGGCTCCAGGGAAACCGCATTTGGATGTGGCTAGACGCATACTCAGGTATGTGAAGTCCACATTGCAGTATGGACTACTTTATGAGACTAGGGTTCAGATACAGTTGCATGGATACACTGATGCTGATTGGGCTGGTAGTATTTCTGATAGATGATCTACAAGTGGATATGTGTTCTCTTTTGGGAGTGTTGCAGTCACTTGGAGCAGCAAGAAACAGCCTACAGTTGCCTTGTCGAGCAAGCACAGAGGCTGTGTACAGGGGCGCAGCAATGGCTGCATGTGAGGTAGCTTGGTTGCATAAGCTACTTTATGATATGCATCAGCCTACAGATGGACCAGTTGTCATTTATTGTGACAACATGAGTAGTATACACTTGGCAAATAACCCAATCTATCATGCTAGAACAAAGCACATTGAGGTGCATTATCACTATGTGCGGGAGAGGGTTTTACTAGGTCTTATTGATCTAGTTTATGTCAGCACAGAGGATCAAGTAGCTGACATATTTACGAAGGCATTGGGCGCAGAGAAGCTGTGCAAGTTCAGAGACCTGCTTGGTGTGCAGGAATTGGGATTGAGCTCGAGAGGGAGTGTTGAGATATTGAGCTCCACTCGTGATATGCCAGGGTGACCGTTGTGCATTTATGTCACCGACTTGTTAGCTGCAGATGTGGTTGGTACACCGCCCATGAATAATAGCTAGATGACAGCTATCCTTATCTACTCTAGTTCATGGCTCAGTTAGTATGCCACCTTAGTTAGTTGAGTTTGGTTTGAGACCCATATATAGGGTTCTTCTATTTCTTTGTACTAGAGTTCTTTTGGCTTACACAACTAAGAAGAGGAAAACTGTTTTCAGCCTCCACCTTTCTGTGTATTCCCCCATTGTGCAAGCAAGAAAGCTACAAGTGAGACTCCTTCCTTCTCTCCCACATTCTTGACATCACTTGCCACACATATAAATTACATGGAAGGACTTCTAAACCAACTTGTAGGAATCAACACTAAAATTGAAGAAGATGTTTGCATCAATGCTCTACTTAAGAGTTTGCCTCTTGAATATAATAATGTATCAACAACTCTAATTAATATGCAAAACCCTGAACTTGTTGATATCCACGCATCACTGTTAGAGGAGGAAAAGAAGCTAAAAACTAAGGAAGAACCAAGTACCTCTAGAGATGGGCATGCATTATATGTTGGCAACAGGTACAAAGGCAAGAAGAATCAGCTCTTCTGTGACTGCAAAAGGACCAGACACACCGAGAAGTTCTGCCATGACAGAAAGAGGTCCCAAAAGGCCATGCTGTCAAAGAAGAAGAAGAAAACAGAGCAAAGGAAGAAGAAGAAGACCACCAAGAGAAGGACAAAAAACCTTATCAGTCCTTCTATTCAGATGGAATTTTTTAGTTTTGTATTTCCTAGCCCTAATGCCTCAAACATAAACTTGTAAACTCCTCAGTTAGCCTTGTACTATAGCCTTTGTACACTTTGTGAGGCCCTGCTATAGCCTCTGGATGTCCATCATGTTTGTGGTACCCACACTTAGCCTTTTTCTGCGAGACAACTTCTAGTGTTTTGCCATGTTTATGGTGTGTCCACACTTTGCAGGTGTTGCTTTCACTAAAGCCTCTATACGCTTTGTACTTCTGGTTGTGATTGAGGAGGGGTGTTGAAATATTTGCAATCACACCTACTTTAGTCCCTTTGTGAGGGGCAGTGAGGGCTTAGGACCAGAATCCCATATGCACAGTAGGAGAAAGTACCACCACTCAAATCCTATAAAGCATTATACTTGCACTCTTTTTCTAATGTAATGATAGTACTCTTTTCTTTCCAGTAAAGTATATTGTCATTGCCAATACACAAGATTGTGTTTATGAGTTCAAGTCTCAATCTTGGAACCTAATTCACTTGTGTAACAATTTGTCCTTGTCAGGATCAATGTCTTCATGAGTTTCCTTTTCCTCTTTCAACCTCCATAGCTTCTACATCTGCCATGCTCTAGATCCCACATATTTTACAAAAGCAAATTCAAAGGATTGGCTATGATTCTCCCATTGCTTCCATACTACAAGTTTTTGGTTCGAGTTCACAGGATAGCACTCCTCTCCTTGAGGAATGGCCACATTAGAACTTTTTGCGGCTTGGCTTGGAGTTTTTTTCATGCTAGCTTTATGTGTTTGCTCCACTTGTGCCTCATTTCCACAATTCTCTCAAGGGGTATAGTTTCCTCACCTTGCTCTTCTGTTTGTGCTTGTGTTTGCAGTGGGGGGCTTGGTTCATGTGTTTGCCCTTTCTCATCATTGTCTTGTTCAAAATCTAGCCCCTCTTTGTGTATTGGCTCTCTGAACTCCTCAAGGGGAGGCCATGCTTGCTATTCTTGCTGCCCAAATGCTAGCAATTCAAGTTCTTGCATGGATAACCCATCTATAATCAAATGAACTCTTTGTTCCTCCACACCTAAGCCGGTGCTAGGTTTGGGTTGCCTTAGCACGGATTTTATGTTCAAGTGCTCTCCTTGCAAGCTCTAATTTCCTTTTGAATTCATCAATCATCTCTTCCTCAATACCGTGTTCAAGAAGGCTTTTTGTTGCACAAGCATCCCTGTCTCCACAGCTTTAGCTTTGCTTTCTGCCATAATGTGTTCACTCTTTGAATGTGCCAGGTGGTAAGTTTTGATAATGTGCGAAAATAGTGATTACTTGCTCTTGCTCTTGCCATAATCTACTCATTTGTTCGTTCTCTCAGTTTTGGTGCTCTACCTATTGTTTCAACGACTACTGATTGGAGAGTATTACTTGCAACTTGCTCCACCATCTTTCTCCTTGCTTCTTGTTCACCTTGTGCCTTTGCCTCTTATAGTTCTTTGGATAGCTATTCTCTTTGTTGTTTCAAGCTATTGACCTCTTCCTCAAGGCATCTCTTGTCCTCAAGTTTTTTCTTGCAGGCGATTGGTGTCGATCGATTGATGGAACTCCTAGCCATCATGCATAGGGAAATAGTGTGTAGGTTAGAAGTTGTGGCTTTGTTGGGTTTGCTACCTGAGTCTGTAGCTTGCCTATATTCATCCTCATTATCTAAGAATGATAGTACATCCAATCGTGCTCATGTTGAGGATAGGAAATGTATGTTATAGGTCCATAATCACATTTGGCCTTTGAGTCACCCTTCAACATCGCAGAGATGGAATCTAGGTCCACTAATGAGGTTTTCCAAGTGTCCATCTCTACTTGGACTACTTTTGATCTATTGCCTAGGAATATCAGGCCATTACCCCAATCCTTTATCATTCGGATATTCCTCATCCAAGGTCTCCCTAGCAGGATAGTATAATCCACTCCCTTTGTGACTATGAAGCTAACAGAGAATTGAATTCTCATTGTCTTTAAAGATCAATGTAATATCCCCCACCCGCTCTGCATAGAAACCTCCCATTTTTAATAAATTTAGTTTATTTTAAAAAAATTCTTCCCCCTTTCATCTCCGATATAGGTGGTAGGGGGAAAAGAGGAGGAAAACATTGATGATGTTGAGGTAGGAGGAAGAAGCAGATGATGACAACGAGGAAGAAGTAGATGACAACAACGAAGAAGAAGCAAATGATGATGAAGAAGGGGAAGTTGACAATGTAGTCAATGAGGGGGGAGGCCATGTGGCCTACCACCCCCCCTTGGCTAGCACGCCAAGTCCGCATCCAAATTGGGCTCCTTGTCGCCATGAGAAACTGACGGGTGGTGGAGACACCACCACCACTCCACTTCCCCCCAATAATACCCACCTCTTCCCCATCATAAAGGAAAAGAGGAGATACCACCTCTTCCCCCCTCCTTGTTGCATACAAAGAGAGAGAGAGAGAGAGAGAGAGAGAGAGAGAGAACCCTCTAGAAGGTTCTCCTTCTCTTCCCCTCCTTAGAGGGTGTCCACACACGTCCTTTCTTTCCCCGTTGGCCACCAAATTATACCCTATCTCGTGAGATTGTTTAGAGTTTACAAGGTTACCTTAAGCGTTATACATATAGACAGTGCATGCATAGGAAATATTATATGAAACATACATCAATGGTACACGAAGTGATCTTGCATTAAAGTCTTGCATCCATCCTATGAAGGTTTCACATAAAATAATGGACAAGGAGTTTACCTAGTGCTACCAAACCATGAGTTGATTATAACTTGCACAATAATTTAGGGATTATTTTACATTGGAAGATAGTCTTGCATCATTACAAATTTGTCTCGAATTCTTTAGGGGAAAGGAAGATAAAGTCAAGTTAAAATTTTGTATAGTATTGCTCTTTGATCCCAAGGGGGAGAGTAAATATGCGATGGAAAGTTTATCACAACTATTCTTGCAACGTTTGGAAAAGAATACCATTGCTTTTATTGGTTGATCAAACAACATCCTAGATTCTTTTGCATTAAACTGATTGTTGAGTTGTGATTTGGATGATTATTCCAAGTGCTTGTGGTTGATGGTAAATTCATGGACGGGGTTTGTGTGACGATAGATTGCCATGAGGGTAAAGGAATGTTTTCTTGAAAAATGATATTAGGGTTGATTGCCTTGATTGTGCTTGATTCTTATTGGATTAATTAAGGAAATGATATTTTGTGTGGGTGGATCATCTCCAAGGTCACATTGTGCTTCAACCCGAGAGGACATTGCTCGATTCATGGGCCAAAGATTGAGTGGTGAAAAGGCTAACCACAAAAATGGTGTCTCACTCCTAGGTCACTTCTGGGTCAAGTGGAGCTCTGGACACCCCTTGTCTAGTCCGGAACAGAGTTGAAGATTATCGTGAGCCCAACATCTGTGGCATTGGAAGATCCTATTCTAGATAAAGGACGAAATTTGTGGTGCCATGTGATTTGGACCAGTTACTTCTGCAAGGCAGAAGGGATATATAATTTCTCCTGTATGGACAGGAGATAAAGATTAACGTGAAGATAAGTTAAGGAAATTGTTTGAACTTGTTTGTCAAAAAGGATTGCTTGCTATGTATTCGTGTTTGTGTCATAAATTTTGCAAATGAGCCTTGTTCCTTAAAAGGCTTAATTAAGGAAGTTGATTTTAAATGTCACACATGAATGTGATAGGATCTAATTAGATAACTAAAGAATGCCACTACTGAGGGAAGCGAGTGGGTGGAACCGCTGATGGGTCTATTCTATGGTAGGGTTGTCCCAGAGAATTGGGAGGCTTCTCAAAAGGTTTTACTGACATCGCGACCCTTAGGTATTGTTAGGTTAGAACACTGATTTATGCCATTTTAGGGGACCGAAATGGGACTATGCCCTACGAGTAGAGAGGTTGAGTGGCGCATCCCTCTCATTTCCCATTTTCTTTGAACCAAGTGTGGCATTGATCTGCTTTGGCTTGGATATCTCTACATGAAGTAGGATGTCTGATGCTAGGATGTTGTTAGGAGACCTTAGCCAGTAGGGACCAAGATTTCAGGTCGATCCTAGTGGGTTCAGCCGCCTGTGAACGTTCCATTGCGAGACAGGGACTCAAGAAACCCTAGGCGAAAAACCCCGTAACATTCCATGGGAGTGCCGGGCAGCATCATTTAGATTCATCTCTTGATGGATACATGATTCATCTCTTGATGGACCGTTAAAAACTTTGTAATGATACATGATTGGTTAATGTATGGTTCATAGACGTATCCTAAATAACCTAAGCAATATTGCTTGATTGTCAAGCACCTTCTACACCCATAAGTACTGACATGCAAGAGAAGAAATTCCTTCTCAACAAGATTAAGGCACCCGAGTTTGGTGGAAAAGGAATAGACATTGTAATAGAGGCAGAGATATGCATTGAGTCGATGGATGACTATTTCTCTGCTACGGGAACTATTGCTACCAATCAAGTAATGATAGCCAAACTTAAGTGAGTTGACCAGGCTTGGATATGGTGGAAGCAATGGTGCAAAGATCAAGGTATTCCTCAAGCCACTGCCACTTGGGCTCAACTGAAAGATGCTTACGCAGAGGATACCTTCCGCCAACCCACCAGACTTTGAGGATGAATGAATTATTCAAGCTAAAGCAGTTGGAATTAACTTACTACTCAAAGTTTGTAACCCTACTAAAATACGCACCACCTATGGATATTGCACAGCAAGTATCCAAGTTTTACCATGGCCTAAACACTCCTCTGAACCACCGTCTTGAAGCAATGAATTCAATGGACTTGCAAGATGCATTACTTCGAGTAAATGATAGATATTTTTCCTTTCTTCAAGGTATTCAACTCTTGCTTGAGTTAAATCTTTCATGCCTTTGTATTTACTAACCAAGAACTTAAATCGGGTAACTGTGACAAAGATGATTCTTGAGATCACAACAAGAGATGCCACACATGCGGAGAGATAGGGCACATCTGTAGGAGATGTCCCTATTGTCAATGCTTCCATTGCAATGAGCTAGGACACATCCAAGTAGATTGCCCTAAAGACATGAACCTCCAAGGAAACGAAGCTACATAGGCGTAGTCTATGGATACATAGAGGAATCAGACAAAGACGAAGACCTAGAACCTACTACACCTCTTCAAGATGATTAGAAATCCGAGAAGTTTTATCTACATGTAATACTGTTGGGGTAAAAGGCCCTTGGGCTTGCCCGTGTATAGTGACTGCCCATATTCTTTATTCATATATATATGAAAGTGCAATAAGGTTGTCATAACATTGTTGACATCACCTACATTGTGTGTGCTCTTCTCTCCCATGTCTCCTGCATCCCTTTTAATTGGTATCAGAGTAGGTCCTTTGCGAGTGCTTTGTGGCCTTCCTCGGCATCTACACGAGGTATGAGAGCTTGCTTCTCACTCAGTTCTTAGCCATTCTTTGACATGAATAGCAGGGTATCATGAAGAGGCAGCCATAGCTTCCATCATTGAAGCTTGTTCTCTTCACCTCTTGCTTGGATTTGTCCTAGGCTTGTGTAGGCCTTCATTGGGCTCTTGCTTATCCCTTACCCACCATGATTTGGCCCCTCAAGTACAGCAGCATGTTCACGTTTTATTTGCACATGTTTGCAAAAATAGCTCAAAAATCACTCTTTTTGTCATATCTTGGGCATTCGGAACCCGATTCAGGCAAGATAAGAGTCTAAGTTGGGGTTTTGGCATGCTCTAGACGCGATGGTGATGTCAGATTTTCCAAATTCTGATAATAGAACATTTTGCAATAGATTTCAACTCTGAGAAAGCATGTATTTGTATGCCTATGGCTTATGTGATGCTTCTATTGATGTCTATTGATACCGGATCACTTGTGGATGTTATGCCTCTTATGTGAGATGCATTTGGAGCTGATTTAGCTCAGCCATGGACTGTTTTGAAGAGTCCTAGATGTGTCCAAACTAGGGCAACCACATGTTACTTCAATTTTATGCTTACAAGTCTTGGCATTTGATGCTCGATTATGCCCGGTTGGTGCCTATACATACGAGAATGTATGCCTATGAGTTGGCACTTGATTTGAGCTTGGTTTGAGTATTATTTTACTCAAATTAGGACTATTATTTACTACTGGAAACTTCAGGGCTGAAGCTATTTAATGATTTGTGAGGTTATGCCTATTGTATACGGGGTGCTCCCGGCTACTTGGATTGATGTATTAATGCATTTGGATTATGCCACATGGTTCTTCTATGCTCCGAAATTATTTTGAGTTGAGATTAGAGCTCAATTTTATGGTTCACTGTCACTTGTAACAGGCATTTCATTATCATGACATGGTTTATGGCTAGGCTACCCAGTGCGGGTTATGATGTCTTGGTGAATGCTTTTGGTTGGTTGTGGATGGTAGTTGTTTGAGTCTCATCTTGACACTCATTTGAGTATCCCCTTGAACAGTTGGACATTGAATCAATTTTTTTTGTTACGATCTTGGATGCTATATGGGATTTGATGCTCCGATTATGGATCTTGGATATTACTTGAATGCACTTACAAGTATTGAGCAGTGCTGCTCCCTTGTTTTGGCAGTTGCCTATTGAGGTGTGATTGCTCATTTGCATTTGATTTGTGGGATACCTGGTTGATCAGTGGACTTTACAATGCTTGGGATTAGCAAACAGTTATGGCTTTCTTGCTCCTATGTTATCTAGCTTTTATGCTAGTTGGGCTACTGTTGCCCGTCCATGTCAGAGAGTAGATGCTATGTATCCTTACCCATCTATGCACATGGTCTACTATTGTATACTTATAGAGCTACTTATTTGGATGTTGTTGTATAGATGTTTGGGCTTCTTTTGGAGTTTGACTCTTGCAAGATGCTTTGCCACTTGTCGGTCTTTATTTGACTCGGATGTTCCTTGGTGGTGTGATATACTGCAGAGCTATGCGTATGAATATGGTTATGGGGGGCTGATTTCATGGCTGAATATCATATGCTCTTATGACTGATGTATTATGATTTATCATACTGTGGTTGGTTATGTCATGCAGTTGGCTACAACTCTTCTTCATGTGGGAGCTTTTGCATCCTTGGTTGATGCCTTTATGTCCTCTCGTCCGTTGAGGTTTCATGAGCCTTTGCAACATGCTTCTACCACTGATGTACTTGTAGATGATTGTCTTGATGGAGCAGGTTCCCTATGTGGGAATAGCCCTAGACTCTTTGAGTTCCTTGGATGTGGATAGCCCTATTCATGATGACTTTGGATTCCTTGTCATCTTCTACAAGTTCTTCTACTTCAGATGTTTGTGGGAAGCTTGGGCATGTTCAAAGAAAATGCTTTAGACGGATTAGAGAGTAGCAGAGACAGAGACAGACTCGACATGAGCAGAGAGTCAGAGATACAGGAGAGGCAGTGGGTGTTATCACTGTTACTAGTGGTGAGGTACATGTTGTTACCCATGATGATGCAGCTGAGCATGTACTCCTGTCATCTAGTTTCCCTACAACTTTCTTGATCAGTGATATGGCCGACGCCTCAGATTGGCTATTGGATTCTATGGCATCTTGTCATGTTACTCCACATAGAGTATGGTTCTCTGCTTACAGGGAGTTTGATGGATGCGTTTCTTTGGGCCTTGAGCAGACTTATGCTATTCTTGGTACAAGGGACATACACCTAGCTTTGCTTAATGGGACTTCTCTTATGCTTAAGGATGTTTTACATGAGCTTGATTTCTGTCAGTTAGTTGCATGATGCAGGTTACTCTGTTTCTCTTCAGGATAGGTCATGGAAGATCTGTCATGGTTGCTTGCTTTTGGCCAGTTGGTTCTCATTACCCAATGCATGTCTCTCATGTGGGAGATTCTATGGTTGTAGTTATCTGGGTACCACATGCATTGTTATGGCATTATCACCTAGGCCATATGCACCACAGAGAGATGGAGATCTTGTATCATTCAGACTCATTGTTGCCTCCTATGTCACTTACAGATCTTGATGTTTGCCCTGATTGTACTCTTGGTCATGCAGAGCCCCCTTGGCTAATGGCAATCGTACGAGGCATGCTCTTCTAGATCTTGTTCATTGTGCAGTATATGGACATATGCCTTCCCAGTCACTTGGTGGAGCGTCATACTTTGTGATCATGCTACCCACCATGTTTTGGCTTTTCCCTTGGTGCAGATTGAGGATGCTGCAGTTATGCTTGACAGGTTTATGGATTCTGCTAGTAGCAGGCCTAGGTACTTGCAAATGGATTATGAGATTCATGCTCTCTCTCCTAGGAGCTCTTGTCAGGAGTATGGCATTGAATTCTTGTGCCCACGATATTATGGGATTGCTCATGGCATGTGCCTGACCTTACATGCAAAGGTTGCTTCTATGATTACCACAGCTGGGCTGTCTTATGGTTTTTGGGCTGAGGCCCTTATGATGGCAGTTTATTTGGTTAACAGGACATCGTGCTTGATCTTGGATGGTATTACACCCCATGGACGTCGTGCTTGATCTTGGATGGTATTACACCCCATGAGGCATGGAGTGGCATGCAACCCTCCTATGATCACTTGAGGATGTTTGGCTACCAGGCATCTGTCAGTATACCACATGAGCCTATGTCACGTAGATGCATATTCCTTGGTTATGGAGATGGTGACTTTACGGCTTACAGGTTTTGGGATTTAGATGCCTAGCAAGTTCTACAAAGCCGTCATGCTATCTTTTATGAGACACATACACCTCTCAGGCCTCTTGATGCATGTTCAGTGCACTTTATAGCTGATTCTACAGCCGTATGTCAGTCTTCTGCTTTGTTGAGGCCATATACTGTCTTGAGACCCCATTTGACTTGTGTCTGGGATGTTGGCCCTCTTTTGATGATTGACCTTGGAGGGTTTGTATGCTCTCTGTTCTTTTATGCGCTGTGCTGATGCTATGTGCCACTCTGATGCTTTACAACCGTGCACTTATGAGTTGTGTTGCTTGCTTCATGGGAAGCGGTCATGGATTGCTCTATTGTCTAGAGCTATGGGATCGCTTATCTCTTAGATGTCATGGACTCAAGGATGCTTGACTCTTCTTGTGAGGAGGTTCCCACCACTTATTGAACATCTCGCTTTCCGATTGGGCGTTGGGCGAGATGTCATGATTCCTCACCCTGTCTCTTCTCTTTTGTTTTGTTTTTTCACTCCCTGGCCCATTGGACTTTTAGTGGGAGGTTGTTGGGGTAAAAGATCCTTGGGCCTGCCCATGTACAGTGACCGCCCATATTCTTTATTCATATATATATATGAAAGTGCAATAAGTCTGTCATAACATTGTTGACAGCACCTACATTGTGTGTGCTCTTCTCTCCCGCGTATCCTGCATCCCTTTCAAATACAACTTATATTGGGAATAAATCCTACTCTTGTACCTAGGCTTAGCTATAATAATATGAGTTGCACTACTTGAGTCATTAAGAGTAGCGCAATGCATGCATGGTGGGTTCTAACCCATAGACCTTAAGCCCCATTAATGCTTGTCTTCCCCAATTCTTCCAAGATAAGGACATCTCGAGTTCTCTAAGGGGGAGAGGATGTAATATCCCCTACTCGCTTTGCAAAGAATCCCCCTCCCTTTTTAACAGATTTAGTTGAATTTTTAAAAAACTTCCCCCCCCCTATCATCACTTACAGGTGGTGGGGGGAAAAGAGGAGGCAAAAGTCGACGATGTTGAGGCAAGAGGAAGAAGAAAATGACAACAGCGAGGAGGAAGCACGTGACGACAACGAAGAAGAAGCGGATGACGATGAAGAAGAGGAAGTTGACAATGTAGTCGACAAGGGGGAGGCCACGTGTCCTACCATCCCCCTTTGGCCAATACGCCTAGTCCGCTCCCAAATTGGGCTCCCCACCACCATGAGAAATTGACGGGTGGTGGAGGCACCACCACCACTCCACTTTCCCCCTACTATATATATATATATATATATATATATATATATATATATATATATATATATATATATATATATATATATATATAGAGAGAGAGAGAGAGAGAGAGAGAGAGAGAGAGAACCCTCCAGAAGGTTCTCCTTCTCTTCTCCTCCTTAGAGGGTATCCACATGCGTCCTTTCTTTCCCCATTGGCCACGAGCTTATACTCTGTCTCGCGAGATTGTCCTCTATCCTGCAAGCTCAAATTTTTCCCAATTGGCCCTGCTAATCGAGTAAAAGGTGCTGAAGTCTTGTGCGAGTTGTACCTAGAAGCAAAGAAGGTTGAGAATGGCCCCCAAACGGAAAATGTCATGCACGGATGGCAATCCCACAATGAAAGCCTCCAGCGAGGGCATCATTTCCCATCCAAGCTGAAAAGAAAATTTCATCTTAAATATTCGAAAGAAGGAGTTTGCAAAGTGCTTGTATCAAGAGAAGTAAAATTGCAACTAGTTGCTATGCGATAAATCCATGCACATCGTAAGCAGCATATAAGATTCTAAAGTATTAAGCATCGATAAGTCTCCGATTAGTCTATACTTAGGACAATATTGTTTAGGGTTTGCAAGGTTACCTTAAGGGTTATACTCATAGACAGTGCATGCATGGGAAAGATTATATGAAACATACATCAATGGTACACAAATTGATCTTGCATTAAAGTGTTGCATCCATCCTATGAAGGTTTCACATAAAATAATAGACAAGGAGTTTACCTAGTGCTGCCAAACCATGAGTTGATTATAATTCACACAATAATTCAGGGATTATTTTGCATTGGAAGATAGTCTTGCATCTTTACAAATTTGTCTCGCATTCTTTAGGGGAAAGGAAGATAAAGTCAAGTTAAAATTTTGCATACTATTGCTCTTTGATCCCAAGGGGGAGAGTAAATACACAAAGGAAAGTTTATCACGACTATTCTTGCAACGTTTGGAAAAGAATATCATTGCTTTTTTTGGTTGATCAAACAAAGTCCTAGATGCTTTTGCATTAAATGATGTGAGGTGTCCGCTAGTCCCAATCCACGATACACCTTTTAGTAGTCCATCAATAGGTTTTTCCATAAATGATGCCGCCCGCTGCTCCCTTGGAACATCACGGGATTGTCACTTAGGCCCTACCGAGTCTACTTCGCAATGGGAGAGTTCTGGCCGAACCCACTAGGATCGACCTGAAGACTTGGGTTCCTAAAATCGGATGGGTCTCCTAGCAGCCAGCTAGCGTCAGTAATTTCGAGTTCCACTTTTTAGAGGATTACTCAATCTGAAGCGGACTTGCCATTGCACTTGGTTCAAAGAGAATGGGAGACGGAGGGGAGTGTGGTACGTCAACCCTCCTGCCCATAAGGCAAAATCCCATTCCGGTCCCCTAAAACAATGCAAGTCGGTTCTACCTAATGACTACTTGGTCAATTTATCGTCTTCCTATTTCTATATTCGATGTAGAAAAGCTCCCAGCTAACCGGGACCACCCTACCATTGGACGGACCCGTCGGGGGTTACGCCCACCCGGTTTCCTCTGATGATGGGTCATCTTTAGTTTTTTAATTACCTACAACACATTTATTGGAACATATACAACCAGCTTCCTTAATTAGTCCATTTAGTCACACGTTCCTTCACATAATTTATCTCACTAACATGTATACCATTCGAATAGTAAAGCAAACTTCTTTATTATATTGGAAGTCTATTACAATTTCCATCATTCCGTCCTAGCGGAAGATACACAGAATTCCATAAGGACATTCTGTCCACCAAGATTCCACCCTCATAACTAGTATTTAGGGTTCCAGGATCCCATCCTGGGTCACGAAGGGGCTCGTCAGATTCTTGGAACAATGCAGGATTTACAGCCAAAGCCCCCTCTGGCACCTACAATTCCTACTGCCCGAGACTATCCCTACTGACAGACCTTTCGCCTACGGAGCCGGTCCAAGCCTCTCCGAGCGATAATCATGACCCCCTTGGAGTAGGGTCTCGCCGCTAGCTTGGGGGTAGCCTAGCGCGATCCTTCCTTTTATTCTGTTGGCAATAATTTCAATCAAAATCTAGATTCTAGCAAACACAAACAGTCCTTTCAAATATGTATTAAATAGTGCAATGACAATCATCCCAACATGTAAATCACAGTTTCACATAGCCAAGGTAGACCTTATCCTAAGGTAACCTTTCATTCTAATGAGGATTCTTCTTCCCATAAAGAAGTGTTGAGTACACCTCTTAAAACATGTTAAGCAGGGCATGAGTTTTCCGTTTGGATTCACTTATCTAACATAAGCAAAATCCCGTAAGAAAATATATTGTGTCAATAAACTCAACGAGATGGTCTTTAGGATTCCTAAATAGATAACCAGTTTTTATAACCTTCACTAATCAATTCTTAACCTTGTCGCATTTGATCATAACTATATTGAATTCGCATAAAGACATATGTATAATAACCTTTGGCAATTAATTCTATCATGATTCAATGCCTTAGTATCCCAACTATTCTAGCTAGAAATCATAGTGATTAATCGTTTTATGCTTGAATTAATATGTCTTTCTAGATGAGTTATGTGTAAGCGAAGAATATGAAAGCTAATATCCTATGTAATTTATCTTATATTGTAAAATTGATAATCTAGTAATGAATAACCTGGTTTGGCGGCATGACGACATTAGGAACTTCATCTTTACTCGCGCTCGCATTAGCCACACCCGATGTTCCAATTGTGGTGGCAATTCCCGCAACCTCGAGCACTCCCGTATCATTGGCAATACCCGTTGCTTGACCGGTTGCGTTGATTTCCATGGTTTTTCCACTTTGTCGCTTTGGAGCCATCGTCCACGAGGAGTTTGAGAGATAGGGAAGGTGGGATAGATTTTAGATGAGAGAGGATAGAGAATATGGCTTAGTTAAAGATCGAGACAAGGGATTTGAGCTAGCTCTCTTCCTCTTTCTCTTTCTCTCTCTCTCTCTCTCTCTCTCTCTCTCTCTCTCTCTCTCTCTCTCTCTAGCTTCTCGCAGCCTCTTGAAGAAGTATTCTTCCTTCTCTCTTCTTTTTTCTTGCAGCCTCTCGGGGTCTCCTTATGTCCCTTATGCCTCTCCCATGCCTCGTATTTATAGTGAATTGGGGAAGAGGGCTTCTGGTTGAGAAGTGGAGCTCTTTGTGGAGGGGGATCTTGGAAAGATCAGTGATCTGATGCTCAGATCATAAATCTGATGGTTCCATTGGCTTCGAAAGGGGGGTAAAACTCCAAGACGCTTGGTTAGAAAGCTCTCAGTTCACTCTTTCTTCTTTTCTCTGTTCGAAGTGCTGTCTACTGCCTGTAAACTGCGATCGCGGCGCGCGCGATTTTGCCAGTCACTTTTCTTTATTTTTCTTTTTATAAAATCTTCAAACTAACTAACACATCACTTGTTTTTTTCTTCTAAATGACATCTAGTTCTAGAAATCTCCATATCTCTTTTTTTAAAAAAAATTAAGATAATCTCTAAAATATCTAAAATATTCTAGTCTTGTCCAAAGGTCTAATATTTTTAGACCATCCAAACTATACACATTATCCTAGTGATTAATATAACTCATAAGTTTTGTTCATGTTGTAATTTATGTGAAGGATGGCCACGGTCCTTGCCAATTCGAAAAAAATATCGAATTTACGACTCTTGATTTTTCTAAATAAAATATTTTAAATTAAATAAAAATTATTAATAATTAATGTTAGTTAGTTTTTACCTTAGTTAGTCTTTAGTTAGTAATCTTACTAACTTATTAATTAACTAACTAACTTTTGAACTAACCAACTAACTTTTATTGTGTGAAAATATTACAAATGATTATTGTGTTGTGATTTGGATGATTATTCCAAGTGCTTGTGGTTGATGGTAAATTCATGGCCAAGGTCTGTGATGATAGATTGCCATGAGAGTAAATGAATGTTTTCTTGGAAAACAATATTAGGGCTGATTGCCTCGATTGTGCTTGATTCTTAATTGGATTAGTTACATAAAGGGAAATTTTGTGTGGGTGGATCATCTCCAAGGTCACATCGTGCTTCAACCCGAGAGGGCGCTGCTCGATTCATGAGCCAAAGGTCGAGTGGTGAAAAGGCCAACCATGAAAATTGTGTCTCACTTCTAGACTGCTTGTGGGTCAGGTGGTGCTCTGAACACCCCTTGCCTAGTCCGGAATGGAGTTGAAGAGTGCCATGAGCCCAGTGTCTATGGCATTGGAAGATCCTATTCTAGATAAAGGACAGAATTTGTGGTGCCATGTGATTTGGACCAGTTACTTTTGGGATATATAATTTCTCATGTGTGGTCAGGAGACAAAGATTAATGTGAAGATAAGTTAAGAAAATTGTTTGAACTTTTTTGTCAAAAGGATTGCTTGCTATATATTCGTGTTTGTGCCATAAATTACGCGAACGAATCCTGTTCCTTAAAATGCTTAATTAAGGAAGCTGATTTTAAATGTCACACATGAATGTGATAGGATCTAATTAGATAACTAAAGAATGCATATTGAGGGAAGCGGGTGAGCAAAACCTGCGATGGGTCTCTCCTATGGTAGGGTGGTCCCAGAGAATTGGGAGACTTCTCACAAGGTTTTACCGACGTTCCACCCGACCCTTAGGTATTATTAGGTTAGAACCCCGATTTATATCATTTTAGGGGACTAGAATGGGACTATGCCCTACAAGTAGAGAGGTTGAGCAATGCATCCCTCTCATTTCCCATTCTCTTTGAACCAAGTGTGGCATGGATCTACTTTGGCTTGGGTATCTCTGCATGAAGTAGGATGTCCAGGGCCCGACGCTAGGATGTTGTTAAGAGACTTTGCCCACTAGAGATTTAGATTTCAAGTCAATCCTAGTGGATTTGTGGCTGCGAATGTTCCATTGCGAGGCGAACTCAAGAAACCCTAGGGGACAAACCCCATAAGATTCCATGGGAGTGCTAGGCAGCATCACTTAGATTCGTCTCTCGACCACTAAAAACATTCCTGGATAGCTGATAGGCGAGCATGTTACAACTAATCCTTTAGGACTCTAAAGGGTCTAACCTTCATCCCATTCACTAGAGTGACATTAAACCTTGCAGTTTCTACTAATGGACCCCAAGCTTGTAGGACTACATGGCTAAGTACATTAAATCCTACTCTTATGTCTACTATCAACTTTTGCATTGTATCTCCTAGGGCAATGACATGAAAGACTGCATGCATCTCAGTGCATCTCCAAAAGGCATTCACTTGTGGTGGTGACTTAAACATTGGGCTCAACATTAGTCTTGGTATGTGCATCACAACATCACGGCCTGGGGCTCATGTCTATCAGCTTGTTCTACCCATTGCCTCAACACTTTCCATAGTGTAGGGTTTTCCCTAAGAAATTCTCCTAGTAGCAATGTTACAGGAGTTGATATAAGTGTAGTGAGAAAATTGCTAGATGTCTTTCTCTCCTCTGCTTCATGGACTTCCTGCCAATACTCCTAGGTAGTTCATCTATTCATGGCATCCATATTCCATGTATGTAGTTGTGCATGTGGTGATGTTGCCTCTCCTACTCTCAAGTATGTGGGAAAGACTGGTGGGCTTATGGTTGAGAGCTCATTGATCTCGTCCTCAATGATAGGCTCAACATCTTGCAATTGAGCTTCTGCTTTCTTTATCCATTCTTTGATCTTATCCACATCTTCTAGTTGTTGGTTGGGATCAAGGTACTCTCTAACCTTAGCACTTCCCTTCTCCCCTATATTAGGAGTAGATGTTTCTACTTTTGCGTTAGTAACCTGATTTCCCCTTTGTTAAAGTGTTACGCTCTTTGTTTTGAGTGTTATTTTTGCATCAATCCTCTTTATTATCCTTCAGCACCAGCTCTTCTTCCCTATTATAGAGACTGCATCTAGGTTACTAGGTCCATGTAATGAAATATAGGCTTGCTTTTCTTGGGCTCATGTTGTTGTGACATTTATGGGTATATGTGTGGCATTGTTGTCAGCTGACTCAACACAAAACAATCGGAGCAGCACATATGGCATGATTACCAAACTAGTCGAGGGTTTTCACCTAGGGCAATCAATAAATTAGGTATGTGACTCTAAATTTGGGACACCTCAAGTTGTTTGCCTTCGATCTATTTGCTTTCTCCTTTTTAGGGTAGTGAGATGAGATATGCCCTGGATGGCCACATGTCCAACATGCTATGGGCCTAAAGCATTACCCTCCTAAAGCCATGGCAACTGGCATAGGCCTAAATTCTATGAATATGGGATTACCCTCCTTGTCATAAGAGATAGAAGGGTTCATGTATGAGTCTTTCTCCAGTGGTTCCTCTACAAAGTGCATTCAAGAATCACTTTTGGTGGATTGGTCACTATAGGTCCTAGTGGTCAAGGGATTCCTCTTGGTGATCCTTAGAGTGGTTGGCTTTAAATCGTTATGTGAAAGTAGAGCCAAAGGGGCTCCTCTTCCAATGTTAGGCTGTCTAACTCCATGATAGTATGGTTGAGCATAGGATTGTTGGTATGGCAATTGTCTTGGTAACTGGTAGTGTATAGTGTCATGCCCAAATCTTTGGTAGTTGGTACAAGGGTAGGACCTAGGATTGGGACACTCAGATGGTAGGTGGTTCCCTTCATAATGCACACACTTCACATGAGATCGCACTAGCCTTTGCAATGACTCCTATAGTTTGGTCATCTCTGACTTTAGATCAACTATCACTTGGGTTTGGTCGACATTCTTTCCTTTATATTTCTCACTAGGGGTTGATAATTTGCTAAGTGTTGCAATTCTCTTGGCATTTCTAAATGTATTGTTCTCTTGTTGGGTAGCCCTAGAGCTTCCCTCTTTGATCAAATTATCTACTCATATAGCCCTGTCAAAGGCTTTTGCCAGCACATCCCTTTGCAGGTTCGAGTTGCTCACTAAGGCCTTATAGAGTTCTTCGTTGTAGATCCCATTGACGAATACAGTGGAGACTGCTCTCTCATTGGGTCACTCAGCTTCAAGTATCCTCTTGTAGAGACTTCTCATGTGAGTGATGTAGTCTGCTATGTCCTCTTTCTCTTTTTGGTGACATTTAGCAACTTAACAATGAGGTTGTCAAAGTATCCTACCTCTGAGAATCTCTTGATAAAGAGATCCTTTAGATCATTGCAATTATTGTGTTTAGCATTATCTAAACTAGTAAATCAAGTCCATCCCTTGTCTCTTAAGAAAAGATCAAATGCTTGTGCCCATTGAGCAGGGTTCATGAGGTTGTTAGCCTCGCACACCTACTCAAACTACTCAACAAAGCTATAGGGGTCATTGCCTGCTTAATATTTATCGAGTTGCTAAGAAAATATGGGTATCTTTGTTTGGCTTTTGGTATTTGGGGTGATTCCTAGCCTAGCTAGCAATGGTGTTGCCAAGGTTGCTCCACTTTGCTCAGTGCTAGTGTTGTCTAGTAATCGTTTCATGAGTAGCTTACTCACTGTAATATCTATTTCCAACTCTCACCCTATTGACATTTCCTCCCGCTCTATTTCTACCTGAGATGGTTAGGATCTTGTGAACCTCGTTGAGCTCTCTCTCTTGGTAGGACCTCTAAGCCCATTGCTCATGGTTATAGCTTACTATGCACTACTTCCTATAGCCTCCTCTCCTCCTCAAGATTGGCTATGATATCGATTGTAGGTCTTTGACGATGTGTTATCCTTGTCTATTGGTCATACTGTGTGATAAGTCACCAGATTTCATCCGCGTTCCCTACCACGTTAAGGTCAAGGTTGAGGTCATTCTCATTCCAACTATTACCTACCATGGTGGTTGCCTCTTGACCCACTAGTATTTCTATGAGGTTGACTAGGCCAGCTAAAGATGTGTCTCTAATATTGGTTAGTCCTTCCTTCCCACAGTGGTTTGATGGTTCTGTCTTCCCTAGATCTTTGTCTCTAGTGTCTTGGGTCACTTGCCTAGTTTCTAGGATCGCACTTCTATAGGTGGATTTGTTTCTTAGCTTAATCCCCTTCAGTGTGATCCTTGTTAATCCAATCAATCTATAAGTGTACATACACATATATGCTTGAGTGGTGTGACTCGATGTGAGCTGTGCGAAATCAGGCTTTATAATTTTCACATATGCACTTAAGTGTCTATGATGCAAGGTGCAACCGTCAATGAAATCAATTACACCCACAATTTTACCAATCAATTTCATGCAATTACAGCTCTTTTGCATGAATCATGATTACTCGTAATAGTTGATTTTGGGTCCCTCATGGGTTTTGATAAGGTGGCGTGATGGGTAATCAACCTATCACACCCCGGGTAGTCAAATTGAGTCTCTACAAGCAATCGGTGGTTGGTAGTTTCAGTCACTCTTGGAGTATTAGGTTAAAGTTCTAGTAATAATCAATTCTATGGTCTCATTTTCAAGTCTGAGTTTCAACCTAGATTGTTAGGTAGCTAGATGTTGGCCTTACTAGGTCCTAGAGTGGGGTAAAAATTTATGTTCTGGACAATCTGTCTGAGTATTAGGTTTGCTTGTTCCATGAGGATTCGGCCATTCGAGGACTAGGGAGGCCATTTGAGTGGCAAAAAAAACACCCTGAATGACCAAAAAATGATGGTAATGATTCATTCAACCACACATACGCCTAATTATGATCTTGTTCACATTCATCAGTTAGCAAGGAGGGTTCTAATCATATGTAGAACCACTGAGGGTAAAGATACACAGATCTCTATTGCTCCTTTGGTTTGTTGCTCTCCCTAGACATGTTGCTCTCTCTCTCTCTCTCTCTCTCTCTCTCTCTCTCTCTCTCTCTCTCTCTCTCTCTCTCTCTCTCTCTCTCTCTCTCTCTCTCTCTCTCTCTCTCTCTCTCTCTCTCTCTCTTTCTTCCCTTACTATCTATTTTCCTTCCTAGGTATTCAATTTTTTTTTCATTTATTTCTATGTTCCTACCTCTATTTCCTGGTTGTTATAGAGACTTATCTCTTCCCTTTTTTTCCCTTATTTCCCAAACCTTAATGCATCCTACTAATGTAAAACTACATACCACTGATCTAACTAATGCTCCTAACTCTTCCAACACCTAAACTATCAAGCAAAGGGAATCAAACACAATCTGACTCCCTCACTTCCTACCTAAACCAAGCACCATTTTGAAGATGAACTCCTACTCCATTGCTCGATTTAGAGTGTGAAAGCACTAAAGATTGAATCCATTTGTCTCGATAATAAAACCAAAATATTGGCACTCTCGCGAGCACACTATCAAGACCCATGGACTGCTTATTGCTTCAAGAATTTCAAGCTGAGAGTTATGGCTATCTCTCACATAGCCGTGCACACTCTCACACACAAAAGTGTAGTGAGATTACCTTTGAATTTGATGATCGAGTTGTCTCCTCCCATAAATATGCCAATAGCTCCAAGATCCAAAATGTGTTTTCAAGAAAGCTCTATCTTCAAGCTCCATAGCCACATGTGCGAGAAAAGAGAAGAGAAGAAGGAGAAGATGAGGAGAGGAGCTTTTCCATGGTCCCTTATTCTCTCTCACTTACACTCCCTCTCTCCCTCTCTCATACACAAGAATAAAGCAAGAAGCAAGAAACAACAAGAGAGAAAGTTTGGCCACACACCAAGAATGAGCTTCTTCATTCACTTTTTGACATTTATGCATGCCCTACCTCCTCCTTGGGTGGTCATTCCCTTTTGGTTCACCGACCTTTGTCCATTCCTCCACTCTTTTTTCTCCTCCTTTTTTATTAGCATAGCGCTAACCTCGTGCCTCTTATTCTTTACAACTTGCATGGGAGAGAGCCTATCATGCTTTTAAATTACAATGCACCTAGTGATCTTTTTGTAAAAACATTAAGGTGTACTTATTCTTGTGCACCTTTGTTGCGGGAGCTCACGCTCATCTACCAAGACCCATGGACCGCTTATTGCTTCAAGCATTTCAAGCGAGCACAAATGGCCATCTCTCACCTAGCCAATGTGCCTTTGATCCTATGGGGGTGCAGTGAGCTTACCTTGATGCCCGAATGAGTAGCCTCCTCCCTCAAGAAAACTCGTAGCTCCATGATTCGAGATGTGAGCTCAAGCAATCTTAAGCCTCCGCCTCCAAGCTCCATCCTCCATAGCCATGTGTGCAAAACAAGAGAAGGGAAGAAGAAGAGAGGAGATGATGGAGAGCTTCTTCTCCAAGATCCCTTACCCTCATAAACTCACTCTCTCACTCTCTCACACTCCCTCTCTCAAGCACATACAAGTAAGCAAGAAGGAGAGAAGAAGAGAAGAAGAGAAGAAGAGGAGACCACTTTAGCCACACTCCAAAGAATGAGCTTCTCATTCAAGCCCTAAATCCCTTGGGTACCCATCCCCCTTTTTACATGATCAGGCATCTTGCCAAGGTCCTCTTTGCGTATTCCCTTCTAGTTGCCTTATCCCTTCACTTATGCTTGTTTAGATTTTACAATTTTCATAGGAGGGAGCTTGGCACTCTTTTCCAAAATTTTAGTGGCGCCCTTGCATTTTAAGATGCGCCTTTGTCTTCTCTTATTCCTTTACATGGCTGCCTTTTTCACATTATTCCACATTTTTTAATTTTATTTTTTCCACCTTGCATTGGGGTTAACATTACCCCCCTATCCTAGATGAGTGCCAATCCCATGGCACTTGCAGGTCTAAGATGATGAGGGTTTGGTGATTTGAAGGGTGGTCATGTGAGTCAATGATGATGGGGCCTCGTGGGGATTAGTCCTAGGGAGAAGCTAATCACATGATTAAGGTGGTGGAGGCCAAGAGCTGAATGACTGAGTGGATGATGGGGCCTCCGAAGTTAGTGGTTTGTAGCATTTGTATTTACTTGTAAAGAAAAGAAGGTGCATTACTTGGGGGGTATGTCTACCTTACCGTATGGTGCATTGTGCTTGTACTAGTGGAATTGGGAGTTGGGTCAAGTTTGGGTATTGTCTCACACTTGAAAGCCTAGTTCTGGCCTAAGGGGGAGGTGCGGTGAAAGTGTGGCTTAGGGAGACATGTCTGACCATAGGTGAGGGTGACCTCCCTAAGTATATCGTGCCCTTGATGTGCCCTTAGCGTGATGTGGGAATCAAAATGGGCTAGGGGGTTAGGGATGGAGCCAACTGATCGAAGCCATTGGATGCACCTAACTTGAGGACCCCTAGGTGGAGTGATTGTGACCTACATGTAGTGAGATGATTCATTTGCTTTCTCCTGTGATTTTCTTCTCATCATCTCTTATTCTTTTCTTTTCTCCTTTCTTCATATTTTCTTCATATTTTCTCTTTTTTCTTTTATTTTGAATGGACAAAAAATCTAGTATTCATCATCAAAGTTGTGAGAGGGAGCAGTTGAGGGGTTAAAAGATTTGTTAAGGAATCTCCAGCTTTGCATGTATCCTTTGAGGTTCATTCCTGCATGGAGAAGAGTGGTGGAAAGAAATGGATGATTATGAGTGAAGCAACTATCATTCATATCTTCTAAGAGAGCTAAGTAATAAGAGGGAAGGAGGGTAGCTCATATCATTAACCTAGTCATAACGCACTTGTCTATGTCATTTGGATAAAAAAAGAGTGGCAATAGGTGGTACTCTTGTGATGTAGGCTCCTGCTTTAATAATACCCTAAGTAATCTAAGATAATTACACATAGTTAGGAAGAATAGGTTTGGTCATGAAGTGAATCCCTTAAGAAAGTGGCTCTTGAGTCATATAAATCTTGCAGCATAAAAGTGAGGGCTTCTCAAGGCTTGGTGGTGTTGACACTGTATATTCTGCGGAAGTCATATCGACTGTGGATGTCTAGATTGTAATCCACTCCTACCCTTCTTGGATATGGCATGAAAGTAGGGTTATTTCTTTCGAAGGGTAGGGTGTTACAAAATGACATCTAGGTGTCCGTGTTGCCTTCCTAAATGCGCCTCCTCCACTTCGGTTGGCACTCAGATCCCTTCATTGTTTTGGGCACTTCACAGACTTTGTTCTCCAAGTAGTCTAGAGCCTCTGTTCCCCATTAGGTAGGATTCTTCTCTCTCTCTCAGAGGTCCACCTATCTCCCAACTTCCTTTCGACATTGATCACCTCTTCCACCACCTTGGTTGATAATAACCTGCTCAATGCAGTGGGGAATTGAAAATCAAAGTCAAATGGCTCACAGCTATTCTCTCTCTTCTCCCAGAATATGAGTTTAGCGTTATAGTTTATCGAGAAGCAGTCTTCCCTTGGCGAGATGGGCATTGTTGGCACCATTGCCACTCTTCGGGCTTGCTCTAGCATCTACTTCCTCTTCTTTTTTATATCGGCTTGCCTATCAATAGGCATGTCCACCTACTATTGCACTCCACGTCGTGGGGAAGGAGGTTGTGGGACTAGCTCCTCCCCTTATTGTCCCATTTCAAAGTGCTTTGTCTCTTCCTCCTCCCTCTATTCCTATGGTGCTCCTTTGGTGAATTCCATGGCATCCACTTCTTGCATCGTCAAGCCTGCCCTCAGCAAATAGTTCCTCTAGTCTTGTAGGATTAGATTGAATCCTCTTGCTTGTGGTGGCACATGCAACCCATATCTCAAGGCCCTATAGGCAATCCCAAGCTTTCTTTTCAATGAATCAATGGCCTCCCCTTCTTCTGTTTGGGTGACGTCCATGATAGTGTTGAGAAAGTCATGTTGTTGGGTCTCTAAGCTCACTTGTGCAGCCTCTACACCCTGCTCTCTACAAGCACCTTGTCCCCTTCTACATGAGCTAGACAACGCACTAAGTATTTTACTCTTCTTTCACTTTTAGTTGTCCATTCTTCTACCTTCTTTTTCATTTCTTTGAAGCTTTATCCCTACCTTTGAGCTAGGATCATCAACCCCTACTCTTGTTCCTCAATTTCCCTTTTTGATCTCTTCTGCTCTTCTAGCTCTAAGGCGACCTTCTTCTTCAAATTTTCTATGTCTTCTTGATATCTCTAGGTCCTCTCTTCTCTCGCTGCTTCCAACAACTCCATGGCATCCTAGACGTTTTTCATCTCTCCTTGTAGCTCTTCATACAACACTACTAGCTCTTCATTCATTCATTTCATGCTCATGAGAGCCTGTGTTCTTCAGGTACTTTACTTGCCACCTTTCTTCTCCTCCTTCCCTCCTTGGCCTTGAGCTCCTCCTTTAGTTCATTTATTTCTCTTTGACACATGGCCGCTTGGCAGGTTTTTTCTAGTCGAAAGGCTACCATAGTTTCCTTTTCAACCTTTAACTCAACAACAACTATTTTCTTTTCTTCTTTTGCTCTCTCAAGCTGTGACAGAAATTCCTTAACATACTCGTCATAGTTTGTGGATGACGGTAGTGCAGTGGGGGTAGTGGTTGTGGATGTTTTAATTTTCTATATTTTAGGATCTTGCCTCAACTTGACATCTATTGCTTAAAGTCTCTTCGTCCCTATCACTAGAACTCCTTCACCTTCCTCCTAGGCCATTTCTTTATTGACCAAAAAATGCACCTAGGCCATGATATTAATGGCATCGACTTTAGGTGTATAGCCCTGGGTGGTTATGGTTGTTGGGGTGGTCGGTACTAGGTTGGCTGGAAGTGGGTGCAATAGGCCTTTACCCTTGCTCTCCATTATTACTAGACGTGCTGCAACTTTTGGCACTTGGGTGCTAGAACTTGGGCCTTCATATCTAGGTGGGTTCATGGTAGCCAGCTCTTCTTCCCTTGAGGGCTGCTCCACTGATAGGCAGACAATTAGGGCTATGTCTTGTTCTTCTCTCCTCCTTAACTCCTTGCCTTCTTCATCTACATTCCTCCTTCTCTTCTCTTCATCCCTCTTGGATTCCTCTTTTATCCTTTTGGGCTCCCCCTTTTCTTTTCTCTTTCTTTTGTCTTCTGCGTCTTTGGACTCTCTTCGGGCTCTTTACAGGTTTGTTCTCTCTTTCTTCCTGCTCTCTTATTCTTCACTCTCCATCCTCTCATTGGATTGTTCTTGTTATTGGTGGGGAGGGGACCTATCTAGTGTTTCGCTAACTCCCTCATCTTCTTGTGCTTCCCCCAAATCCTCTCTGATGATGGCCATCAATACCCCTCCAAACCCAATGGTTGAGGCATTCGACGATAACTTCTTGCTTGCCTTGGAGGCTAGGGATTCTCCACCTGTGGGTCTTCCACATGTGGCCAGTGCTTTTGTTGAAGTGCCTATTGTCTTTCACATGAAGTTGTTCATGTTCACTTCGTCCACAGATTTGGCTCCAATGCTTTCCAACATGAGTACGTTGATCCGGCTCATCAGTACATTATTGTACATATGACTGGAGAACAATGCATGGACCATCTTTGCTTGCAGTTGGACTTTTGGATCTAGGATGTCGATGAGACTAATTTCATCATTAGTGTGGACTAAGATCTTTTCCATTCCTAGCATATCATATACATCTCTTTTGGGATGTCTCTCAACCTTGTTGGGTAGGCCCAACGCTCTCTACACCAACTCGGATCGACGTCCACCTAGCGGGTTTTCTTTTCTTGATGCACGATTATGATGCCGCAGTTCCTATTGAAAGTTCAAAGGAATTCCATGCACTTCTCATAGTCCATGGCTTGCCCTTTCTCCACGTACTTCTACAGATTACATTGCTTCACAATCTATTTTATGACATGTTTTTTCATGGTCACATCCTCCAAGTTCAATACACGCCTAAACCTAAATTAGTTGAAAGCCCTTGTCTCCACTGAGTGGCCATATTTAGCTTGTTTCTCTTCTGAGAGCAGAAGTGTGCTACTCTTCTCATGACCTGCCATTGTGGGTCCCCATCATAACACCACATTGCTCACAATTAGTTTTATTAAGATAACGAGTAGAGAGTGATTGTGCGCTTATAGAAAAATGAAAAGATTAAGTATAGAAAGGGAATTTTTCTTCACAACTCTCACAATACAATAAACAATTTGCATAATCCAATGAAGATCCGTGATAATTTTCTTAAAATATGTTTTTCCTTAAAGTATGTTTTTCCACCTTACCCCCTCCCCCTTTAGAAATGAGAAAAATCCTTCCTAGGATTAGAGCGAAGGGTTAAGGCCATTCAGTGTAGCTCACGATGTTTCACTTTTGCATGAGCCAAGCGTAGAAGTTTGAGTTGTACTCCATATTCGCATAGTGGTCCATGTTGACAAGTCGGATGCTTACATGAGTGATGTAGGTGAGGACATCCATTAGGAAATCATCGAAGTCTATTATGCAGGCAATGTGTAACTCTTCCTCTATCGAAATGTGATCTAGGTAGGTGTGAGTCATGATGTGCTCTTCAAGGGGCTGGTTGTGAATGGTGATGAATACCCTATAAGAGGTTGGGGCTACGTAAGTTGGGTTGTATTCGGAGGTCTTGATTGCACGTGTCTACTCAGCATTGGTCATGATTTTGTAGCCCTCTTTCTCCCATTGAATTCGGAGAGCATACCATTGTTGTAAGAAAGAGGATTCATTGGTAGCCAAGCCGTTTCAACTACTCAATTTCTTGGTCGGTGGCAACAACCATGCCCTTGTCATAGGACATAATGAGGCATTGCTCGTGTACTTGTTCATGGGAAATCTTGGTGACAATGAGTTCCTTAGCTACCTGGGAAGCCTTAATGAATACAAATTCTGATTCTTCCCATGAGCAAGGCAACATGAGTATCTCCATTGCTAAAGGCTTGTCTAAAAGGCCTAGGTCTAATCGGTCATAGCTTTTAGAAAGTGTGGTAAATGTGGCATCCAAACACTGAAGGCAACCAACCAAGTCATCCTCTATATTTTCAGCTAAGTCTGCAGCTAAGGTAAGGATTAATCGTCATTTGTAAGAGGGTTTAAGACTTGTTGGGGGCTGGGGTTTGTCTACTTAGCAGTAGTTGGGTCGGTTTGGGGTTGGCAAGCTATGATTTTGGTCGATAGACTCATTGAGGCAGTGCATGCTTACTAGTGTTAGGCTCTATGGTCTTTGCAACTTGAGTTTTTTGTGGCTTGAGTGCCTAATTTTTCATGGGGCTTTGTGTGGTCAAGTTTGAGGGTGGCATTTGAATAGTGCCGCCAACCCCCTTGGTTTTAGGCACCCATATCTAGGCATTGCCCTTGTAATAGCCTTGCATTTGCAATAAGGTCTTGGGGACCCATTGTGGCTTGATCCTTCATCATCAATGCCTACAGTTCCTTCATTATCTCTTGGGTTTCGAGTACGAGTTCCTGGGCTTGTGAGGTCATGGTCGTAGGCTCCTAAGTGGTAGTCCTTGATGTTTAGACACCCAATTGAACTGTGTTTCACAAGCCTTAGCTTGGATTTCAATGATTTGCTGGTGGTGTGGCATGGTGGGTTGTGACAATTCTCGATCCCCCTCCTTAGACTTCGTGGTGGGTTTCTCTACCGGTGGCCTCGCGAGCTTTGATGGAGCCATGCTCCCCTTGTTGAAAGTCATGACTATTTGTGCATGGCCGATAGCAAGGTGAATAGGTTGTGACTCATAGTTGACATTACAATGTGCTTGCATTTTAAATGAGCATCCTAATAGTGATTCCTTACTGACATCTTTTGTGTTTGACAACACATAAAAGATTAGGGGTATGATTTTAGACTAAATAGAGGCTACGACTTTGCACTTTCATAAAAGAGCATATGATCGGCCACAAAATGGGCTAAGTTTGGCATTGGTGGGTTGTAGTTGTGATTGGCCAATTTGAGTCCAATGATCATGAGTTAAGATATTAAAATCAACTCCCTCATCCATCGATGCATGGAAGGTATGTGTTTGTTGGGCAGTGACCGTTATGCGTAGGTAAGCAGGTGCTAGTGCCTCTTCCTCCTCCTCATTAATTTTTGTTAATGCGGCAACTCAGACCTTCACAAGGGGCTCTAGCATGGGAGGTTTGTGCAGTGGATGTGTGGGAGGGTAGTACTTCTTTATGCAGCTACTATTGAAGAAGCCTATGCCCTCTCCATCGAGGGTTTCAAGCTCTACATTGCCAATTTGACTGATAGTGTGGACTCGTAAAGGCCCTAACCCCCTAAACTTCATATTATGTGTATGGATTTTTATTGAGTACAACAACACTAAGTCACCCTACTCGAATTCTTGTTGTTTGACATGTTTGTCAAACCAACTCTTATGGTGTGCCTTTTTGCAAATTAGTGCATGGGTGGCTAGAAGTCAAAACTCTAATAAGTGTTCTAGCTCAATTAGGTGCTTTGTCCATGCCTCCTTTCCGTTCCATCTCTCTTGGATGGCTACTCTCAAGCTCTCTGAGGACAAAGAACTCTACAGGTAGAATGGCTTTAGTCTTGTAGGTTACCTTGAAGGGAGTTTGTCCTATCACTATTTTATAAGTTGTTAGATAGGCCCATAAGGCTGCCATCAGTTTGTTGTCCCAGTCATTGTGCAAGGCAAATACCACTTTGGTTAGGACATTCACTAAGATATTATTAGTAGACTCATACTGGCCATTCACTTGAGGGTAGTAGGATGAGGATTTTCAATGGATGATCATAAAGTCGACATGAGGTGAGCAATCACTTCATTAATGAAGTGTGTTCCTTGATCACTAACTAGTTCAACGAGGCAGCCGAATTGTGAGATCATGTGATCCCAAAGGAACTTAGTAGTGGTTCTAGCATTTTTCTTTCTTGTGACTTATGCTTCTACCCACTTTGTGAGATAGTCTGCAAGGATGATGTACTTGGCCTATGAGTATTGTGATGCAGGACTAATAAGCCCAATGAAATCAATTCTCCATTTCTCGAATGGCTATCTCGGAATGATTGGAATTAGCTCCATTTTGTCCTTGTGAATGGGTACTTTGGTCTGTTGACACTCATCACAATGCTTTACAAATCGTGCTGCATCTTGAAAAAGAGCAAGCCAACACAATTGAGACTGTAGTACCTTATAGGTTGTCGTGTCTTTGCTAAAGTTCCCTCCTACAATTCCATCATGTGCTTCTACAAATATGTCATGCATTTCATGCTTTCACATGCATCTACACACCAAGATGTCTTGCCCTAACCTATAGAATTGTCCTGTGATCAATTGATATGGTTGCATTTTAAGGATGAGTCACCTAAGTCGGGCCTTCTTGATGGGTCTTTCAAGTAGTCTGTGCTCAAGCACCTGGACTATGTCGTCTACCCAGTATGGCATCAAGTCAACTCTAAATAAGTTCCTTTCACTCGACAGGTTAAACGGATGCATGCCATGCAAGTCGTTTGTGATGCCCTGTCTAGCGGCTTCTTTTGTGGGTATGCAAGACATATGGTTAGCCATGTAGTGTTGCTTCCCTTTGCGTAAAACCGTAGAGAAATTGAACTCTAGAAGTAAAAGTAACCCTTGAGCAATGCATCCCATAGCATAGGGTGTTTGTTAACAAGATAAAGCAAGGCTTGATGGTGGTCAACAAAGAAGATGAAAGGTGTAGCCAAAAGGTAAAGCAAAAATTTCCTTACAGCAAACACCATGACTAACCCTTCCCTTTCTGTAATGGAGCAGTTCATTTCAGCATCCATGAGTTGTCTACTAGCAAAGCTCACTGGATAGTCTAAATTGTGTTCACCAAGCTGGCACATCACAGCTCCCACGACATACTTTGAGGTGTCAATGTGAATGTGGAAGGTTATGATCCAGTTTGAGGCTCTTAGGATTGGTGTTGTGGCTAGAGCCTT